>NW_027530657.1:22060-29716 GCF_008692635.1 Crocuta crocuta | reverse complement strand
TGAAAGGTGGTAATATTATTTAAATGCTTTGGCACTGATTGTCTGTGAGGACCCTGTGAAGACATTTGTACTTGCCAGCAGCAAGACCTTACACTGTGACAAACCAGTCATTAGACACGGTGACTTAAGAGTTTTAATTTTGATATGCTTTTATGCCTTAGAATTAAAAAAATTAATATTTATTCTTGAGAGAGAGAGAGAGAGACAGAGCATGATCAGGGGAGGGGCAGAGACAGAGGGAGACACAGAATCTGAAGCAGACTCCAGACTCTGAGCTGTCAGCGCAGAGCCTGACACGGGGCTTGAACACAAACCATGAGATCGTGACCTGAGCCGAAGCTGGACGCTCAGCCGACTGAGCCACCCAGGCGCCCCAGTGTTTAGAATTTTTAAAACATTTCATGCTTAAAGGAATTCACTCTCTTGATCCTCTCAATTCCTCAATCTCAGTTTCTCTGCCTGAATCTCTCAATCTTTTGAACTCTCTCTGTTTAATGGCCTTTCTCTCTCCTTCTCTCTCCCTGTCTCTCTCTGTCTGTTTCTTAATACCATGTTCCTGGCCTTGGCAGAATACATATGGCTTCATGTGACTTCATTCTTATCTGATTATGCTCATGGCAGCCACTACTCAGAGTGATTGTGGGAAGTTTATAGAAATACTCCGTAGCCTCCCATCCTCTGGCTTGAGAATCAGGGAGTATCATCTCCATTGGTAAACGTGGACCTGAGTTTCAGTGAGTAGAGCCCATCAGTAGGAGGAGTCTCTGTCTGCTCTCCTGGAAGTTACATCAGAGACCTGCCTTAGAGAGAGAGAGAGAGAGAGAGAGAGAGAGACCTGCCTTTCTGGCTTTGGTTTGTGTATGATTGTGTGACCTTGGGCAATCTCTTCATTTCTATGGCCTCAACTTTTTTTTTTCTCTTAATTTAGTTAGTTAACATATTGTGCAATATTGACTTCAGGAGAAGAATTCAGTGATTCCTCTCTTATAAAAACACGGAGTGTTCCTACATATCATATTGAAACTGGCAAAATATAAGGAAAAAGAACTTTGAAAGCAGCTAGGGATTAAAAGGTCTTGACATACAAAGGGAGACCATTCAGAGTGGTTACAGACCTAGGTACTGAAACTTGGCAGGCCAGAAAGGAATGACAGGAAATCTTCAAAGTGATGAACAGAAAAAATATGCATCCAAGAATCTCTATCCGCAAGCCTGTCATTCAGAATAGAAGGAGAGATAAAAGTCTTTCAAATAAACAAAAATTGAAAGAATTCATCACCACTAAACCAGCCCTACAAGAAATCCTAAAGGAGAACTCTATGAGGGAAATGTTGCAAGGAACAAAGATACCAGAGACACCACCACAAACATGAACCTTACAAAATATACAAAGGCTCTAAACCCACATATTTCAATAATAACACTGAGTGTAGATGGGCTGAATGCTCCAATCAAAAGACATAGGGTAGCAGAATGGATAAAAAAACAAAATCCATCTATTTGCTGTCTGCAAGACATGGATTTTAGACTGGAGGACACCTTCAGATTGAAAGTAAGGGGATGAAGAAATATCTATCATGCTACTGGAAGCCAAAAGAAAGCTGGAGTAGCCATACTCATATCAGACAAACTGGACTTTAAAGTAAAGGGAGTAAGAAGGGATAAAGAAGGGCATTATATAATAATTACAGTGTCTATCCATCAGTAAGAGATAACAATTATAGATATCTATGCACCGAATATGGTAGCACCCAAATACATAAAACAATCACAAACAGAAACAATTTTATGGGTAAGAATGTGCTAATAGCAGGGGACTTTAATACTCCACTTAGAGCAATGGATAGATCAGCTAGACAGAAAACCACTTAAGACACATGGACTTGAATGACACATTGGACCAGATGGATTGGACAGATATATTTAGAACTCTAAACCTTGGGGCTATGGAATTCACTTTCTTCTCATGTACGCAGGACACATTCTCCAAAATAGATCACATATTGAGTCATAAAATAGCCCTCAAGAAATATAAAAGGAATGAGATCATACCATGCACATTTTCAGATCACAATGCTATGAAAATTGAAGTAAGCTACAGGAAAAAGTCTGGAAAACCTCCAAAAAAAGGAAGGTTAAAGAACACCCTACTAAAGAACGAAGGGGCCAATCAGGCAATTAGAGAAGAAATATAAAAATATATGGAAACAAATAAAAATGAAAATACAACAATCCAAACTCTTTGGTATGCAGCAAAGGCAGTCCTAAGAGGAAAGTACATTGCACTACAGGCCTATTTCAATAAAGTAGAAAAAGAGCAAATACAAAATCTAACAACACATGTAAAGGAACTAGAAGGAGAGCAACAGAAGCACCCAAAACCCAGCAGGAGAAGAGAAACAATAAAAATCAGGGCAGAAACACACAATATAGAAACCATAAACACAGTTGAACAGATCAATGAAATCAAGAATGGTTATTTGAAAAAAATAAACAAATTTGACAAAACTTTAGCCAGGCTTCTCAAAAAGAATAGAGAGAGCACCCAAAGAGACAAAACCATGAAAGCAAATTGATTTATTACAACCAATCTGTCATAAATACAAGCAATCATCAGGGAATACTACGAAAAACTATATGCTAACAAACTGGACAACTTAAAAGAAATGGACAAATTCCTAAAGACACACGGACTACCAAAATTCAAAAGGAAGAGAGAAAATCTGAACATACTCATAAGTAGTGAAGAAATTGAATCAGTTATCAAAAATCTAGCAACAAATAAGAGCCCTGGGCCAGATGGCTTCCCTGGGGAATTCTACCAGACATTAAAATCAGAGTTAATACCCATTCTTCTCAAGCTATACAAAAACTAGAAATCAAAGGAAAATTTCTGGACACATTCTACGAAGCCAGCATCTCTTTGATTCCCTAGCCAAACAGAGACCCCGTCAAAAAAGAGAACTACAGGCCAATATTGTTGATGAATACGGATGCAAAAATCCTCAACAAANACTGGACCCAAAAGTATACAGCCAACTAATCTTTGACAAAGCGGGAAAGAGTATCCAATGGAAAAAAGACAGCCTCTTTAACAGATGGTGCTGGGAGAACTTGACAGCAACATGCAGGAGAATGAAACTGGCCCACTGTCTCACACTATACACAAAAATAAACTTGAAACGGATAAAGGACCTGAATGTGAGACGGGAAACCATTAAAACCCTAGAGGAGAAAACAGGAAACAACCTCCTTGACCTCCACCGCAGCAATCTCTTACTTGACACATCCCCAACGGCAAGGGAATCAAGAGCAAAATTGAACTATTGGGACCTCATCAAGATTAAAAGCTTCTGCACAGCAAAGGAAACAACCCACAAAACTAATAGGCAACCAACGGAATGGGAAAAGATAGTTGCAAATGACATATCAGATAAAGGGCTAGTATCCAAAATCTATAAGGAACTCACCAAACTCCACACCCGAAAAACAAACAACCCAGTGAAGAAATGGGCAGAAGATATGAACAGACACTTCTCCAAAGAGGACATCCAGATGGCCAACAGACACATGAAACGATGCTCAGCATCCCTCCTCATCAGGGAAATACAAATCAAAACCACACTGAGATACCACCTCACGCCAGTCAGAGTGGCTAAAATGAGCAAATCAGAGAACTCTAGATGCTGGCGAGGATGTGGAGAAACGGGCACCCTCCTACACTGTTGGTGGGAATGTAAACTGGTGCAGCCCCTCTGGAAAACAGTGCGGAGGTTCCTCAGAAAACTAACAATCGGTCTCCTCTATGACAGCAATAGCACTGCTAGGAATTTATCCAAGGGATACAGAAGTGCTGTTTCATAGGGGCACATGTACCCGAATGTTCATAGCAGCACTCTCAACAATAGCCAAATAATGGAAAGAGCCCAAGTGTCCAATAACTGAGGAATGGATCAAGATGTGGTTTATCTATACAATGGAATACTACATGGCAATGAGAAAGAATGAAATCTGGCCATTTGTAGCAACGTGGATGGAACTTGAGATTGTTATGCTGATCGAAATAAGTCAGACAGAGGAAGACAGATACTATATGCTTCCACTTATATGAGAAATAGAAACTTAATAGAGGACCATGGGGGAGGAGAAGGCGAAAAATAATTGGGGAGAGGGAGCAAGGGAAACTGCTGAGAACAAACTGAGGGCTAATGGGGGGGGAGAGGGGAAGGGGTGATGGGCATGGAGGAGGGCACTTGTTGGGATGAGCACTGGGTGTTATATGGAATCCAACTTGGCAATAAACTACAAAAGAAAAAAAAAACACGCAGTTCTCATCACAAGTGCCCTCCTTACTACCCATCACCCATCTAGCCCATCTGCTATCCACATTCCTCTGGCAACCCATAGTTTATTCTTTATCATTAAGGGTCTCATGTGGTTTGTTTCCTACTCCTCTTCCCCCCACTCCCATATGATCATCTATTTTTTTCTTGAATTCCATATATGGGTAAAATCATATGGCATTTGTCTTTGTTGGATTGACTTATTTTGCTTACCATAATACATTCTAGCTCCCATGTCATGGGAAATGGCAAGATTACATTCCTTTGGATGACTGAGTAATATTTATCTCTCTCTCTCATCTATCTATTATCCATCCCACTTCTTTGTCCATTCATCAGTATATGTGTATTTGGGTTCTCTCCATAGCTTGACTATTGTTGATAATGCTGCTATAAACATAGAAGTGGATATACCCCTTCAATTCTGCACTTTTCTATCTTTTGGATAAATACTTAATAGTTCAATTTCTGGGTCGTAGGGTAGTTCTATTTTTAGTAGGTTTTTTTTTTTTTGGAACCTCCATATTGTTCTCCAGAGTGCCTGCACCAGTTTGCATTGCCACCAAAAGAGCAAGAGGGTTCCCCTTTCTCCACATCCTCGCCACACCTGTTGTTTCTTGTGTTGTTAATTGTAGCGATTCTGACAAGTGTGAGGTGGTGCCTCTAAATGGTTTTGACTTGTATTTCCCTGATAATGAGTGATGTGGAGCATCCTTTCATGTGTCTGTTAGACATCTGGATGTCTTCTTTGGATAAGTGTCTATTCGTGTCTTCTTCCCATTTCTGAACTAGGTTGTTTTCTGGGTGTTGAGTTTGATAGGTTCTTTATAGACTTTGGATACTAACCCTTTATCTGATATGTCATTTACAAATATCTTCTCCCACTCCATAGGCTGCCTTTTAGTTTTGTTGATTATTTCCTTTGCTGTGCAGAACTTTTTATGTTGGTAAAATCCCAATAGTTCATGTTGGTTTTTCTTTCCCTTGCCTTCAGGAACATATCTAATAAGATGTTGCTGCAGCTATGGTCAAACAGCTTGCTGCCTGTATTCTCCTCTAGGATTTTGATGGTTTCCTGTTTCACATTTAGATCTTTCCTCCATTTTGAATTTATTTTTGTGTGTAGTTTAAGAAAGTCCATTTCTTGGGGTGCCTGGGTGGCTCAGTCAGTTAAGTGTCCAACTATGGCTCAGCTCATGATCTCAGGGTTCGTGGGTTCGAGCCCCGCATCGGGCTCTGTGCTGACAGCTAGCTCAGATCCTGGGGCCTGTCTTCGGATTCTTTATCTCCTTCTCTCTCTGACCCTCCCTTACTCATGCTTTCTCTCTTTCTCTGTCTCTCTCTGTCTCTGTCTCTCTCAAAAATAAATAAAACATTAAAAAGTTAAAAAAAAAAGAAAGTCCATGTCTTCTTTTGTATGTTGCTGTCCAGTTTTCCCAACACCATTGTTGAAGAGACTATCTTTTTTCCACTGGGTATTCTTTGCTGCTTTGTCAAAAATGAGTTGACCATATAGCTGCGGGTCCTTTCCTGGATTCTATGTTCTATTCCATTGATCTATGTGTCTGTTTTTGTGCCAGTATCATACTGACTGTCTTGAAGACTACAGCTTTGTAATATAGCTTTATATCCAGAATTGTGATTCCTCAAGTTTTCTTTTTATTTTGTAGAATTTCTTAGGCTATTTTGAGTCCTTGTGGTTCCATACAAATTTTAGGATTGTTCATTCTAGCTCTGAAAGATATGCTGGTGGTATTTTGATAGGGATTGCATTAAATGTGTAGATTACTTTGGGTGGTATAGACATTTTAGCAATGTTTATTCTTCCAATCCATGAGCATGGAATACTTTTCCATTTCTTTGTTTCCTCTTCAGTTTCTTTCATTAGTGTTTTATAGTTTTCAGAGTATAGTTATTTTCCCTCTTTATTTACATTTATTCCTAGTTATGATTTGGGGTGCGATTGCAAATGGAATCGATTCCTTGATTTCTCTTTCTGCAGCTTCATTATTTGTGTATAGAAATGCAACAGATTTGCATATGTTGATTTGTGCCATGCGACTTTGCTGAATTAATGTGTTAGTTCTAGCAATTTTTTTGTGGAGTCTTTCTGATTTTGTACATAGAATATCATGGTGTCCATGAAGAGTGAAAATTTGACTTCTTAATTGAAAATTTGAATAACTTTTATTTCCTTTTGTTGTCTGATTGCCGAAGCTAAGACTTCCAGTACTCTGTTAAATAGTAATGGTGACAGTGGGCATCCTTGTTTTGTTTTTGACCATAGGGTAAAGGCTCTCAATTTTCTCCCATTAATGATGATATTAGCTGTAGGTCTTACATATATGGCTTTTATGATGTTGAGGTATGTTCCATCTATCCCTACTTTGTTGAGAGTTTTTATCAAGAAAGGATGCTGTATTTTGTCAAATGCTTTCTTTCTTTCTTTCTTTCTTTCTTTCTTTCTTTCTTTCTTTCTTTCTTTCTTTCTTTCTTTCTTTCTTTTGCATCTAACAGGATCATATGGTTCTTATCCTTTCTTTTTATTAATGTGGTGTAACACATTGATTGATTTGGGAATGTTGAACCACCCATACAGCCCAGAAATAAATCCAACTTGATTATGGTGAGTAATTCTTTTAGTGAACTATTGAATTCTATTTGTTAATAACTTGTTGAGAATTACTGCATCCAGTTTCATCAATGATATTGTTCTCTAATTCTCCTTTTTGGTGGGGTCTTTGTCTGCTTTTGGAATAAAGGTAATGCTGGCTTCATAGAATGAGTTTGGAACATTTCCTTCTATTTCTAATTGTTGGAACAGTTTGAGAAGAATAGGTATTAGCCCTTCTTTAAATGTCTGGTACAATTCTGCTGGGAAGACATCTGGGCAAGGACTCTTTTGTTGGGAGATTTTTTATTACTATTCAATTTCCTTGCTGGTATGGGTCTGTCCAAATTTTGTATTTCTTCCTGTTTCCCTTGGTAGTTTGTCAGTTTCTAGGAATTTATTCATTTCTTCCACATTACCTGATTTGTTGGCATATATTTTTTCATAATATTCTCTTATGATTATTTGTATTCCCGTGGTGTTGGTTGTGATCCCTCCTCTTTCAATTCTGATTGTATCTATTTGGGCCCTCTCTTTTTTTGGTAAGTCTGGCTAGGGCCTTACTAATTTTTTTTTTTAATTCTTTCAAAAAACCAGCTTTTAGTTTCCTTTATGTATTCTACTGCTATTGTTGTTGTTGTTGTAATTGTTGTTATTTCTATATACTTTATTTCTGCTCAAATCTTTATTATTTACCTCTTC
>NW_027530657.1:21102-21890 GCF_008692635.1 Crocuta crocuta | reverse complement strand
TGAGGCTGACTTAGGTTTTGTTTTCTGTTACTTTTCTAGTTCCCTTAGGTATAAGGTTAGGTTTTGTATTTGCTTCTTGAGATAGGCCTGAATTGCAAAACTGTTGTGTTTTCATTTGCTTCCATATATATTTTTATTTGTTCTTTAATTTCCTGGTTAACCCATTTATTATTTGGTAGAATGTTCTTTAACCTCCATGTATTTCAGGGCTTTCCACTTTTTTCTTCTGGTTGACTTTAAGCTTCATTGCATTCTGATCTGAAAATAAGAATGGCATGATCTCAATATTTTTGTAATTTTTTTTCTTAAATAGTTTATTGTCAAGTTAGTTTCCATATAAAAAGCAGAGGCCAACAAGTGCTCTCCTCCATGCATCATCCCANCTCCATGCCCATCATCCCACTTCACCCCCCCATCATCCCTCAGTTTGTTCTCAGCATTCAAGAATCTCTCATGGTTTGCCTCCCTAAATCTCCACAACGATCCCCCCCCTTTTTCCCATGGTCCTCCGATAAATTACTCCTAATTCACGTATACGTGCAAACATGTAGTATCTTTCTCTGTCTGACATATCTCGCTCAACATAACAACCTCAAGTTCCATCCACATATCCGCATTGCTGCAAATGGCCAGATTTCATTCTTTCTCATTGCCATGTAGTATTCCATTGTATAGATAAACCACATCATTTTTTAAAATTTTTTTTAAAATTTCTTTTCTTTTTTTTTTTTACAAAAAGTTTATAGTCAAGTTGGTTTCCATATAGCACCCAGTGCTCATCCCCACAA
>NW_027530657.1:11740-19943 GCF_008692635.1 Crocuta crocuta | reverse complement strand
CCTTGGGTAAATTCCTAGCAGCGCTATTGCTGGGTCATAGGGGAGTTCTAGTGTTAACTTTGTGAGGAACCTCCACACTGTTTTCCAGAGGGGCTGTACCAGTTTACATTTCCACCAACAGTGTAGGAGGGTGCCCATATTTCCACATCCTTGCCAGCATCTAGAGTGTCCTGATTTGATCATTTTAGCCACTCTGACTGGCGTGAGGTGGTATCTCAGTGTGGTTTTGATTTGTATTTCCATGAGGAGGAGGGATGGTGAGCATCATTTCATGTGTCTGTTGGCCATCTGGATGTCCTCTTTGGAGAAGTGTCTGTTCATATCTTCTGCCCATTTCTTCACTGGGTTGTTTGTTTTTCGGGTGTGGAGTTTGGTGAGTTCCTTATAGATTTTGGATATTAACCCTTTATCTCATATGTCGTTTGCAACTATATTCTCTCATTCTGAGGGTTGCATATTAGTTTTACGGATTGTTTCCTTTGCCGTTCAGAAGCTTTTAATCTTGATGAAGTCCCAACAGTACATTTTTACTCTTGATTCTTTTGCTTTTGGGGTTGTGTCAAGTAAGAAATTGCTGCTGTTGAGGTCAAGGAGGTTGTTTCCTACTCTCTCCTCTAGGGTTTTGATGGTTTCCTATCTCACGTTCAGGTCCATTATTCATGTTCAGTTTATTTTTGTGTACGGTGTGAGAAAATGATCTAGTTTCATTCTTCTGCATGTTTCTGTCCAGTTCTCCCAGCACCATCTCTTAAAGAGGCTGTCTTTTTTCCATTGGATACTCTTTCCTGCTTTTTTTTTTAGTTGGCTGTATACTTTTGGGTCCACTTCTGAGTTCTCAATTCTGTTCCATTGGTCTATGTGTCTGTTTTTGTGCCAATACCATACTGTCTTGATGATGACAGTAGAGGCTAAAGTCTGGGATGGTGATACCTCCAATTTCAGTTTTATTCTTCAGTATTAGTTGTGCAATTTGTTGGCATATAAGTTTTCATAGTATTCCCTGATAATTGTATTTATGACGGGTTGGTTGTAATAAGTCCATTTTCATTCATGATTTTCTCTATTTGGGTGCACTCTCTTTTCGTTTTGAGAAGCCTGGTTAGAGTTTTGTCAAATTTATTTTTTCAGAGAACCAACTCTTGGTTTCATGGATCCGTTCAATTGTTTTTTGGTCTANTGTCTTATTTCTTGAGGTAGCCCTGCAGAAGAAAACATACAGACAAACACACAGGGAACAGAGGGACACAAACGCACAGACAGATACAACAATCACGCTAACAAAGAGGGAAACCTCAAAAGTAATGAGAAAAGGTGGAGGAGGGAAGATGCATGGGGGAAATAAAAATACATAAGAAAGTCAAAAGGAAGTAAAGAAAAGGAAGAAAGAAGAAAACCGATAGACAAAGATTGGTTTAAAGCATATAACTGGATTTCCCAGCTACAATTAAATAGCCGGGTGTATGCAGTGCTGGTTGAAGAGCATAGAGAAAGAGAGATGTGATAGGGCAGAGATGAGGCAAAATTGGAGATAGAATGAACAGGCAGAAGGGATAAGAGGCTTTTCTCAAAGAGCTAAAGGGTGGAATATGGTTCGAGAGGTGAAAGAAAGAAGGTGGTGTTATTCAGAGAAAGTATCTAGTCTGATTGCTCCTGAGAGGCTTTGTTATAGTGCCATTAACAGTTCTGCTTGTCGCTGCTTCCTTGTTGCCTGGAGGTGAGTGGAGGGTGGGGCACGTGTCTCAGCCTCAGATCCGCTGGGGTCAAGCAGCAATACAACCCTAGTGCATTTGAGGAACATAGCAACTTCAGGTCCGCAGAGTCTGCGTCGCCTCATCCCACTGCAACTCCTTTAGAGGCCTCCGCAGCTTCAGCAGGCAACTTTTCGCTCCCGCAGCCACCGCTTCACCAGGCGCAGTTGCCAGTTCACCGGGTCACCGCCACTACCACTTCACCCGGTGCCACCTCTGGCGCAGGCATTGTTGCCGGTTCACGGGACCGCCGCCGTCATGGATGGTGCCGGGTGCACAGCAGTTCAGTTTTTCCTGGCGCCTTCTGGGACCAGGGCACCTAGTTTAAAGTCAGCATCCCAGCCAGAGCTAAAAAACACGGTCTTTCCAAGCCGAGGTTTTTTTCTCTTCTCCAGGGATGGTTCTATGAGCAATCTCAGCTTTTCTTTCCTTTCCCCTGGACTTGCGGCAGCTCACCACCACTCGCCAGTTTATCACTCACCACAGCTGCAGGCAAGCCGGGTTCCCTCCCATCCCTCTGTATCTCTGGTTCCCGTCCCGCTCATATCTTCCCCAGTTCGCACTCATGCACTTATGAGGTTTTCTTCCCAGTGTACTCTGTCTCTTTCTCTTCCCAAACCCCTGTGGCTCAGTGTCCTATGACTTCAGGCCTTCTCTGTTTGAGAGATGAGTGCAAGCGAAATGTACGGTGCTCCCTACATCTCCGCCTTCTTGCCTCCTCCCTATTTCAAACTTATTTTACTTCTTTTACCAATTCCTTCATTGCCTGGTTCTTAGATAGCGTATCCTGGGGCTCTGGCTTGCGGGTAGGAGAGCTGTGTGGGGCTTGGACCAGAGGGAGAGGATGACCGGCTGGGGGAGGGGAGGTAGGAAGATAAACTACATCTTGATCCCTTCCGTAGTTAATGGACACTTGGGCTCTTTCCATGATTTAGCTGTTGTTGAGAGTGCTGCTGTGAACATTCGGGTACATGTGCCCATATGCATCAGTACTGCTGTAACCCTTGGGTAAATTCCAAGCCGTGCCATTGCTCGGTCACAGGGGATATCAATGGTTAGTTTTTTGAGGAACCTCCACACTATTTTCCAGAGGGGCTGCGCCAGTTTACATTCCCACCAACAGTGTAGGAGGGTACCTGTTTCTCCACAACCTCGCCAACATCTAATCTCCTGATTTGTTTATTTTAGCCACTCTGACCAGCGTGAGGTGGTATCTCAGTGTGGTTTTGATCTGTATTTCCCTGATGAGGAGGGATGCTGAGCATTGTTTCATGTGTCTGTTGACCACCTGGATGTTCTCTTTGGAGAAGTGTCTGTTCATTTCTTCTGCCCATTTATTCACTGGATTATTTGTTTTTCAGGTATGGAGTTTGGTGGGTTCCTTATAGATTTTGCATACTAACCCTTTATCTTACATGTCATTTGCAACTATCTTTTCCCATTCCGTCAGTTGCCTATTAGTTTTATTATTTGTTTCCCTTGCCGTGGAGAAGCATTTTATCTTGATGAGGTCCCAGTAGTTCATTTTTACTCTTGATTCCCTTGCCTTGGGAGATGTGTCAAGTAAGAAATTGCTGCTATTGAGGTCAAGGAGATTGTTTCCTGCTTTCTCCTCTAGGGTTTTGATGGTTTCCTGTCTCACATTCAGGTCCTTTATCCATTTTGAGTTTACTTTTGTTTATGATATGATAAAATGATCTAGTTTTATTATTCTGTATGTGCTGTCCAGTTCTCCCAGCACCATCTGTTAAAGATGCTGTCTTTTTTCCATTGGATACTCTTTCTCGCTTTCTCAAAGATTAGTTGGCCAACGTTTGTGGGTCCACTTCCGAGTTCTCTATTCTATTCCATGGGTCTATGTGTTTGTTTTTCTTTCAATACCATACTGTCTTGATGATGACAGCTTTGTAGTAGAGGCTAAAGTCTGAAATGGTGATGCCTCCGGTTTTGTTTTTCTTTTTCAAGATTACTTTGGCTATTCAGGGTCTTTTGTGGTTCCATACAAATGTTAGGATAGTTTGTTATAGTTTTGAGAAGAATGCTGGTGCAATTTTGATTGGGAGTGCATTGAATGTGTAGATTGTTTTGGGTAATAATGATATTTTCACAATATTGATTCTTCCAATCCATGAGAATGGAATGTTTTCCATTTCTTTGTGTCTTCTTCAATTTCCTTCATAAGTTTTCTATAGTTTTCATCATACAGATTTCTTATATCTTTGGCTAGGTTTATTCCTAGGTACTTTGTGTTTTTTTTATGCTATTGTGAATGAGATCAGCTTCTTAATTTCTCTTTCTGATGCTTCATTGTTGGTGTATAGAAATGTAACTAATTTCTGTACGTTGATTTTGTTTTTTTTTAAATGTGTTTTATGTATTTCTGCGAGAGAGAGAGAGAGAGAGAGAGAGAGAGACAACGTGAGCAAGGGAGGGTAAGAGAGAGAGGGAGACACAGAATCTGAAACAGGCTCCGGGCTCTGAGCTAGCTGTCAGCACGGAGTCCGACACGAGGCTCGAACCCACGAACTGTGAGTCATGACCTGAGCCGAAGTCAGACGCTGAACCAACTGAGGCATCCAGGTGCCCCTGTATGTTGATTTTGTACCCTGCAACTTTGCTGAATTCATCGATCAGTTCTAGTAGGTTTCTGGTGGAGTCTGTCGGGTTTTCTATGTAGAGTATCATGTCGTCTGCGAAAAGTGAAAGTTTGACTTCCTCTTTGCCAATTCTGATGCCTTTTATTTCCTTTTGTTGTCTGATGGCTGAGGCTAGGACGTCCAGCATTATGTTAAACAACAGTGGTGAGAGTGGATATCCCAGTCATGTTTCTGATTTCAGGGGGAAAGCTCTCAGGTTTTCTTCATTGAGGATGATGTTAACTGAGGGCATCTCATAAATGGTATTTATGATGTTTAATTAAGTTCCTTCTATCCTGAACTTCTCAAGGGTCTTTATGCTGTGTTTTGTGAAATGCTTTCTCTGTATCTATTGACAGGATCATATGCTTTTTATCTTTTCTTTTGTTAATGTGATGTATCCCATTGATTGATTTGTGAATATAGAATCAGCCCTGTAACCAAAGAATGAACCCAGCTTGATCATATTGGATAATTCTTTTTCTGTGATGTTGAAATCGATTTGCAAGTATCTTGAAGAGGATTTTTGCATTCATTAAAGATATTGGCCTGTAGTTCTCTCTTTTTGTTGGGTCTCTGTCTGGCTTGGGAATCAAAGTGATACTGGGTTCACAGAATGAGTCCGGTAGTTTTCCTTCCATTTCTATTTTTTGGAATAGCTTGAGAAGAATGGGTAGTAACTCTGATTTAAATGTCTGGTAGAATTTCCCAGGGCAGCCATCTGGCCCAGGGCTCTTATTTGTTGGGAGATGTTTGATAACTGATTTGATTTCTTCACTACTCGTGGGTCAGTTCAGGTTTTCTATCTCTTCCTGTTTGAATTTTGGTAGTGTGTGTGTGTTTAGGAATTTGTCTGTTTCTTTTAAGTTGTCCAGTTTGTTGGCATAAAATTTTTCGTAGTATTCCCTGAAGGTTGCTTGTATTTCTGAGGGATTGGTTTTAATAAATCCATTTTGATTCATGATTTTGTCTGTTTCATTGCTCTCTCTTTTCATTTTAAGAAGCCTGCCTAGAGGTCTGTCAAGTTTGTTTCTTTTTTTCAAAAAACCATCTCTTGGTTTTATTGATCTGTTCAACTGTTTTGTTTTTGTTTTTGTTTTTGTTTTTGTTTTTGTTTTGGAGTCTATATTGTGTGTTTCCTCCCTGATTTTTATTTTTCTCTTCTCCTCCTGGGTTTGGGGTGGTCTTGTTTATCTCCTTCTAGTTCCTTTAGGTGTGCTGTTAGATTTTGTACATCCTCTTTTTCTATTTTCTTTAAATATGCCTGGAGTGCAATGTACTTTACTCTTACGACTGCCTTTGCCACATCCCGTAGAGTTTGGATTGTTGTATTTTCATTTCATTTGTTTCCGTATATTTTTTAATTTCTTCTCTAATTTCCTGATTGCCCCATTCGTTTTTTAACCTCCATGTTTTTGGAGGTTTTCCATACTTCTTCCCGTGGTTGATTTCAAGTTTCATCGCATTGTGATCTGAAAGTGTGCATGGTATGATCTCAATTCTTTTATATTTATGGAGGGCTGCTTTATGTCACAGTACGTGATCATTCTTGGAGAATGTGTCGTGTGCACTTGCGAAGAAAGTGAATTCCATGGCCTCAGGATGTACAGTTCTAAATATATCTGTCAAATCCACCTGGTTCAATGTGTCTTTCAAATCCATTGTTTCTTTAGTGATTTTCTGTCTAGATGATCTATCCATTTCTTTAAGTAGATTATTAAATTCCCCTGCTGTTATCACATTCTTGTCCATAAGTTTGTTTCTGTTTGTGATGAATTGTTTTATATATTTAGGTGCTCCTGAATTCTGTGCATATACATTTATAATTGTTAGCTCTTCCTGATAGATAAACCCTTTAATTATTATATAATGCCCGTCTTCATCCATTGTTACTGCCTTTACACAAACATCCAGTTTGTCTGATATAAGTATAGCTACTCCAGCTTCCTTTCGACTTTNTTTTAGGATAGTTTGGGAAGACTTTTATCTCTCCTTCTATTCTGAGTGACAGGCTTGCTGGATAGAGGATTCTTGGCTGCATTTGTCTTCTGTTCATCACATTGAAGATTTCCTGCCAATCCTTTCTGGCCAGCCAGGTTTCAGTAGATAGGTCTGTCACCACTGCGATAGGTTTACCTTTGTATGTTAGGGCCATTTGATCCCTAGCTGATTTCAGAATTCGTTTTCCTTATGTTTTGACAGTTTCACTATGATATGTCGTGCGGAAGATTGATTCAAGTTAGGTCTGAGGGGAGTTTTCTGTGTCTCTTGTCTTCCAATGTCTGTTTCCTTCCCCATATTGGGGAAGTTCTCTGTTATAATTTGTTCAAGGACTCCTTCAGCGCCTTTCCCTCTCTTTTCATCTTGTGGAATTCCTATGATATGGATAATGTTCTGTTTGATTATATCGCTGAGCTCTCGAACTCTTCTTTCATGTTCCTGGATCAGTTTATCTCTCCTTTTCTCGGCTTCCACTTTTTCTATAATTGTGTCTTTGAATTCACCTATTTTCCTCTCTGCCTGTTCAATCTGTGCATTGCATGCCTCCATTTTATTATCCATCACATTTATAGCATTTTTTAATTCATCACAACTATTTTTCANGGATAGAGGATTCTTGGCTGCATTTGTCTTCTGTTCATCACATTGAAGATTTCCTGCCAATCCTTTCTGGCCAGCCAGGTTTCAGTAGATAGGTCTGTCACCACTGCGATAGGTTTACCTTTGTATGTTAGGGCCATTTGATCCCTAGCTGATTTCAGAATTCGTTTTCCTTATGTTTTGACAGTTTCACTATGATATGTCGTGCGGAAGATTGATTCAAGTTAGGTCTGAGGGGAGTTTTCTGTGTCTCTTGTCTTCCAATGTCTGTTTCCTTCCCCATATTGGGGAAGTTCTCTGTTATAATTTGTTCAAGGACTCCTTCAGCGCCTTTCCCTCTCTTTTCATCTTGTGGAATTCCTATGATATGGATAATGTTCTGTTTGATTATATCGCTGAGCTCTCGAACTCTTCTTTCATGTTCCTGGATCAGTTTATCTCTCCTTTTCTCGGCTTCCACTTTTTCTATAATTGTGTCTTTGAATTCACCTATTTTCCTCTCTGCCTGTTCAATCTGTGCATTGCATGCCTCCATTTTATTATCCATCACATTTATAGCATTTTTTAATTCATCACAACTATTTTTCAGCTCCATAGTCTTTGTAGCAATAGTTTCTCTGATATCTTCCATGCCTTTTTCAAGACCAGCAATTAATTTTGTAACTATTGTTCTAAATTATTGTTCAGTTATGTTGCTTAGGTTTGTTTTGATCAGTTCTTTAGCTGTCATTTCTTCCTGGAATTTCTTTGGAGGAGAGTTCTTCTGTTTCTTCAATTAGGCTTGCTTCCTCTCTCTTGTTAGTTTTAAGAGCTTGTTATGCACTCTGCACCTGCAATTACTGCTATATTAAAGATGGCTCTTTGACTGTCCAGGACATGTCCGTTTAGGAAGTGTTCTTTGAATGGTGTCTCTTGGCCTCTCTTTTTGAGACCTTGATTATTTTATTTCCCTACTCTAGTGGTATTTGGGACTCTCCACCATGTGTTCTTTGGCTTGTTTCTTGAGGTAACCCTGGAAAAGAAAACAGACTGACAAACATAAAGGGAATAAAGGCACCCAAATGCACTGACAAATCCAATAAATACACAAACTAAAAGGGAAAAAGAAACAATAAAGAAGGGGAAAAAAGAGGAAGGAAGAAAAACAAATAATAAAAATTTAAAAAGATAATTTATAAAAAGAAAAGAAAAGAAAAGAAAATAGAAAAAACCCAAAAG
>NW_027530657.1:8546-11681 GCF_008692635.1 Crocuta crocuta | reverse complement strand
ATTAAAGAGCCGGGCGTATGCAGTGCTGATGGAAGGGCATATATAAAGACAGGGCAGAGAGGAAGCAAAAATTGGAAGAGAAATGACCAGGTAGAGAGACTAAGAGGCTTAATTCAGAGGCAGAAAAAGAAGAATATGGTAAGAGGCGACAACAAAACAAAGATAATGTTACTCAAAGAAACTATATAGTCTGATTACTCCAGAGAGAGAGAGATAGAAAGGTAGCTGTGGAGGTGTAGAATATACATCTAGAGAATGGATAAAATGTGACTNGGTCATTTTGTATAGGAAGGTCTTAGCCTCCACTTGTCCTGCTGCCGCTCCCTGAAGTTCCGCCTTGGTAGTTGTGGGGAAATAAATGGCGGTGCCCCAGTCCCCTCTCGAACCAAGAGTTGCAACTCACTGTTTTGGGTCTGATCTCCCTGTGCCATGCGTGTAGCCAAGGTGGGCCACGCTCTATATTCCAAGCCGTGCCTCATTTCCAGATTTTAGTCAGCGCGCCCTATTGATACCGCCCGAAATATAAACCCGCAGGCTGAGTCCCTCCGAGGAGTTTCAAGCCTCTCGCCTCCCCACTGGGAATGGAGCCATACCAAAAGCGCTGCGAAGTGGCTTAAGGCATGCCGCTTCCCCTCCAGGTTGAGCTGGCGAGCAGAGGACTGATTTCACCTGGTGTCGCTTGGGACCAGTGCGTCCCACTCAAGGTCAGCTGCACAGCTGGAAACCGGATACCTCCGTGTCTGGAGCCAAGGTTTTTCTCTTCTCCAGGGACAGGGACAGTTCCTTGAGAAGTTTCAGCCACTCTTTTACCCTCGACTCTCCACAGCTCCGCACAAAGGGGGCTCCCTCCTCTCCCTCCGTGTTTCCGGTCCCGGCCAGTTTTTATCTTCCCTAGTTCGCACTCATGCTATAAGGCTGTTCTCTTAGCAGATTCTGTCTCCTTTTCCTCCCAACCTGCTGGACTCTGTAAGGGTTCCTATGGCTTCAGGCCTTCTCTGTTTGAGAGATGGGGGCGAGTGAGATGTATGGAGCTCCCTACTTCTCCGCCATCTTGCCTTGAACCTATTTTTGTAATTCTTGAGGGATGATTTGTGACCCAGTATGTGATCTACTCTGGAGAAAGTTCCATGTGTACTGAAGAAGAATGTGTATACTGCCTTTTTAGGATGAAATATTCTGAATATTTCTGTTAAGTCCATCCAGTCCAGTGTGTCATTGAAAGCCCTTTTTTCCTTGTTGATTTTTTGCTTAGATTTTCTGTCCATTGCTGTGCGTGCGGTATTTAAGTCCCTTACTATTATATTATTATTATCAGTGAGTTTCTTTATGATTAATTGTTTCATATATTTGGGGATACAAGTTCAGTGCATAAACATTTACAATTAGATCTTCTTGATGGATAGACCCCTTAATTATGATACAGTGTCCTTCATCTCTTGGTACAGTCTTTGCTTTAAAATCTAGTTTTTCTGAAATAATTTTGTCTACTCCCACTTTATTTTGACATCTATTGGCATGATAGATCGTTCTCCATTTCCTCACTTTCAATCTATATGTGGATTTAGGTCTGTAATGTGTCTCTTGTAGGCAGCATATAGATAGGTCTTTTTTTTTTTAATCCATTCTGATACACTATGTCTTTTGATGGGAGTCAATTTACGTTCAGAGTAATTATTGAAAGATATTAATTTGGTGCCATTGTGTTACCTATATAGTTGGTCATTCTAGTCGTTCCCTCTGGTCCTTTCTAGTCTTTTTTCCTTTTTTTCTTCATCCACTCAAAGGGTCTCCCTTAAAATTTCCTGAAGGGCTGGTTCGGTGGTCAGAAATTCCTTTAGTTTTTTGTTTTTTGTTTTTTTTTTTTTAAATTTGGGAGTCTCTTTATCTCGCCTTCTATTTGAATGACAGCTTTGCTGTGTAGAGTATTCCTGGTTGCATATTTTTTCCCTTCAGCATTGTCTAGTGTATCTTGCCAAACCTTTCTGGCCTGCCAAGTTTCTTTGGACAGATATGCTGCATACCTGTTCTTGTAGATACCCTTGTAGGTTAAGGACTTTTTTCCCTTGCTGCTTTAATGATCCTTTCCTTGTTTGTGTATTTTGTGAATTTGACTATGATATGTCTTGGTGATGGCCAGCTTTTGTTAAATTTAATGGGAGTTCTCTGTGCTTCTGTGATTCTTGGATTTTGATGTTTGTGTCCTTCCTCAGATTAGGGAAATTTTCATCTATAATTTGCTTTTATAAAGTTTCTTCCCCTTTTCTCTTTCTTCATCATTTGGGACTCCAATTATATGAATGTTATTACGTTTTAATAAAAAGCTGAATTTCGTTAAGTCTCCTTTTGTGATCCTTGTCCTTTTTTTCCTTTTGTTGCAGCTTCATTATTTTATGTCATTTTATCTTCTGTATAGATAATTTGCTTCTCTGCCTCATCCATCCTCATTTTGATGGCCTCCATTTGGGTTTGCATCTTGGTTATAGCATTTTTAATTTTGGCCTTACTAGATTTTAATTCTTTTTTCTCTACAGAGAGGGATTCTTTGGTGTCTTTTATGCTTTTTTCCAAGCCCAGCTAGTATCTTTATAATTGTTGTTATACTTTATTTTATTTTAAGTCTATTTATTTTGAGAAAGGGAGAGTTTAGGGGAGATGCATAGAGAGGGGGAGAGAGCAAGAATCCCAAGCAGATTCTGCACTGGTAGTGTGGAGCCCAGCACAAGGCTTGAACACATGAATGATGAGATCATGAACTGAGCTGAAATCAAGAGTTGGTCGTTTAACCGACTGAGCTACCCAGGAACCCCTATACTTGTTGTTTTATTTTCTATTTCAGACACCTTACTTATAAGTGCACTGATTAAATCCCTGGCCATCATTTCTACTTGTTTTTTCTTATGAGGTGAATTCCTCCATCTTGTCATTTTGGAGGAAGAATAAACAATAATAATAGAATGAAATAACAACTAAAGAAGTTGAAAAAATCATTAAGGTAAACTAGATCCTAAGTGTGTTTTGGTCTGCTTGTTAAGAGATGCTTGATAGAGAGCTTTGAGGGGAGGGAGGCAAGATGGCGGAGAAGTAGGGAGCTCCGTACTTGCACTCGTGCCCATGCCTCACACGGAGATCTGAAGC
>NW_027530657.1:6536-8480 GCF_008692635.1 Crocuta crocuta | reverse complement strand
GCCTGCCGCCATTGCCCTCCAGGCGGGCTTGGACTCCTGGAGGAGCCGTGCGCAGGCACCGGGAATCTACGCTCCTAGCTGGCTGGAACTCTAGAGGGAAGGCAAAGAGCTAAAAACTGGGAGATTTGCCCGCGAATTCGTGTTTTGGGTTAAGAGATACTGAGGGACCTCGATTCCCTCACTCCAGCGGGCTCAGAGAGTCCGGCAGACAAGGCCCCCCGTCCCGCCCAGGCTCCCCAGCCCGACACAGAGGAGAAGGGAGCAGCGGCTTCTGGCTCCACCCCCAGAGCCAGGCTGGAGGCTAGGAATTGCCCTGAGAGGGTTGCCAGGGGATCGCCTGAGGCAATTTCTGCGGGGCGCTTGGACTGGGATTTGGAAGCTAGGACTGGCCTAGATTGAAAAGCTCAACACACTTTGGCTGAGCCCCTGGCCCTAGGAGTTTACACGCCATAAAAGCAAGGTGGAGCACTGCCACTCTCCTCCCTACAACCACGGAGGCAGAACTCCCGACTGAGGCATTGGATCACACCACGCGCATCCCTGCTGGAGAGCTGCCCTCCTCCCCTTTTCCCTTTTTTTCTTTTCTTTTTTTTTTTTTCCTTTTTTCCCCCAGAACACTGACCTGATTAACTCTGGTCGCCGGCTTGCTTAAACAATCACAACAAGTCCATTCTGTAGAGGTAAATTCTACAACTACCGACATTTTCATCTCTTTCTCTCAGGAGTAATTAGACTATATAGTTTCTCTGGATAACACCAGCTTCCTTCTCTCAGGTAACGAACCATACTCCACCCTTTAACTCTTTGAAAAAAGCTTCTTATACCTTCTGCCTGTTCATTCTATTTCCAATTTTGCCTTATCCCCACCCTGTCTTCTCTCTCTGTCTCTATACTCTTCAACCAGCAATGCACACACGCGGCTATTTAATTGTAGCTGAGAAATCCAGTTATATGCTATAAACTGTTCTTTGTCCATTGGTATTCTTCTTCTTTCCTTTTCTTTTCTTCCTTTTGACGTTTTTATGTACTTTTTATTTTCTATTATTCGCCTTCCCTCCTCCGTCTTCTCTCGTAACTTTTTCGTTTTCCCTCTCGTTTGCATGTTAGTCGGATTTGTCTGTGCATTTGTGTGCCCCTGCTCCCTGTGTGTTTGTCAGTCTGTGTTCCTCTCCTGGGCTTCCTCAATAAACAAGCCAAAGTACACATGGTGGAGAGGCCCAAATATCACTACGAGTAGGAAAACAAAATACCCAAGATCTCAACAAGAGAGACCAAGAGACACCATTCAAAAAACTCTCTGAAAGGATAGGCCCTGGACAGTCAAAGAGTCTTCCTGGATACAGCAGCACTCACAGGTGCAGAGAGCATAACAGGTCTTTAAAACTAACAAGAGCCAGAAAGCTAACTAAAATGATGAAACGAAAAAGCTCTCCTCCAAAGAAACTCCAGGAAGAATTGGTAATGAACTGCTGAAAACAGATGTAAGCAGCATAAATGAACAAGATTTTAGAATAATAATGGTAAAATTAATAGCTGGGCTTGAAAAAAACTTAGGGGACATCAAAGAAACTATGGCCACAGACAAAATGGAAATATAAACAGGCATGAAGAAATAAAAAACGCGATAAATGAGATACATAATAAATTAGAGGCCTCCAATGCACGGATTGTAGAGGCATAAAGGAGAATGAGGGACTTAGAAAACACCATTATAGAAAAACAAGAAGCTGACAAAAAAAGAGACAAACTGATCCAGGAACATGAAAGAAGAGTTCGAGAGCTCGGCGACACGGCCAAATGCAACAATATCCGAATCATAGGAATCTCAGAAGAGGAAGAGAGGGGGAAAGGTGCTGAAGGAGTCCTGGAACAAATTATAGTAGGGATCTTCCCCAACCTGGGAAAAGAAGTAAACATTGAAATACAAGAGGCTCAGAGGACCCC
>NW_027530657.1:4187-6267 GCF_008692635.1 Crocuta crocuta | reverse complement strand
ACAAAGATACCAGAGACACCACCACAAGCATGAACTCCACAAAGGACACAAAGACTCTAAACCCACATATGTCAATAATAACACTGAATGTAAATGGGCTGAATGCTCCAATCAAAAGACATACGGTAGCAGAATGGATAAAGAATCCATCTATTTGATGTCTACAAGAAGGCATTTTAGATTGGAAGATTACTTCAGATTAAAAGTAAGGCGATGGAGAAATATATATCATGCTACTGGAAATCCAAAGAAAGCTGGAGTAGCTATACTTGTATCAGACAAACTGGATTTTAAATTAAAGAAAATGACAAGGGATGAAGAAGGGCATTACATAATATTTACAGGGTCTATTCATCAGGAAGAACTAACTATCATAAATGTCTGTGCACCGAATATGGGAGAACCTAAATGTTTAAAACAATCACGAACAGAAACAGACTCATAGATAAGAATGTGGTAATAGCAGGGGACTTCAATACTCTGCTTTCAGCAATGGATAGGTCAAAGAAACAGAAAATCACTAAAGAAATAATGGACTTGAAAGACACATTGGACCAGATGGATCTGATGGATATATTTAGAACTCTACATACTGAGAGAGAGGGGGCAAGATGGCGGAGAAGTAAGGAGCTCCGTACTTGCACTCGCGCCCATACATCACACGGAAAAGATCTGAAGCCATTGGAAACCTTACAAAACCTGAGAGATTGGGAGAAAAAGGACACAGAATCCACTGAGAAAAACCTCTAACGTGAGTGCGAAATGGGGAAGATAAAATCGGGCCGGGATCAGAGACTCCAGGGTCGGAGGCGATCCCCCACTATACTCTACGGGGAGTGAGAGGGGAAAAAGAGAGAGTCCGAAACAGAAAAACCTCCCCTCGGGGCACAGAAAGAATGTACTTGCCAAATGCCTGCACGCTAGGTCCCCTCACGCCGCTGGTCCCAGGGGGGCTGAGCGCACAGACTGCTTCTTTGTGCTGGATCCTGGCGAGCTGGACTTCAGAGTAGCGGCGTGCCTGCCGCCATTGTCCTCCCGGGCGGCTTGGGCCCCAGAAAGAGTCGCGCTCGCGGACACCGGGTGTCCACGCTCCTGGCTCGTTGCAACTGTGAGAGAAGGCAAAGAGCTAAAAGCTGGGAAATTTGCCTGTGAGTTCGGGTTTCAGATGACGAGCCATAGAGGGACCTGGTTTTCCTCACTCCAGCGGGCTCCGGCTCAGCGCAGCCGGCAGGCAAGCCCCCGCCCATGCTTGCCCGACCAGAGAAGGAAGCAATGATTCTGACTCCACCCCCAGAGCGAGGCAGGAGGCCTGGGATGTCCCTGAGGGGATTGCCTGGGAAGTTGTGTCTAAGGTAAATTCAGCAGGGCACGCAGACTGGGATTTGGAGATTGGGACTGGCCAGTGTTGAAGAGTACAACCAACTTTGGCTGCGCCCCCGGTACGGGGAGTTGACACGCCCAAAACAGCGAGGTGCAGCGCTTGGTTCAAGAAAGGACTTGAGCACCTTCACTCTCCTCCCCACAACCGCCAAGGTAGAACTCCTGCCTGAGGCATCGGATCACGCCACGCCCATCCCTACTTGAGAACTGCCCTCCACCCTTTTTATTTTTCTTTTTTTTCTTCTTCTTTCTCTTTTCTCTCTTTTTTCCCCAGAACACTGACCTGATTAACTCTGGTCGCCAGCTTGCTTAAACAATCACGAGTCCATTCTGTAGATGTAAATTCTACACCTACCGACATCTTCATCTCTTTCTCTCAGGAGTAATTAGACTATAAAGTTTCTCTGGAAAATACCACCATCCTTCTCTCCCCTGTCCAAACATATTCTACCCTTTACCTCTTTGAAAAAAGCTTCATATCCCTTCTGCCTGTTCATTCTATTTCCAATTTTGCCTCATCCTCGCCCTGTCTTCTCTCTCTCCATGCTCTTCCACCAGCACTGCATACACACGGCTATTTAACTGTAGCTGAGAAATCCAGTTATATGTTTTAAACCGTTCTTTGTCCATCTGTTTTCTTCTTTTTTCCTTTTCTTTTCCCCTTTTTGACCCTTTTATGTATTTTATACTCCCTATTATT
>NW_027530657.1:0-2455 GCF_008692635.1 Crocuta crocuta | reverse complement strand
AAAAAAGCATAGGGGACATCAAAGAAACTATGGCTACACACAAAATGGAAATATAAACAGGCATGAAGAAATAAAAAACGCGATAAATGAGATACATAATAAATTAGAGGCCTCCAATGCACGGATTGTAGAGGCATAAAGGAGAATGAGGGACTTAGAAAACACCATTATAGAAAAACAAGAAGCTGACAAAAAAAGAGACAAACTGATCCAGGAACATGAAAGAAGAGTTCGAGAGCTCGGCGACACGGCCAAATGCAACAATATCCGAATCATAGGAATCTCAGAAGAGGAAGAGAGGGGGAAAGGTGCTGAAGGAGTCCTGGAACAAATTATAGTAGGGATCTTCCCCAACCTGGGAAAAGAAGTAAACATTGAAATACAAGAGGCTCAGAGGACCCCCCTCAGATGAAATTTGAATCCACCTTCTGCAAGGCATATCATATTAAAAATGGCAAAATATAAGGACAAAGAGAAAATTTTGAAAGCAGCTAGGGAGAAAAGGGCCCGAACATACAAAGGGAAACCTATGAGAGTGGTGATAGACCTATCTACTGAAGCGTGGCAGGCCAGAAAGGGATGGCAGGAGATCTTCAATGTGATGAACAGAAAAAATATGCAGCCAAGAATCCTCTATCCAGCAAGCCTGTCATTCAAAATAGGAGAGATAAAAGTCTTTCCAAATAAACAGAAATTGAAAGAATTTGTCACCACGAAGCCAGCCCTACAAGAAATCCTGAGGGGGACGCTCTGAAGGAAATGTTGCAAGGCACAAAGATACCAGAGACACCACCACAAGCATGAACTCCACAAAGGACACAAAGACTCTAAACCCACATATGTCAATAATAACACTGAATGTAAATGGGCTGAATGCTCCAATCAAAAGACATACGGTAGCAGAATGGATAAAGAATCCATCTATTTGATGTCTACAAGAAGGCATTTTAGATTGGAAGATTACTTCAGATTAAAAGTAAGGCGATGGAGAAATATATATCATGCTACTGGAAATCCAAAGAAAGCTGGAGTAGCTATACTTGTATCAGACAAACTGGATTTTAAATTAAAGAAAATGACAAGGGATGAAGAAGGGCATTACATAATATTTACAGGGTCTATTCATCAGGAAGAACTAACTATCATAAATGTCTGTGCACCGAATATGGGAGAACCTAAATGTTTAAAACAATCACGAACAGAAACAGACTCATAGATAAGAATGTGGTAATAGCAGGGGACTTCAATACTCTGCTTTCAGCAATGGATAGGTCAAAGAAACAGAAAATCACTAAAGAAATAATGGACTTGAAAGACACATTGGACCAGATGGATCTGATGGATATATTTAGAACTCTACATACTGAGAGAGAGGGGGCAAGATGGCGGAGAAGTAAGGAGCTCCGTACTTGCACTCGCGCCCATACATCACACGGAAAAGATCTGAAGCCATTGGAAACCTTACAAAACCTGAGAGATTGGGAGAAAAAGGACACAGAATCCACTGAGAAAAACCTCTAACGTGAGTGCGAAATGGGGAAGATAAAATCGGGCCGGGATCAGAGACTCCAGGGTCGGAGGCGATCCCCCACTATACTCTACGGGGAGTGAGAGGGGAAAAAGAGAGAGTCCGAAACAGAAAAACCTCCCCTCGGGGCACAGAAAGAATGTACTTGCCAAATGCCTGCACGCTAGGTCCCCTCACGCCGCTGGTCCCAGGGGGGCTGAGCGCACAGACTGCTTCTTTGTGCTGGATCCTGGCGAGCTGGACTTCAGAGTAGCGGCGTGCCTGCCGCCATTGTCCTCCCGGGCGGCTTGGGCCCCAGAAAGAGTCGCGCTCGCGGACACCGGGTGTCCACGCTCCTGGCTCGTTGCAACTGTGAGAGAAGGCAAAGAGCTAAAAGCTGGGAAATTTGCCTGTGAGTTCGGGTTTCAGATGACGAGCCATAGAGGGACCTGGTTTTCCTCACTCCAGCGGGCTCCGGCTCAGCGCAGCCGGCAGGCAAGCCCCCGCCCATGCTTGCCCGACCAGAGAAGGAAGCAATGATTCTGACTCCACCCCCAGAGCGAGGCAGGAGGCCTGGGATGTCCCTGAGGGGATTGCCTGGGAAGTTGTGTCTAAGGTAAATTCAGCAGGGCACGCAGACTGGGATTTGGAGATTGGGACTGGCCAGTGTTGAAGAGTACAACCAACTTTGGCTGCGCCCCCGGTACGGGGAGTTGACACGCNTCATCTCTTTCTCTCAGGAGTAATTAGACTATAAAGTTTCTCTGGAAAATACCACCATCCTTCTCTCCCCTGTCCAAACATATTCTACCCTTTACCTCTTTGAAAAAAGCTTCATATCCCTTCTGCCTGTTCATTCTATTTCCAATTTTGCCTCATCCTCGCCCTGTCTTCTCTCTCTCCATGCTCTTCCACCAGCACTGCATACACACGGCTATTTAACTGTAG
>NW_027530656.1:351-562 GCF_008692635.1 Crocuta crocuta | reverse complement strand
CTGACAGTGCAGAGCCTGCTTGGGATTCTCTGTCTCCCTCTCTTTTTGCCCTTCCCCTGCTCACAGGCATTTTCTGTCCCTCTCAAAATAAATAAATAAACTTTATTTAAAAAATTAATTAAAGAAACTTTTAGGAAAGGGAATGAAACAGATGGAGAGAATTTCATAGATGTTATAAGATTTGAGTTGAAACCTGAAGGGAGAGAAAGGA
>NW_027530656.1:0-138 GCF_008692635.1 Crocuta crocuta | reverse complement strand
CTTTTTTTTTTTTAATGTTTATTTATTTTTGAGAGAGAGAGAGAGAGAGAGAGAGAGAGAACGTGCAAGCAGGGGAGGGGCCAAGAGAGAGGGAGAAACAGGCTCCAGGCTCTGAGCTGTCAGCACAGAGCCTGACAC
>NW_027530655.1:0-469 GCF_008692635.1 Crocuta crocuta | reverse complement strand
TCCACACAGCTGACTCCCTCACCCTCTTCTGAGATTTATTCATTATATTTCACCATGATGCCCCCCATGAAGACTACTCTGACCACCTATTTANAAAGTTGAAGACTATAAGGCATAGAGATATAATGTGCAGCCCAGGGAATAGAGTCAATAATGTTGTAATAACTTAGTACAGTGACAGAAGGAAACTACATTACTATGAGGATTATTTTCATAATGCATAAAAATATCAAATCACTATAACATGTACCTGAGACCACTGGGACATTGTATGCCAATTATACTTCAATAAAAATAAAGAAATAAAGAAATACAGTACAACACAATACAGTTGCAGGCTGCCCCCCAGCCCTGATGATCCTTATCATCTTCCACTTTGTATTTTTCCATAGTACATATAATCTTGTAACTAAGCAAACCATATATTCCAGTGTTTATTGATGATTTTCTCTTTCCCTCACTAGAATCT
>NW_027530654.1:333-757 GCF_008692635.1 Crocuta crocuta | reverse complement strand
AGTATTACTTTGGCTATTTGGGGTCTTTTCTGGTTCCATACAAATCTGAGGATAGTTTGTTCCAGTTTTGAGAGGTATGCTGGTGCAATTTTGATTGGAATTGCATTGAATGTGTAGATAGCTTGGGTAGTAATGACATCATAACTATACTTATTCTTCCTATCCATGAGCAAGGAATGTTTTTGCATTTCTTTGTGTCTCCTTCAATTTCCTACATAAGTTTTCTATAGTTTTCATCATACAGATCTTTTGTATCCTTGGTTAGGTTTACTCCTAGGTATTTTATGGGTTTTTTGCAAGTGTGAATGGGATCAGATTCTTGATTTCTCTTTCTGTTGCTTCATTATTGGTGTATAAAAATGCAACCGATTTCTGTACGTTGATTTTGTACCCTGCAACTTGGCTGAATTCTTGGATCAGTTCT
>NW_027530654.1:0-292 GCF_008692635.1 Crocuta crocuta | reverse complement strand
TGTAGAGTATCATGTCATCTGCAAAAAGTGAAAGTTTGACTTCTTCTTTGCCAATTCTGATGCCTTTGATTTCCTTTTGTTGTCTGATGGCTGATGCTACGACTTCCAGCACCATGTTAAACAACAATGGTGAGAGAGGACATCCCTGCCGTGTTCCTGATCTCAGGGGGAAAGCTCTCAGTTTTGCCCCGTTGAGGATGATGTTAGCTGACGGCTTCTCATGGATAGTTTTTATGATGTTTGAGTGGGTTCCTTCTATCCGACTTTCTCTAGAGTCTTTATTAAGAAGGGA
>NW_027530653.1:248-2659 GCF_008692635.1 Crocuta crocuta | reverse complement strand
ACGTCTCCAGTTTATTATGTACCTCATTTATTGCATTTTTTAATTTATCATAACTATTTTTAACTTCTATAGTGTTTGTAGCCATAGTTCTCTGATATCATCCATTTTTTTTCAAGCCAAGCGATTAATTTTATGATTATTGTTCTAAATTCTTGTTCAGTTACTTTGCTTATATCTGTTTTGAGCAGTTCTTTAGCTGTCAATTCTTCCTGGAATTTCTTTGGTGGAGAGCTCTTTCGTTTCGTCATCTTGGTTAGCTTTCTATCTCTTGTTAGTTTAAAAAGCTTGTTATGCACTTTGCACCTGTGAGCGCTGCTGTACCAAAGAAGGCTCTTTGACTGTCCAGGGCCTATCCGTTCAGAAAGTGTTCTTTGAATGGTATCTCTCAGTCTCTCTTGTTGAGATCTTGGTTATTTTATTTTCCTACTCATAGTGATATTTGGGACTCTCCACCATGTGTACTTTGGCTTGTTTCTTGAGGTAGCCCTGGAAAAGAAAACAGACAGACAAGCACACAGGGAACAAAGGCACACAAATGCACAGACAAATCCAATAAACATGCAAACCGAAAGGGAAAACGAAAAGAAAAGAGAAAAGAGGAGGGAAGGCGAATAATAAGAAATAAAAATACATAAAAAAGAAAAAAAGAAGAAAAGAAAATAAAAAAAGAAGGAACCAATAGACAAAGAACAGTTTAAAGCATATAACCAGATTTCCCAGCTACAAGTAANATATAAGGAAGAGGGCAGCTCTCTAGCAGGGATGGGCGTGGTTTGATCCAGTGCGTCCCACAGGAGTCCGGCCTTGGAGGTTGTGGGGAGAAGAGTGGCAGCGCTCCAGTCCTTTCTTGAACCAAGCGCTGCAACTCACTTTTTTGGGTGTGTAAACTCTCTGTGCTGGGGGTGCAGCCAAGGTGGGCTGTTCTCTATATCCCAAGCCAGGCCTCATTTCCAGATCCCAGTCCACGCGCCCCACTGAAATTGCCAGAAACACGAACTCGCAGGCGATCCCCTCAGGGCAGTCCCAAGCCTCTCGCCTTCCCCCTGGGGATTGAGCCAGAAGCCGCTGCTCCCGTCTCCTCCAGGTCAGGTTGGCGAGCGAGGAGCAGTTTCATCTGGGGGTCGCCTGGGCCGAGTGCGTACCGCCTAGGGTCAGCTGGAGAGTAGGCAACCGGGTCCCTCTGTGTCCCGTCGCCTGAAACGCAAACTCGCGGGCAAATCTCCCAATTTTAAGCCTTTCACCTCCCCTCTAGGGATCCAGCCGAGCCAGAAGTACAAAGGCGCGGCCGCCGCGCATCCCCTCCAGGTCGAGCTGGCGAGCGGGGAGCAGTTTCCCTGGAGGTCTCCTGGGACGACTGCATCCCGCCTAGGGTCAGCTGGAGAGCAGGAAATTGGGTCCCTCTGTGTCCTGAGCAGAGGTTTGTCTCTTCTCCAGCAACAGGGACAGTGTCTTGAGCAGTTCGGCCATGCTCTTTCCCTTCTAGACTGCCCGCAGAGGGGGATACCCCCCATCCCTCTGTGTCTCTGGTCCCGGCCCGATTTTATCTTCCCCAGTTTGCACTCACGCTAGGTTTTCTCAGCGGACTCTGTCTCCTTTTCCTCCCAAACTCCTCGATTCTGTAAGGTTTCCTATGGCTTCAGGCCTTCTCTGGGTGAGATATGGGGGTGGGTGAAATATACGGAGCTCCCTACTTCTCCGCCATCTTGCCCCCTCCTGTAAGTAACTTTTAAAAATAAAGAAAGAATGCACTTCAAAATATAAGTCATGGAAATATAAACTGACTTCTTCCATAGGTAGCAGAGAGCTGACTGAACCTACACCAGATAGAATTCTTGGCAACCAAGAACAGACCCTTAACTTCTAGAGAACAAATTGGTGGTTACCAAAGAGGCGGTAGGTGAAATAGGTAAAGGGAATTAAGAGTACACTTGTTGTGATGAGCACTGAGCACTGTTCAGAATTGTTGGATCACTATATTGTACATCTGAAACTAACATAACACTGTATGCTAGCTATACTGGAATTAAAATTTAAAACAATAAACAGTATTTACACAACCATAATAATGTAAACATGGATTACTGTTAAACACAATAATTATAGTGTAATAATATTGCACAAAAGGGTTAAATAGAGGTGCTGGTGGGTATAGAGAAATATTTTCATGTACTTACAATTTAGAGGAAAATTAAAGCATTCCCAGATAAACAATTGCTGGGGAAGATCATTACCACTAGATCTGTCCTATAAGAAATACTAAAGGGGGGAGGGAGGGGCAAGATGGCGGAGAAGGAAGGAGCTCCATACTTGCACTCGCGCCCATACATCACACAGAAAAGATCTGAAGCCATTGGAAACCTTACAAAACCTGAGAGATTGGGAGAAAAAGGATGCAGAATCCACTGGGAAAG
>NW_027530653.1:0-201 GCF_008692635.1 Crocuta crocuta | reverse complement strand
AAGATGGCGGAGAAGGAAGGAGCTCCATACTTGCACTCGCGCCCATACATCACACAGAAAAGATCTGAAGCCATTGGAAACCTTACAAAACCTGAGAGATTGGGAGAAAAAGGATGCAGAATCCACTGGGAAAGACTTCTAACGTGAGTGTGAACTGTGGAAGATAAAATCGGGCCGGGATCGGAGACTCCAGGGTGGGAG
>NW_027530652.1:373-516 GCF_008692635.1 Crocuta crocuta | reverse complement strand
TATATTTTTAAATTTCTTCTCTAATTTCCTGATTGGCCCATTCATGCTTTAGTAGGTTGTTCTTTAACCTCCATGGTTTTGGAGGTTTTCCAGACTTCTTCCTGTGATTGATTTCAAGTTTCATAGCATAGTGATCTGAAAGT
>NW_027530652.1:0-230 GCF_008692635.1 Crocuta crocuta | reverse complement strand
TTTCAAATCCATCTGGTCCAATGTGTCATTCAAGTCTGTTGTTTCTTCAGTGATTTGCTGTCTAGTTGATCTATCCATTGCTGTAAGTGGAGTATTAAAGTCCCCTGCTATTAGCACATTCTTATCTATAAGATTGTTTCTGTTTGTGATTGTTTTATATATTTAGGTGCTCCATATTCGGTGCTTAGACATTTATAATTGTTAATTCTTCCTGATGGATAGACCCTGTA
>NW_027530651.1:0-19956 GCF_008692635.1 Crocuta crocuta | reverse complement strand
CCACTTCCTTGATCAGACATTTATCTTGATTGTAACAAAGTCAGTATTTGAGTCAAGCTGAGCCGAACAAGCATGTACTGATCACCTGTCAGGAACAGGCTGCTGTANGAAAGCCTCTCCTCTTGTCAGACACACGGAAACAAATCACACTTCCCATGTCCATCCTTTTAGAGCAGCCTGGTTTTAGAGATGAGTCCAGAGATGAAAACAAGATCACAAAAGTAGTTTATGCTGGAGCTGAACTGAGAGGATAGGAAGGTCAATGAGTAAAGAAGTAATTCAGTAAAGGTGGAAAAAGGAAGGTCTCATGCTTTCCTTAAAATTGTAATTTTTTCTATTTTTATCTACACTAGATCATCTGAATCCAAGGAGATTTCAAATATCCTCTATTTTTCATGCCTATTGGGTAAATGCATTGAGCTAATGCCACATTTCTGAGTGATTTTCTGCAGAAGCCCTATCCTGTTCTATGTGATTATGTGCATTCTGTCATTGGTGATTGGCCTTTCTGTGCTCTCCCTACTTCTATGTAATTCTCCAATGCTGTGGGGCTCCTGGGTGACTCAGTTGGTTGAGCGTCCGACTTCAGCTCAGGTCATGATCTCAGGGTCAGTGGGTTCGAGCCCCGCATCGGGCTCTGGGCTGACAGCTAGCTCAGAACCTAGACCTTGCTTCAGATTCTATATCTCCCCTCTCTGACCCTCCCCTGCTCAGCTGTCTCTCTCTCTCTCTCTCTCTCTCTCTCTCTCTCAGAAATAAAAATAATTTTTTTTTAAATTTTAGAAATGATTGTTGTGTATGTGTTTGTATCAATCTTGCAATATGCCACATTCTTCTATGTGTATGTATCTTCCGTTCCTATAAGGTTATCAAGTTATACATCGAATTTAGTATTTTCCACTCAACTGCGAGTTTACAAAGTTGTAATATGTACATTTCTATCTTATTGTTTCTTTTTAAGTGGCCTTCATGCCCAGAGTAGAACCCATGCAAACCACTGTCACACCAAGACCTGAGCTGAGATAAAGAAATTGGACACGTAAGCGACTGAGCCACTCAGGAGTCCTACATTTCTCTTTTCTAAAATGTTAAGTTTTTTTTTATTTTTAGTAGTCTCTACACCCAACATGGGGCTCGAACTCATGACCCCAAGATCAAGAGTCACGTGCTCTTCGGACCGGCCCAGCCAGGCACCCCTGGTCCATGGACATTTCATCTGTGGTTTCCAGTGCTGACATAGTCACCTCTGATGAGCCCCTGCCACATGTTACCTCTCTGCTGCCCCACGGTGGACACTCACAGGGTCAGTTACCCAGCTTCACCACATAGGATAGTCTCCTTGTGAGAAATTTCTCTAACATATATACCCGTGAATAGAACTCTGCCATGAAAAAGTGCAAAACCCTACATTGGCTGAGCAGTGCCATTTTGTTATTCAGGAGACAGGCAGCACGTACCTCCAACAGTAACCCCTGAGGATCACTCCCTGCACACATTCCCCGCAAACACTCGGAATGACCCACTATTCTAACACCTGCCAGGGGCTGGCCATTCTGACCAGATCCGCAGTTGTAGTAGCTGTGGATTCAGTGTTTCTGATTGCTCTTTGGGACCCACTTTGCTGTGCGATTCTAAAAGCCATTCCTGGTGTTCAAGCTAAACTGTGTCCTCATTAGTCCATGAAATTAACAAATAATTATCCCCTAACAAGTTATTTGATGCTTCAATTATTTAAACATATCTCATTTCTGTTCTTAAAAAGCATGAAAAGAAATACAACCGTGATATCACATTCAGCATTATAGTTATTCATTAGAATTTCTTTTTTTCATTTTTTGTGTGAGTTTTATTGATTTTTGAGACAGAGAGAGAAGAGTACGAGTAGGGGAGGGGCACAGAGAGAGGGAGACACAAAACCTGAAACAGGCTCGAGGCTCTGAGCTGAAAGCACAGAACATGATGTGGGGCTCGAACCCACAAACCGTGAGATCATGACCTGAGCCAAAATCAGATGCTTATCCGACTGAGCCACCCAGGTGCCCCTAGAATTGATTCATTTTAACCATCTTAGAAGAAGAAAACTAGGTTTCCTTAATAACATGTGTAAGTATTAAAAGCTTATCTGTTTTCAGTATGCTTTAGCATGTTTTATATTGACCTTTTTATAAGATGAAACCATAAACGTTAAAGAGAAAGAATTTCTCTCAATATTTCATCTTGAAACTTTACATCTCTCCTTTTCTACACATCTTCCCATCAAGAATGGAATAAGCTACTTTAGGGGTGCCTGCGTTTCTCACCTGGTTAAGTGTCTGACTTTGACTCAGGTGATGATCTCCTGATTCGTGAGTTTGAGCCCCTCATCGGGCTCGGCACTGACAGCTTGGTGCCTGCTCAGATTGTGTCTCCTCTCTCTCCCCGTCTGTCCGCCTTAGGATCTCCCTCTCTCTCTCTCTCTCTTAAGTAAATAAATAAACATTAAAGAAATAAGCCATTTTAATCAAGAAATTCAATCCCTTCTGTATGAATTAATTTCCTTTTTTATATATATACATTTTTTAAACGTTTATTTATTTTTGAGAGACAGAGAGAGCCTGAGCTGGAGAGGGGCAGAGGGAGAGAGAAACATAGAATCCAAAGCAGGCTACAGGCTCTGAGCTGTCAGCACAGAGCCTGATGCAGGGCTCGAACTCATGGACCAGGAGATCATGACCTGAGCCGAAGTTGGACCCTTAACGACTGAGCCACCCAGGCGGCCCTGTGTTACTTTTCTTAATACAGGGGTCCTGGGACAGGAGCAAGGAGCTTCTGCAACCCCAGTTGGCACAAAGTAGCCCAGAGATGGGAGCATGCGTCCCATGTGGTTAGGAGCTGAGACCGGTGCTGCTGGTGAGGGTGGAGGGTTGAGAGGACCCTGAAGCTAAAGACCGAAGCGCAGCTCCTCAGCTAGAGCAAGCAAGAAACTTCTCCAGGAGCAAGAGTTTTGCTTCACGTGACTCCTGGCTCAGCCTGCTCACACTCCCTCTCTGGGACTGCATACCTTGTGGCCCGCTGACCTCTGGGCAAGCCCTCGGCAAGGAACTCAGGGCCCCTCCCAGACCGCATCACTCAGAAAACTTGAACTTCATCTCAAACAAGTAAAATTTAGTTCCTTGGTTCTGTTGAAAGCAAAATACCATTCATATCACATAAATTTCTTACTTTAAAAAAAGTTTACTAAATAAGGTTCAAACTCCTAAAAACAAAAAACACAGACATTGAAACAAGAGCACGTATCTGTCACCTACCAACCAGAAAAGATACTGTGCATTGATATGACCAATGATCTTCACATTGTAGGTTAATGCATATTTCATACACTACAATTAGGACTGTATTTGGTAGAGTAATACAGTAATATGTGAGTGTGTCGGCCCTCTCTGTCTCTCTCAAAATAAACAAATAACTTTAAAACAATAGAGAGAACTGTTTCTTGCTTTCTCAATGTGTCTTTAAAAAAAAAAGAAGGAAAAGAAAGAAAAACCTTCCCCTAGAACTGATTTTGCTGCATCCTACAGATTTTTCCTATCCTATGTTTCATTTTTGTTTCTTTCAAGTTATTTTAATTACCCTCTTTAATTTCTTCTTTCCTCCATTGGTTGGTCAGTTGTGCAATGTTTAATTTCCACATATTTGGTAACTTTCCAGCTTTCATCTTGTTTGTGATTTCTACTCTCATACCATTGTGATTGAGAGAGATATTTATTATGATGTCAATCTTCTTAAAAACACATGTTCATGTGACTTATCATACGATCTATGCTGGAAAATATACCACATGTGCTTGAGATGAATGTGTTGGATGGAATGTTCTGCATATGGCTATAAGGTCCATTTGGTCTACCATATAGACATGTCTAATGTTCCCCAGTGATTGTCAGTCTGGATGATCTAACTGTTGTTGTAAGTGGAGGATTGAAGTTCCCTACTAGTACTGAATTGTTGCCTGTTTCTCTTTTCAGTTGTGTTAGTAGTAGATTAATATATCTAGGTGCTTGATGTTGGAGACGTATATAATATATGTATATAATTATTGTATCTCCTTGGTGAATTGACCCCTTTATGATTATATGCTGACCCTCTTTATTTCGTTACCACTTAGCTCAAACTCTACCTCATCTGATGTAAGCAAAGCTAGTCCTGCTTGCTTCTGGTTCCCCCTGGCATGCAGTGTCTTTTTCTAGCCTGCACTTGGAGCTTAGATGTGTCTTTAAAGTTGAAGTGAGTCTCTAGGGGCAGCATATAGAGTTGGGCCTTGCTTTTGTTGTTGTTGTTGTTGTTGTTGTTGTTGTTTTAATCCGTTCAACCTCTCTAAACCTCTTTTCTTTTTTAATGCATATTTATTTTTGAGAGAGAGAGAGAGAGTGCTAGGGGTGGAGGGTCAGAGAGGGAAGGAGACAGAAAATCCAAAGCAGGCTCTGTGCTGACAGCAAAAGGCCCTATCTGGGGCTTGAACTCACAAGCCACAAGATAATGACTCTTAATCAAGAGTCTTAATGATGCTAGGGGCGCCTGGGTGGCTTAGTCGGTTAAGCGTCCGACTTTCGCTTAGGTCATGATCTCGCGGTTCGTGGGTTCGGGCCCGCGGCGGGCTCTGTGCTGACTGCCAGCTCAGAGCCTGGAGCCTGTTTCACAGTCTGTGTCTCCCTCTCTCTCTGACCCTCCCCTGCTCACGCTGTCTCTCTCTCTCTCTCTCTCAATAAATAAAAAACATTAAAAAAAAAAAAGAGTCTTAATGATGCTTAATCAAGACCCTGACTCTTAAATGACTGAGCCACCAGGTGCCACTCTATACCTTTTGATGGAGAATTTAATCCATTTACATAAGTAATTATTGAGAGGGAAGGACTGGCTAATGCAATCTTCTTCAGTGCTTTCTGGCTTTCTTGTACTTCTCTTGTTCCCATCTCACTTGCTGCCTTCCTTTGTGAATTGATGATCTTCTGTAGCACTGTGCTTTGATTCCCCTCCCTTTCTCTTTGAATCTACTATAGATTGTTGCTTTCTGGTTACCAGGAGGCTTAGGTAAGCCATCTTATAGCTATATCAGTATTTTATGCTCAGAACAAGTTAACGTTATTCACATACTAAAACTCTACCCGTTTACTTCCGCGTTTTATGTTTCTGATGTCACAGCTTACCTCTGTGTGTGCTGTGCACTCATTTCCCAATTATAGCCATGCCCCCTTCTGTAACCCTTCACTTTATTGTGCTTCACAGATACTGTGTTTCTTACAAATGGCAGGTTTGTGGCAACCCTGCCTTGAGCAAGCCTATCAGTGCCATTGTTCTATCAATATTTGCCCACTTCACACCTCTGTCATATTTGGTAATCTTCACAATATTTCAAATTCTTTCATTATTATTTGTTATGGTGATTTATGATCAGTTATTATGACTTGCTGAAAGCTCAGATGCTGAAAGCTCATTTTTAGCACTACAGTATTTCTTTTTCTATTTGTTTTTTATTTATTTTGAGGGAAAGAGAGACAGAGACAGAGAGCATGAAGAGGGGAGAGCCAGGAAGAGGGAGAGAGAGAGAGAGAGAGAGAGAGAGAGAAATCCCAAGCAGACTCTGATCAGGGTCTAATGTGTGGCTTGAACTCAGGAACCCTGAGATCATGACCTACACCAAAATCAGGAGTGCTTCACTTAACCAACTGAGCCACCCAGGTGCCCCAAGTATTTATCCTTTTAGATATTTACTTGTGTATTTATATTGAGAGAGAGAGAGAGAACAAGAGTGAGGGAGAGGAAGAGAGAGAGGGAGAGAGAATCCCATGCAGGCTCTGCACCCTCAGTGCGGAACCTGATACAGGGATACAATCACAAACCCCGAGATCATGACCTGAGCTCAAGATGGACACTTAACCATCCAAGCCACCCAGGCACCCATGCCAACAAAGTATTTTTAAATTAAGACATGTGCATTGTTTTCTAGATAGAATACTCGTGCATACTTAATAGAGACTACAGTACAGTACAAAAATAAATTGTATATGCGCTGGGAAACCAAACAATTCATTTGACTCACTTTATTGTGATATTTGCTTTTTTGCAGTGGTCTGGACCCAAACCTGCGGTGTCTCTGAGGCACACCTGAATTGTAGCTACAGTTATTTTTAATATGCCCAACCTTCTGCTGAAAGGTAAGGGGTTACTACACCACCATATTACAGGTTTAGTAATTCTGAATTTCACCATGTATTGGTGGTTATTTTCATACTTTTCCTGTTACTCATTGGTGCCCTTTCATTTCAGCTTCTGGAAACCCTCTCAGCATTTCTTGTAAGGCAGTTTTCATGGTGATGAACTCCCTGATCTTTTGTTTATCTGGGACTCTGTTTATTTCTCGTTTCTGAAAGGTAACTTACCAATTCCAGAGTATTCTGGATTGGCAGTTTTTTCTTTCAAAACTTTAAATATATCACCCCGATGTCTCCTAACCTCTAACATTTCTGCTGAGAAATCTGCTGATTGTCTACAGAGGTTCTCTTGTAAGGGAGAAGTTTAATTTCTATTACTACTTTGAAAATTCACCTAAAAATTTTTTTTTAATGTTCATCAATTGTTTCTTAGACAGAGAGATAGAGAGACAGGGTGTGAGCAGGGGAGCAGCAGAGAGAGAGAGGGAGGAACAGAATCCCGAACAGTCTGAAGGCTCTGAGCTGTCAGCACAGAGCTGGACTTGGGGCTCAAACTCACAAACGGGAACTAAGATCATGATCTGAGCCCAAGTTGGACACTTACGGGACTGAGCCACCCAGGCACCCTAAGACTTTCTCTTGGTCTGTGAGTTTTGACAGCTTATTCTCATGCATCTCTTTACATTGAATTTGTTTGGGGTCTTATGTGCTTCCAGATCTTGAATGGACAAATCCATCCTCCAGGTTTGGAAGTTGTGAGCCAGGATTTCCTTAAAGAAACTTTTGGTCTCATCTTCTGATTCTCCAAGAATTTGCAGATTGCTTCTCTTCTATATGAGAAAGGTTTCGTCACACCTTCATTCTTCCTTTGTTCTCCACCGAATTCTTCCTGTTTTCTGTCTCACAGATTCTTTTTTCTGCTTGATTCCTTCTGCTGGTTGTGCTCTCTGTTGCATTTTTCCATTTTATTCACAGCATTCTTTACCTCCAGAATTTCTGCTTAGTTCCATTTTATGTTCTCTATCTCTTTATTAAACTTCTCATTTGGTCACTTTATTTTCCTGATTTCTTCGAATTGTCTTTCTGTGTTTTCTTGTAGTTCAGTGAGCTTCCTTAAAATAGCTATTTTGGAACTCCTGGGCGGCTCAGTCAGGTAAGCATCTGACTTACACTCAGGTCATGATCTCAGGGTTGGAGGGTTTGAGTGCCGCATTGGGCCCTGTGCTGACAGCTCTGAGCCCGGAGCTTGCTTCAGATTCTGTGTCTCCCCCTCTCTCTCAGATTCTGGCACCCCTCCTCTGTTCACACTATGTCTCGCTCTCTCTGAAAAATAAAAAATAATAAAATAGCCATTCTGAATTCTTAATCAGGTAAATCACAGATTTCCATGCCTAGGAGATTAATTACTGGAAGATTAGTGTGATCCTTTGGTGATGTCGTGTTTCTTGGTTTTTCATGTTCCTTGAAGTTTTGCATTGCTGTCTTTTCAGCTGAAATGGCAATATCTTCTCCAGGCTTTACTCACTGCTTTTGGGGGAAAAAATGCCTAGTCAACCATGCAAGAGATTCTGACGCTCTCTTAGACCTTCTAAAGGTAAACCTGCTTCATGCTTTATGCTCCTTCTAGTAGCAGAATTCTTAAGTTGGAATGCCTTCTCTGGATCCCACAGTGAACCTGGCCTAGGACTGACCTAGGGCTGACAGCTTCTCTTTTGTTTTCCCAAAGGGGGCACTAAAGCTCAAGTTTATGGTCTCTGACTTGCAGATTTGATCTGTGCAGGTTCACTAGCCCCCTACCTAAGCTTGTTCTTGCTGCCACAGCAGGGAGAGTGCCTCCTTCTGGGCATCCAGCAGAGCTGGGGTGGTGGGTAGGTCTGGGCTCCCTCACATGCTCTCACTCCCCACCGCCACTCCAGAGAAATCACAGGCCAACATCTTGGCCCCAAGCTGTGCTCTCTCAGGAGGGATGATGAAGATCCAGTCAAACTGTATTCTTCCTCTCTCCAGTGCATCCAAACTTGTATTTTTTGACTCCAAAGTCATACTAGAACGCCAGAAACTTGGACTTCCACAAAGGCTCTTTTTGTCTGTTGGTGATTGTGGAAGACAGTGTTTTCCAGGGTCTCCGGGACCACAGCTGAGAGGGGCTGGATCTGGCTCATGGACCATCGCAGGGTCCGCCGCCTTCAGGATCACCTTACACAGGCCTATTACCTCACATACAGGTGGGCAAGACCCCTGGGTTCCGTGGTGTCTGGTGCTGCCGCCCACAGCTCCCACAAGGCCTTTCTGTCTGTGGATGGATGTTGAATTAACGTTGTTAATAATAAGAAGGGGGCAATAAAAACTAGAGGAAATCTCTTACCTCCGCATGCGGCTGATTTCACTTCTCATTTTGGAGCAGTCTGCCTAGCAATGTCTGTTGGAAAAGGAGAACAGAAAGAAGAGACGGCAAATATCTGTAAGCTTGGGGGAAAAAAAATCAAGAACCAGGAGCCACTTCCTCAGGCATGGCCACTGTGGACCGTTTCAGCCACAAATTTCCTAAAGGAAAGGATGATCAATCGATTAAAATGAGACACAATCCAGGAAGAGGATGAGATGGAATTTTAATACATGTAATCCTTTTCATATGACTTTTTACATGATAAAGATTCATTCTTTTCTTTTTTTCTGTTTTTGTTTACAACAGAAACACTTAATAGTCTAAGCATAGAGGGTTTCAACAGATAAAGGTAAAAATATAACTTCCTATCCAACAGGAAGTTGCACACACATTTTAACTGAACATCAGAGAATAGCTCTCAAGTGTACTCTGCAGACTGACACACGAGTAGAGACTCTGTCAGAACTCAGAACACACTGAATCAGGAGGTCACCCCCACAGCGAGTCTCTTTAGAACCAGCCAACCCAGTGGGTATCCTGAAGCTGGGGCTTCCCAGGGACTTGTGGGGAATGTGAGCATTCATTCATGCTGACTGCTGCATTCATGCTAAGACACAATCTGGCAGAACTCAGTAAAACTGGATTCATACATTTTCCCTGGCACAATTATGCTCATATGTTCATAGCCTGGAGAAATTCCCTGATGGGTCCGTAAGGGACTGTCATATGTGGTGATAGCGACTAAGTGGCAATCCGAGTATCCATCCACTGGGGACAGCAGATAAGTATTCTTTATTTGGTCTTTATTTCTAAAAAGTGAGAGTAAAAAGAAAGAGAATCTGGGGTGCCTGGGTGGCTCAATCGGTTGAGTGCCTGATTTCAGTTCAGGTCATGATCTCATGCTTCGTGGGTTTGAGTCCCATATGAGGAGGCTCTGTGCTGACAGCTCAGAGGCTGGAGCCTGCTCGGGGTTCTGTGTTTCCCTCTCGCTCTGCCTCTCTCTCACATGTACTCTGTCTCTCTCTCTCAAAAAGTAAATAAACATTAAAAATTAAAAAAAAAAACAGAGAATCATCATAGATAAACGATTGCCAGAAATACCATCTTTACTTTTAATTTTACTGTTTATTTTTTTTTTTTCCAAATTAGCAAGTAATCACAGGGGGAGGGGAACGACAAGTCGAGAAATGCTCCCTGAATGGACTAAGGAAAATATTCTACAATGCTCCTTGCCGACCATCACAGATACACATTGGATCACAATTTCTTATTAGCGGTTCTGAAGTCCAAAAACCTCCTCTTTTTATTTCATGATTTGGTCCCAAAACTAGGAGACATCAAATATATTTGAATCGAGGTAAATATGTATTATGGTCTTTATTTATTCCAATTAACATGACTGCTCATTTCTTTTCATGTCTTTAATATCAATGATACGTTACAGAATGCTACCCCAGACCACAATGGTCACAGTCACCGTATCTCAAAATATGCACCTTCTACTCCATCTAAAATCCTCGACATCCTGAAGCTTAAAGCACATCTGCCCTTAATACTTCAAAAAAGCTATTGAGGTCCTATAATTTTCCAAGTTACATATGAATATGAAATCATGATATACATCCCATTTTATAATTATCTTTTTCCTCTTAATATCCTGGTAGTTATGTTCTTAATGACCACATGGTGAAGGGCTCTCTTTCACCCTACCTAGCCCTTTTGAGGAGACTCAAAATATTCTATTTCAATGGGGAGTGTAGAAATTTCCCCATTTCTACTTTGGGGTTCAAATAATGTCCATATATTGTTTGTATGGAATATGGGTGGAATTATTTTTGGAGGAATACATTGCTAGAAATGAAATCTCTATATTGTAGACAGATCACTGCATAATAAATTTAATTTATATATATTAGTAGTCTTTAAAATATGACAGCAATAATTTCAACTTTTTCCTATTTTTTGAGTAGATACTGTCCTGTTCTCAATCGCATAGGGTATTATCAACTTAAAATACCTACAGCAGGCAAAAATATATATGTATATCTTATAACATAAAAAGTCATATAGAGAAATATATGTATAATCTATCTCCCAGTTTTATTTTGGAGAGTTTGAGCATGATTTTATTGTTTCTTGTTAAGTACTTTTGAAGCATCAATGATATGATTGCCCTGAAGAACTATTATGTAACTACATTTTCTTTTCTTTTTTATTCATTTTGAGAGAGAGAGAGAGGCAGCATGAGTAGGGGAGGGGCAGAGAGAGAGAACCCAAGCAGGCTTCACACCATCAGAGTAGAGCCCAATATAGGGCTCAAACTTACACACCGAGAGACCAAGACCCCAGCTCGTGTCAGAAGCTTAACCGACTCAGCTCCCCAGGTGCTCCTACATTTTCTTCCATTGGCCTAAACTTTATTTTGGGGAGCACTAAACTTTAACGTGACTTGTTTGCCAGCTTCCAGGATGGCCTCCAATGATCCCTGCCTCCTGGCATTCACGTTCCTTTGCAGTCCCCTCCCACAGTGTTCTGGGCTTGGTTGGTGGGACCCATAGAATCGGCAGCAGGTGATGATACGTCTTTTCTGAGACTAGGTTGCAAAAGACACTGAGGTCCATTTTGGTTCCTCTATGGTGATCGCTCCTCCCTGTTGGATCATTACCTGTGGGGCAACCAGCTCCTACAGTGTGAACATCCCTAGGAAAGCCCCTTGTGGAAAAGAACTAAGACCTCTTGTCAGCAAGGAGCTGATGGAGCTTGGAAAGTGATCCTCCAGCCCCAGGCAATCCCTCAGATGACTGCCCCCTCCAGAGAGGCCCTCTGCTAGGCCTCCCAGCTAGGCCCCTCCCTGATCTCCAGAAATTCTGTCAGATGATCACCCCGCTGAGCTCCTCCGTGATAAATACAAATTGTGTAAGATAATACATGGTTGCTGAGGATTTCCTTTATCCCCTGATTTTTCAAATTGTGGTAAAATACACATCCCATAAAATGTGCCACCTTAACCACTTTCAGGTGCACAGGCCAGCGGTGTTAAATGCACTCATGTTGCCAACTATCGTCCCCATGTCTCTCTAGAACTCTCTGCGTCTTGGAATGTTTGCTGTTTCAAGTCCCTTACGGGGGAGGTAGTTTGTTACACAGCAGGAGATAACTCTCCTGCATTGATCTTACATGGTGTCGTGCATGTGTCCCATGGAATCTGTAGCTTTGGGTGTGTAAATGTTCTTCATGTATATACATGTGATTCTGGTATACATCTCTTTCTATTTCATTGTTCACTCCTCATTAGGATTTTAAGGCTAATCAGTTGAGCTCTATATACAACTAACTGCTGCAGAATAGTTTAGAGAATGAATACAGGACATTTTACATAAACAGCACAATTCCCTCCAACTTCCCTCTATCACAAAAAATATTGTGATAAATGTCATCCTGTATGTATCTCTGGGGACCTGGATGAGATGTTTTCTGTGAGACGGGCCAGGAGGAAGGTTTGTCTGTTCACTTCAAATCCTGACAAACAAAGCAGTGAATTGCCCACATTTCTAATTTGTGTCCTTTTGAGAGTTTCCTAGTTTAATTGGTGAGTTATTTTACCAGGAATGATTTCGAGCCTCTCTTCACATACACTTCAGCCACACTATAGTAATCTTCTGTTTATGTCATCTCCCACTTTTTTGTGTGTATCCTTCAATGCATGGAAGGCTTTCTTGTTCGCATACTGTCCCTTTTCCCAGGCGTTGTTGCTTGCGAACCCCATCAGGATTCCACATTGTGCTAGCAGCCGCCTCCTCATCGTTTAGTCCTAGTTGTGGGCCGTTCTTATACTGAAGCTTACAGGAAGCAAGGTTCTCACCCAGAAGCTTCCCTAATAATTTCTGATTTCTGTTTCTGGTATGAGGTACAACCAACCATCCCCAAGGTTTTATTCCCTTTAGTGCACTTGCTCTACCATAAAGCAGGTGGGATGAGGCATTGTTATGGGGGGGATGTCATATGGAAGTCAGATCCTCTGTAAGTCTTTGCAGACAAGAGCTGGCCGAGGCAGGGGCACCGTTAAGCGTCTGACTTTGGCTCAGGTCATGATCTCAGGCTTTGTGGGTTTGAGCCCCACATCAGGCTCTGTGCTGACAGCTAGCTCAGAGCCTGGAGCCTGTTTCAGATTCTGTGTCTCCCTCTCTCTGACCCTCCTCCTGCTCATAAACTCTCTCTCTCTCTCTCTCTCAGAAATAAATAAAACATTAAAAAAAAGAGAGAGAGAGAAAGGTGGCAGAGGCATGGTGTGCAAAGAATGGGAACCTACATCCCTCGGGGCTTTATTGGTGTTTAATATAGGCTTAGCAACGAATAAGTAAGTACAAATGCGAGCACATATGTGTTCAGATGAGGACTATGATTACTCTATCAGTCAATGCCTTTCTTCTATTGACCAATTTCTTAAAGGAAAGCTTATAATAAATGTTGTGTAATATTTTTATACTGAAAACATGTATGGATCAAGAAAAAAAACAGAATGGAGGGTGTAAGGAATTTAGCAATCATGTGCTTGGCATAATACAGTGTATTGATTCAAAGCCAGCATATAAACATGACAAGCCTCTGGGTGTTATATTTCTTCTCACCATTTGTAACTTCTTGTGCAATCTTGTGAAAATAGTTGACTCGACTCTCTGAGCCACAGTTTCCAGGAAAGGCAGTGAGGTCCTGGGGACAGGTCTGGCCCAAACAGCTGCTCAATACAAAGTACAGGATTTTTGGTTATTTTATTTTAAACAGCTCTTTACTACATGTTGGCTGTACCCTAGGCTTTTGTCCCCCAGTTTTCCAAACTACAAAAGTGAATGTAGCCATGGCTACTATCAGAGAAGGAGAAGAAGGAGACAGCCACTACCTTAGCAAGGATGCAAAGAAACCGAGCCCCTCTGCACTCCCGGTGGAACGTAAGACACGGAACCACCACTACGATAAACAGTGTGGCCGTGGCCGTTCCTGGAAACTTACAAACAGGATTAGCATACAATCCAGCTATATCATCCTTCGGGGTAAAGACAGGACAATTGAATGCAGGAACTCAAACAGGTTTCACAGTGCCACGTGCAAAGCAGCGCTGTACACAGCAGTCAAAAGGTGGAGGCAGGGGCGTCTGGGTGGCTCAGTCCTTTAAGCGACTCTTGATTTTGTCTCAGATCGTGATCCCAGCCAGGGTCGTGGGATCTAGCCATGGCGGAGCTACTCTGGTGATGGATTCACTTTCTTCCCTCTGCCCCTCTGCCCCTTTCCCCCACTCACGCTTCTCTTTCTGTCTCTCTCAAAAAAAAAAAAAAAAATTGGAAGCAACTTAGCGCCCATGTGTAGATGAATGGATAAGTACAATATGGAATATGCATATAATGAGACATTATCAGCCTTAAAAGGGAGGAAATTTTGACACAGGATACAACATGAATGCACTATGAGGACAGTATGCTAAGTGAAATATTCAAAACGACAAATTCTGTGTGATTCCACTTCTGTGAGGCACGTGGATTTGTCAAAGTTACATAGACAAAAGGAGGAATGTGGGTTGCCAGGGGCTGAGGGTGGGGACAATGTGGAGCAATTTTTTGTGAGCACGGAATTCAGTGTTGCTGGTTGCAAAGCAACGCGTATGTACTTAATGCCACTGAACCACACACATGAAAAATTTTTTTTTTAATCAGACAGCTTTGCAAGACAACCTTTTCTTTCTTGAAGCTACTTACTGTTTTCTCTTTTATAAAATTTTTTACTGTTTATTTTACTTTGGAGACAGAGAGAGACAGAGCTTGAGTGGGGGAGGGGCAGAGAGAGAGGGAATCACTGAATCCGAAGCAGCTCCAGGCTCTGAGCGGACAGCACAGAGCCCGACACGGGGCTCGAACCCACGGACCGCGAGATCATGCCCTGAGCCGAAGTCGGCCGCCCTACCGACTGTGTCGCCCAGTGTCCCCACCCACATGAAAACGTTTAAATGCTGGATTCTATGCATGTGCCCTTATCACATTTAAAAAAACTTTAATGGAATAAAATGAGTGTAGACTCAGAACTATAAAGAAAGACATTGACAAAATTGAATATATAAAGGCTAAATATTCTTTGTTCTCTCCTTTACAAAATTTTTTCGAGGGCTACCTGGGCAGCTCAGTCAGTTAAGCTTCTCTGACTCTTGGTTTTGGCTCTGGTCGTGGTCACGGTTTGTGTGTTCGAGCCCCATGGCAGACTCTGGGCTGATATTGTGGAGCCTGCTTGAGACCCTCCCCAACTTGGGCTCTCTTCTTCTCTCAAAATAACTAAATAAACTTTAAAAAATTTTTGGAAAGCCAAAGAAAAATTGGAGAGAAGACTTGTTGACAAAAGGTTAATTTCCATAAACTTAATTTCCAGAAAAGGATCCTTCAAACCTTACCTTTAAAGGTAAATATAATCTCACTAAAATCAAAGAAAAGCAATTTAAAACAATGACTATAGTGCAGTAATATATTTTACACTTTTTTCTTGTACCCCATGTTGGTGACAGCTTGGAAATTAGTAACTTCCAAACACAGCTATGTTCTGTCCCCAAGTCTTAATTGCTAAAAGTCACTGATTAACACCAAGGAGAGGTCAACGCCACTGAAGGACAAGTGTGCAGTTACTCACAGTGGCCCTAGAAATGAGAGTCACAGGTCACCACGCAGGACCCGTGGAAAAACAACTGGTTTTAGCAGGAAGAAGAAGCAGCAGGAAGCGATGAGTTCAGGCCAGAGCCTTTCTTGGAGTTTCCTTGGGGAAGAGCAGGCCTGCAGAGTAAATAGGTGAGGATTGGCTAGTTCGAGTGTTTAGGGCCCGCTTTGGGCCATAGGAGTGGGCCCTAGTTGCCTGACCCCTGGCCCATGGTGATTAGACAGAAGAATGTGGCCTCCAGGCAGGTACTGGCTGGGCCACAGGAGGTATGGCTGTGGTAGGTTTGCTGGCACAGTAAAGGCAGGCTTCTGGCTGAGTCCTTTGCTACTTCTCAGTGGGCTTATGGGAGGGGTCGTCTGTCCACAGACAGAGAGGTCTTTTAAGAGGTCAAAACACAGGGTGCCTGGGTAGCTCAGTCTGATGAGCATCCGGCCTCGGCTGAAGTCATGATCTCACAGTTCTTGGGTTCAAGCCCTGCATCGGGCTCTGTGCTGGCTTCTCAGAGCCTGGAGCCTGCTTCAGAGTCTGTGTCCCCCCACTCTCTCTGACCCTCCTCTGTTCATGCTGTCTCTCTCTCTCTCTCACTCTCTCTCTCTTTCTAAAAATTAATAAAAAACATTAAAAATTTTTTAATATTCAAAAAAAAAGGTGTGAGAACACAAGACACAGAAAATAGAAAATGTGATTAACACATACCAGTTAGAATAAATTTGAGAGGATCTTAGGAAATTCAATAGGGCAATATGAATTAAATATATAAGTGGATACTCTGTTTACATAGAAATTGCACTGCTTCTATAAGCATGAAACTGTAATAATTTGTCTGCAGGTTCAGAGACGAGAATAACTCTGCCCCCCTGGTGAAGGAGGTTGGTTGACCCTGGAGGAAGCGATGCCATCGCGGAGGAAGGGATACAAGAAACTCTCCCTCTTTTCGGCTCAGTTTTGCTGTGCCCTACAGCTGCTCTAACACAGAAAGTCTATTAGAAGAAACAAACAAACAAATGTGTTTTTGAGGAAAGAGGTGAATGGTACATCTGAAAACCCAAAACTATGCAGTCCTTAGAAGCCAAATGAAGTAAACTATTTAAAGGCTGTCCTACAGCACCAGGACCCAGTGCTGCGTGGGCAAGCGGCAGCCACACCAAGGCCTGGAAGGAGTGGACCGACCCAAGCTGGAGAGGAAAGTGCTGTGGCTAAACCACCAGGTCAGGGTAAGAGGGGGCAGAGTCCCAGGACCCCTGCCTGCATGGACACCAGGTGACAGATCTCTCAGCCTCCCCCAGCAGTGGCGTGGCCCAGCTTTTCTGGGTCCCACTCAGCCACATGGTCTATAGGACTCACCTCGCCTGGGTCTATGGCCCACTCAGAACCTCAGTATCAGTTCCCAGGTAAGCCCATCTAGGCAGTTTTTCAAAGTGCTGGGGGCACGGACACACTCTCCACATTCTCCTTCTTCCCAGTAGTCTGGGGCATTCGACCGAGCCTCCTCTCAGTACCTGGATGCGTCCCAGACCCAGGCTGCTGTCATGTGCAAGGGGGTCGTACCCTGGACTCTCAGCTCTTACAGGAAAACAATCAAAACCTCTAAGCACGAGAGATGAAGCTCCAATCCTTCAGGCTCCTAGATGGTAAAGCAATATGTCTGGGCCAAGAGAGAGGAGAAGGCAGCAGAACCTTGCACCCTGGGACTGTTAGTTATCAGACACCACGTGCTGAAAACTGAATGCTGATGTTAACCTTCAGTGCAAATTGCTTCAGAAAGGCTGGCCTGGTGAGATGAAGCACATAAATATGCTCTTCCTGCATGCTTTTAATCCAAGGAAGTTCAGCAAGCTTTGCAGGTCTCATTGATTGGGTCATGCCAGCATTAGACGGTCAGGACAAGGTTCCCTCCTTCTTCCCAGAAGCAAAATGAAACAAACAAACAAAGTTTTCAAGAGAGATATTTACATCTGCCCTTCCACTGCTGAGCCGATGGCTGGAGAATATTTTGTATGCATTCATTCCTTCTTCATCCATGAATACCTTCTAAGTGCCTATATTGGGCTACATGCTGATCAAGGTCCTGGAAATACAGTGACTCACAAGACAGACATGAGTTCTGCTGTGAAGTACCTGAAACTTCCATGGGAGGAAACAAGCTAGACACATGCTCACATCCTAAAGAAAAAAAGACTATATGTGCACAACTGTGCAATCAAGAATGTTATGCAATTTAATTAGAAAGGGATGTAGCTGGGAGGGTGCTATCTTAGCTAGGTGGTCAGGATAGAATTGTCAGAGATGTGCAGGTGTCCTTTCAACTTAGATCTGAATAACACAGTAGAGGAAGCCATGCAGAGCCTGGGAGAGCAGTTATCATCAAGAGAGAATATTAAATTGCAAAGGCTTTGAGTCTAGAACAAATTTCATACAATCATGGACAGACAGAAGGCAACTGGTGGCTCAGGTGGGAAGTATATGGACTGGAGTGATCTTGTGCAGAGGGTCTGCTGGCCTCCAGGCAGACCTAAGAGATGATTTCGATGAAAGATGGGAGTTTTGGTTCACTTTCAATGGATTACTAACAATAAGACCACTCAACTATATGATAGTGACCCAATCAATTATGAGATTGACCAGACATGTACCCAAGAGATTGGCAAGGCATTCCAATGCCTTCAAACTCATCAAACCAAATGAGTTTGAAGGTGTGTTATTAAAGTTTCTCCCTAAGTGTGTCAGATTATATTACCCCATTTCATCTGAGCTGTTTAGGTTCTAGACTATGACACATGGACATTTTCCAGAATAGAATAAAAAATGTGTAAGAATAAAACATTATGAACGATCCTTCAAGGAAACTCTCATGGTCACTGGAGACCAGGAGACCAGTACCATTTTGATTTAAGAAGAAGAGTGGACTTGTAGATTGTGTACATCAAGATTCCCCAAGAAAGCCTCTCCTGCTGCAGTGAGTGGTTTCACTTTCAGGGACTGACGTGGTCTAAGGCTCTCAGCAGGTGTCTGCCTGAGCAACGTGTGTTCCCGCTGGTAGACCCTCTCCTCTGTGTGGTACTGCCACCCTGGCCCCACCCACTCTCTACAACGCAAGTGTCCACTGGCTGTGCAGGTTCAGGAGACAGATCCCTACTCCTTGGTCCAGGAAATGCTGAAGCCACCTTCCTGGGGTCACCACTACATTCCCCAGTGACTGCTTGCCAGTTGGGCCGGGTCCATCATCCAGACACCTGGAGTCCACCTCTAGGAATCCACATTTCTCAGGAGAGTTCCCACTCTTGTATTTAAAGAAGCCTTCACAGGGTGCCAGGGTGGTGCAGTCCATTAAGTGTCTGACTCTTGATTTAGGGTCAGGTCATGATCTCATGGTTCGGTGCTAAGAACAAGCCCTGCTTTACGCCCCCTTCCCTGCCCTGAGCATGGAGCCTGCTTAAGATTCTCTGTCTCCCTCTCCCTCTGCCCTTCTCACCCCCTGCCCACTTGGTCTCTCTCTCTCTTTTTCTCAAAATGTAAAGAAAGAAAAATAAAGAAGACTTCACAATTGCTAATAACATCATCAAATAGGTAAATATTAAAGAACATTATTCAATATTAATATTAACATTATTATATAGGTAAATATTACTTGCCTGTTCTTCCTCTAGACTTGATGCAGCAGTGGAGTGGGGGACTCATTTCTCTGGATTTCACCCTGGAGGAGGGAGTCTTTGGAAGCCACAGTATTTCTCCCCCTACCTTACAAGGAATGTACTTCATTTTCACCTTTCTTAAAAGAAAATTGAATAGGTCTGTAGCCACTCAGCAGCCACATGACTTTGGATATGTCTCTCCAGGTGGGAAAATGAGTGGGATGGCTTGGGAGGGGCGCTGCTGACCTTAAAAACAGAGGTGTGGGGTCTCCCAATGGGGAGCTAACCTCTTGCCAAGCAGCCGCTCATGCCAGCAAACACTCAGATTATGGAAAGCTACATTTCCTTACCTATAAAATAGACATAATAATATCTAAATAAATGATAAATAAATAACATAATAAATAAAATAAAAATAAAACTTGTAGTACATTACATCTTTAATAGTAAATTCTTCACAAATATCAGTATAATTTTTTCTAATATTTATTTATTTTTGAGATTGAGAAAGACAGAGCATGAGCAGGGGAGGGGCAGAGAGAGAGGGAGACACAGAATCCGAAGCAGCTCCAGGCTCTGAGTTGGCAGCACAGAGCCTGACACGGGGCTCCAACCCACGAACTGTGAGATCATGACCTGAGCCGAAGTTGGACACTTAACTCACTGAGCCACCCAGTTGTCCCTTAGTATAATTTTGTAAAGGAAAATATAAAGAATTCTTTTCTTACTTTTGTGTTATCCCTAAACATTTTACCACCAAAATTATACATATTTCTTTCCAAGGGAAATAAAACAGTAAGGCATAGGGAAAAAACAGAAGTTATACTTTCCTTTTTCCTCCCTCCCAAGTGTTAAGCAACCACTATTGATACAGTTTGGAGCGTTGGTAAAGTGTTAAAACATGCAAACACACAAATCTTATTTGCCTCCAAGGAAATCATATTATGTACAGGAATCAACAACCTGTCACCTATTAATGTTTTGGACATCTTTCCTTCTTCATTCAAAAATAGGGTCTTCTACATAAAGCAGCGTGGTAATCCAATGTATAGCAACCCTCTAACAT
>NW_027530650.1:31728-37185 GCF_008692635.1 Crocuta crocuta | reverse complement strand
TGAGCACTGGGTGTTATATGGAAACCAAATCGACAATAAACTATTTGTAAAAAAAAAAAAAATAAAAGAGAATAAGTAATAGAAAAAGAGTCTGTTTCTTGGTTTGCCTCTCTCTTTTTTCCCCTCCATGCTCATTTGTTTTGTTTCTTAAATTCCACATATGAGTGAAATCATATGGTGCTGGGCTTTATCTGACTCATTTTGCTTATCATAATACCTTCTAGCTCCTCCCATGTTATTGCAAATGACAAGGTTTCATTCTTTTTGATGACTAATTTTCTAATGTGACATATACATATAGATAGATGGACAGATAATAAACATACAGATAGATGAACTACATCTTCTATATCTATTCATTAGTCAACAGACATTTGGGCTCATTACGTTATTTGACTATTGTAGATAATGCTGCTATAATCATTGGTGTGCATGTTTCCCTTTAAATTATTATTTTTGTATTCTTTGCGTAAATACCTAGTAGTACAATTGCTGGGTCATAGAGTAGTTCTACTTTTAATTTTAGGAGGAAACTCCATGGTCTTTTCCAGAGTGGCTGTCCCAGTTTACATTCCCACTAATATGCAAGAGGGTTCCCCTTTCTCCACATCCTTGCCAACACCTGATGTTTCTTGTCTTGTCGATTTTAGCCATTCTGACAGATGTGAGGTGATATCTCATTGTAGTTTTGATCTGTACTTCCCTGATGATGAGTGATTATTAGTATCTTTTCATGTGTCTGTGGGCCATCTGTATGACTCTAAAAAAAATGTAGATTCATGTCTTCTGCCCATTTTAAAATTGGATTATTTGCTTTTTGGGTGTCGAGTTTGAAAAGTTCTTAATATATTTTAGATACAAACCCTTTATTAGGTATGTCATTTGCAAATATCTTCTCCCATTATTAGGTTGTCTTCTAGTGTTTCCTTCCCTGTGGAGAAGCTTTTTATTTTGATGAATTTCCAACCTTATTTTTGCCTTTGTTTCCCTTGCCTCAGGAGACATATCTATAAAGAAACTGCTTTGGCCAAAGTAAAAAAGATTACTTCATATGTTTTCCTATAAGATTTTAATGGTTTCCTGTCTCACGTTTAGTCTTTAATTAATTTTGAATTTATTTGTATGGTATAGGAATGTGGTCCTGTTTCATTCTTCTGCATGATGCTGTCCAGTTTTTCCAACACCATTTGTTGGAGAGAATGTTTTTTTTTTCCCATTGGATATCCTTCCCTGTGTTGTCAAAGATGAATTGACCATATAGTTGTGGGTTCATTTCTGGGTTTTCTATTCTGTTCCACAGATCTATGTATCTGTTTTTGTGCCAATATCATACTGCCTTAACCACTACAACTTTGTGATATAATTTGAAATGCAGAATAGTGATGCCTCCAGCTTTGCATTTCTTTTTCACAGTAGCTCAGAAATCTGGGGTCTTTTCTGGTTGCACACAAATTTTAGGGTTGCTTTTTCTAGCTCTGAAAAATGCTGTTGACATTCTGATACAGATTGAATTAAATGTGTAGACTCCTTTGGGTAGTATAGACATTTTAACAATATTTGTTCTTCTGATCTATGAACAATGGGATGCCTTTTCATTTCTTTATGTCTTCAATTTCTTTTATCAGTGTTTTATAGTTTTCAGAGTCCAGGTCTTTCACCTCTTTGGTTAGGTTAATTCCAGGTGTCTTATGGGCTTTGATGCAATGGTACATGGGGTTTATTCCTTATCTTGCTGCTTCCTTATTGGTATATAGAAATGCAACAGATTTCTGTACATTGATTTTGTATCCTGTGACTTTACTGAATTCATTTATTAGTTGTAACAATGTCTTGGTAGAGTCTTTTGAGTTTATACCTATTCTTCTCAAACTATTCCAAAAAATAGAAATAGAAGAAAAACTTCCAAATTCGTTCTATGATACCAGCATTACCCTGATACCAAAACCAGATGAAGATACCATTGAAAAAGAGAACCACAGGCAAATATCCCTGGTGAACATTGATGCAAATATTCTCAGTAAAATACTAGCAAACCAAATCCAACACTAAAATAGAATCATTCATGCCATCAAGTGGGATTTATTCTGGGGTTGCAGAGCTGGAGCCTGTCTTGAGGTTCTGTATCTCCCTTTCTCTCTGACACTCCCCTGCTCACGCTGTCTCTATCTCTCTCTCAAAAATAAATAAAACATTTAAAAAATTAAAAGAATGGGTGTTGAATTTTGTCAAATGGGTCTAATTTTAATGACAAGATCATATGGTTTTCATTTTTTTTCTATTAGTATGGTATATTATATTGTTATTCAGATTTTAAACCAAACTGCGTTCCTGAGATAAATTCCATTTGATCATAGTGTATATATCTTTTTATATGTTAATGGGTTTGCTAGTATTTTTTGACAATTTCTTTACCTATACTCATAAATAATATTGATCTTTAGTTTTCTCTGTGATATCTTTGTCATGGTTTTGTATCTATATAATGGCTTCATAGAATTAGTTGGAAAGTGTTCCTTTCTCTTCTATTTTCTGTGATAATTTTTGAAGAATCACTGTTAATTTTTCTTTGCCTATTTGGTAGAATTCACCAGTAAAACCATCTATGACTGGGATTTACTTTGTGGGATGTTATGAACTCAACATTTTTTCAGTTAAGGCTGCTATAACAAAAATAGCAGACTTGGCAGTTTAAACAGCAAACATCTATTTCTCAGTTCTGAAGGCTAGGAAGTCCAAGATCAATATACTAGTCATTTCAAAATCTGGTGAGGGCTCTCTTCCTGGGTTGCAGGTAGCCATTTTCTCTTTATATCCTAACATGGCATAAAGAGCAAGGTCCAGTCTCTTTATCTTTTTTCAAAGACACTAACCCCATCTTGGGCCCCACCCTCATGAAATCATCTAAAGCTAATTATCTCCCAAAGGTACCACTTCCTAATACAACCCCTTTTGTGATTGTAGTTTCAATATATGAATTTTAGGGAGGCACAAACATTCAGTTCATGACACTTGTGATAGGTAAATCCAAATTTTCTATTTATTCTTAGTTTTGGCAGTTTGTGTCTTTTCAGGAATTTGTCTAATGCACACATGTTATATAATGCAGTTTGTTATGGGCTAAATTATGTCCTCCTATATATTGAGGCCTTTAGCCCCTGATATTACTATATTTGGAAACAGTCTTTAAGGAGGTAATTAAGGTTAAATGGGGTCATAAGGGTGGGACCCTAATCCACTATGATTGGTGTCCTTTTTAAAAATTTTTTAATGTTATATTTATTTCTGAGAGAGACAGTGTGAGCAGGGGAGGGTGAGAGAGAGAGAGAGAGAGAGAGGGAGATACAGAATCTGAAGCAGGCTCAGGCTTTGAGCTAGCTCTCAGAACAGAGCCTGACACAGGGCTTGAACCCATGANATGTCACAAAGAAGCCAAGTGAGGAAACACTGAGGAGGCTGCTGTCTGCCAAAGAGAGAAGACTCAAATGAAACCAACACTGCCAGAATCTTGATCTTGAACTTCCAATCACTAGAACCATAAAACAATAAATTTGGCGTTTTAGCCACTCAGTCTGTGATACTTTGTCATGGCAGACCTAGCAGACTAACATACCATTGTTTGTAGNCAGGGCTCGAACCCACGAACTGCGAGATCATGACCTAAGCAAAAGTCGGACGCTTAACCGACTAAGCCACCCAGGCGCCCCTTGTTTTACATTTATGATTTTAGTAATTTGAGTCTATTTTTTTTTCTTAGTGTAGCTAAAGGTTTCTCAATTTTCAATTACTGTGAATGATCTTTTCACAGTATGTTTTGTTTCATTATCTCTCATTTTTTCTATTCTCTATTTCTTTTATTTCCACTCTAATCTTTATTATTTCCATCCTTCTGCTTGCTTTGGGTTTAGTTTTCTTATTTTTTAATTGCCTATGGTAGAAGGTTAGGTTGTTAATTAGAGAGCTTTCTTCTTTTAAAAAGATTTTTTTAAATGTTTATATTTATTTTTGAGACAGAGAGAGAGCATGCGTCGGGGAGGGGCAGAGAGGGAGACACAGAATCTGAAGCAGGTTCCAGGCTCTGAGCTGTCAGCACAGAGCTCGCTGCCGGGGCTCGAACTCGTCAACCACGAGATCATGACCTGAGCCAAAGTTGGCTGCTTAACAGACTGAGCCACCCAGGCCCATTTTCTTCCTTGTTTATATAGGTATTTACAACTTTAAATTTTCCTTAGAGCACTGCTTTTGGTGATCTCTTAAGTTTTGGTATCTTTCATTTTTATTCATCTCAGTGTATTCTATAGTTTCCCTTATAATCTCTCTTGACCAATTTTTTTCTAAAATTCATTTGGTGCAGAGCACGTGTATCTTTATTTTTTTAAGTTTACTTATTTATTTATTTTGAGAGAGGAAGAGACAGCCCAAGTGGGAGAGGGGCAGAGATGGAGACAGGAATCCCAAGCAGGCTCCTCACTGTCAGCACAGAACCTGACATGGGGCTCGAACTCACAAAACCGTGAGATCATGACCTGAGCCAAAACATAGTCAGATACTTAACCAACTGAGCCACCCATATGCCCCTTGATTAATTAGTTATTTAAGAGAATCGTTTAACTTCCACATAACTGTAAAATTTCCAATTACCTGCTATTGTTGATTTCCAATTTCATTCCACTATAAAGGGAAAACATACTTTGCATGATTTCAATCCTTTTAAGTCTTTCAAAAACTTGCTTTATGGCTTTGCATATAGTATATTCTGAAGAATATCCTATGTGTACCTGAGAAGAAGGTGTATTTTGCTGTTACTGGATACAGCATTCTATATGTCTATTAGGATTAGTTGGATCATAGTGCAGTTCAAGTCTTTTACATCTTTATTTTTTTCCTAGATTTTCTACCTATTATTGGAAGTAGGGTACTGAGTCCTCAAACATTGTCAATTATTTTATTATTTTTTTTACCATTATTACTTTTTCTTCCTTAAATAGTTTATTGTCAAGTTGGTTTCCATATAACACCCAGTGCTCATCCCAACAAGTGCCCTCCTCCATGCCCATCAACCCCCATCCCCTCAGCCCTCAGTTCTCAGCATTCAAGAGTCTCTCATGGGTTGATTCCCTGTTGGTGGGAATGTAAGCTGATACAACCCCTCTGGAAAACAGTATGGAGGTTCCTCAAAAAATTAACAATAGAACTCCCCTATGATCCAGCAGTAGCACTGCTAAGAATTTACCCAAGTGATACAGGAGTGTTGGTGCATAGGGGCACATGTACCCCAATGTTCACAGCAGCATTCTCAACAATAGCCAAAACATGGAAAGAACCTAAGTGTCCATCAACTGATGAATGGATCAAGAAGATGTGGTATATTTATACAATGGAATACTACATGGCTATGAGAAAGAATGAAATCTGGACATGTGTAGCAACATGGATGGAACTAGAGGGTGTTATGCTGAG
>NW_027530650.1:29346-30034 GCF_008692635.1 Crocuta crocuta | reverse complement strand
AGCAGCATTCTCAACAATAGCCAAAACATGGAAAGAACCTAAGTGTCCATCAACTGATGAATGGATCAAGAAGATGTGGTATATTTATACAATGGAATACTACATGGCTATGAGAAAGAATGAAATCTGGACATGTGTAGCAACATGGATGGAACTAGAGGGTGTTATGCTGAGCGAAATAAGTCAGGCAGAGAAGGACAAATACCATATGTCATTTAACTATCTATTCCCCCATTGTCAGTTTTTGCTGCATGTATTTGTGCGATGTTATTAGATGCATTTATGTTTTTAATTGTTTATAAACTAATCCCTGAAGACTTGGTCCTTTTATTAAAAAATAAATCTCTTTATTTCTAATCAGTTTTTGTGTTAAAATCTACTTTTGCTTATATTTACTATATCCTCTCCACATATTGTCATCCTTTTACTTTCTACCTATGTGTATCTTTAAATCTAAAATGTCTCCTGTAAATGGTGTATAGTTGTTTTTTTTTTACCCAGTCCAGAATATCTACCTTTTGACTATACTGTTTAATTCATTCACATTTAATATTATTTATATGCTTAGATTTACTTTTGCTGTTTTAGTTTTCATTTTCTATGTCTCATAATTATTTTGTTGGAAACTGGATGTTTCAAGTAATGTACTGCAGCAACTATGGGTGCTGATTTTCCCCACCCAGGGCTT
>NW_027530650.1:27336-29271 GCF_008692635.1 Crocuta crocuta | reverse complement strand
CCAGCCTGGGCTTGTTGTTATTTGCATGTCTATTTCTTTAGTAAATGAGTAGATTATTTTAGTGAGGTCTATTTCTCTTCCCAGTATCGAGAGTCTAATGTTGTTCCTCAAGGAGCTTCAGCTTCTGGTATACCCACAATCACCCTAAGATGATAGTGGTTTGTGAAAAGGGGCTCTTTCTTTTTCTGATTGCATCCAGCTGTTAAACTCCCCTAATTACAGTCTGATTACTCAGTTGTTTTCAATAAGTCCCTGTGGTATAAATTGCTTTGCAAACTAACATTTTTGAGGTCAGTGTTTGATTATTTGTTCTGACCTTAGGAGGACTCCTGTCAACTGCCTTATTCCCTGGTTCTGTCATGCAAACTGGCCTCCCTACAGTTTAGCGAATTTCTTGAATCTTCTTTTACTGGCCTTTCACCACACTCTCTCAACTTTTCTCGAGAAGACTCAGACAAATAAATTCCATTCTTTTGGGAAGACATTACAAACTTTTTTATGGCCTGTTTCTTCCACCAGGCAAAATCTGAGCTGGGGCTCAAACCAGTGGTAGAGACAATGGCAAGTTTCTCTCTGAGTGACACATTCACTCTAGGAGTTGAGCACTCAGTGGGAGCATAGGAAGAAGCCTGAGGTTTTCTCCAGGCATAGAACTACCATATCATGAGCTGGGGCAAAAGTGGCCAGGCCCTCAGTCTTCTTAGCCCATAACACCAAAGTAGAGTTTCCATTCCATGAGAGGGGGCTGGGCAGAAGGGAGCTTCCACCCATCAACCACACTCACTTGAACTTGGCCTGAGTAAAAGCTATGCTTACTGAGGCTAAGTTTCTACCTTGCTGACCTGGGATGGCATAGGAAGAGAGCAGTCTTGGTTTCGGTTCAAATACCATAGATTCTCACCTTTCTTACAGAAATTTCAGATTTTCTTAGACAGATTTATTTTTTCTATTTGCTGTTTATCCTTAGGGCCATCTCTGGAAGTTTTGTTTTTTAGTAGTTTTTACCCGTTTCACCGAGAAGTCAGTGGAGTTCCTCACATTGCCATTGCCAGGAGTCAATATTTTTGTTTCAAGAGAGAGAAGAGAGTGGGAAAGGGGCAGAGAGGAGAATCCCAAGCAGGTTCCACACAGTGTTAGCACGGAGCCCAACATGGGGCTCTAACTTACAAATTGTGAGATTGTGACCTGAGTCAAAATTAAGAATTTGATGCTTAACTGACTGAGTCACCCAGGCACCCCTAGGAGTCAATATTTCTAATTACCTTTTTTAACACTTTTGAAATTGCATATTGAAAGGGTTCCTTTGTGAAAACTGAAACCTCTTAAAGCAGTTCAGAATGGACATTTGTTTCCAAATGAATAACTTTAATTGGTAGGATATTGGGTTTATCAAGACTTGTGACTTATTTATTTATGTGGTGATAGTTTTCAAAGTTTACAATATTTGAAATTAAAATAGAAAATTTTGAGAAAAAAATTCCAAGAAAATTAAACCTCCAATGGAAGTATGTTTCAGAGATTAGAAAGATGCATAAAGAAAGGATAAGCAAGAAATTTAAAACAATAGAATCATAAGGATCTTAGAAGTCACTTAGTAATTAACTTCAGCTTTGTGTAGCTAAAAACTCAAAACCAAAAACGAAAAGGGTTGTGGCCAAAGGCACTCGACTCTGACAGAGCTAGGACTAAAACTAGCTCAATGGCGGGGCGCCTGGGTGGCTTACTCGGTTAAGCGTCCGACTTTCGCTTAGGTCATGATCTCGCGGTTCGTGGTTTCGAGCCCCGCGTCGGGCTCTGTGCTGACTGCCAGCTCAGAGCCTGGAGCCTGTTTCAGTCTGTGACTCCCTCTCTCTCTGACCCTCCCCTGCTCTCGCTGTCTCTCTCTCTCCTAGAAATAAATTTTAAAAATTAAAAAAAAAACTTAAAAAAAAAGAA
>NW_027530650.1:26805-26989 GCF_008692635.1 Crocuta crocuta | reverse complement strand
GTGAGCTTTGTAAACATATCTGAGTTCAAATCCTGCCATTTATTATTATCTTTGGCAACTTTCTTTGCTTTTCCATACCTGTTTCCTCCTCTGCAAAATGGGGCTAACAATACCTTCCTAAAAGTGTTGAGCACTCAAGAAATGTTAACTATTATCACTAAAACAGAAATTCTAATATTAAAAT
>NW_027530650.1:26093-26672 GCF_008692635.1 Crocuta crocuta | reverse complement strand
ACAGGCAGCAAGCTCAGAGAAAATTAATACTCTATTTTCTACTCCCTTTCTGTTTACTTTTTTTTTATTTAAACATTTTTTTTTAACGTTTATTTATTTTTGAGACAGAGAGACAGCGAGCACTAGCTGGGGAGGGGCAGAGAGAGAGGGAGACACAGAATCTTAAACAGGCTCCGNGGAGACAGCGTGAGCAGGGGAGGATCAGAGAGAGAGGGAGATACAGACTCTGAAACAGGCTCCAGGCTCTGAGCTGGCCGTCAGCACAGAGCCCAATGTGGGGCTTGAACCCATGGACCATGAGATCATAACCTGAGCCAAAGTTGGACGCTTAACCGACTGAGCCACCCAGGTGCCCCTCTGTTTACTTTTTAGAACAATCTTTGTTGATTTAAAAAAAAAAACAAACCTTCAGTAGTCTGTTAGAAACCAACATTTCTATTTCTTAGATGCCAGTCAGAATGAGTAGAAATTGGTTAGAAAAGGTGACATTGTGAAATATGAATGAGGCCAATATCAATGCCATGAACCAAATATAACTTTAACAGTCCTAATGGCTTTTCAAAACCCATTGCAAAACTG
>NW_027530650.1:23461-25821 GCF_008692635.1 Crocuta crocuta | reverse complement strand
TCATACAACTTCAAAAGCAGGGATTCAAATGTAGTTCTACTGTATTTATAGGACTAGTCAAACTCCACCAACTACTACCCCTTCCCCAAAGTCTTAATTAGAGAAAAATATCCCTTTCTTAAAAGGATATTAAAGAAGGAGGGGTATATTGTCTTATTTACCCTGGATATTTTGGATTTCGGGCAAATTTATAAAATGAGGGTACAAAGGAAGAGTGACAAATTAAGTAATGAGCAAAGCTTATCAGTAATTCAAGGAATGCTAAAAAAACACCCCAAAACAAAACAACACCCAAAACTAAAACACCTGGATTAAGTCAGGAACCTTGCTGCATTCTTTAAAAAGTGTGTGTGAAACTCATCTAAATTGAGAAGGGAAAATAAATTCTCAATTTTGCAACTGGTATAAGAGTAGAGTGTGGAAGGTAGCAATAATTGACAAATTTTGTATCATGTACTGTAAAGCAGTTAGTGTACATGACTAGAAGAATCAATCCTCACAGTAAAATAGGAGTAAATTCCTTGATTTCTCTTTCTACTGCTTTATTACTTGTGCATAGAAATGTAACCAATTTCTGTATGTTGATTTTATATCCTACAACTTTTGTAAATTTATGTATCAGTTCTAGCAAGTTTTTGGTGGGGTATTTTGTTTTTCTCACATAGAGTATCATGTTATCTGTGAAGAGTGAAAGTTTGACTAATTCACTGGCAATCTCTATGCCTTTAATTTCTTTTTGTTGTCTGCTTGCTGAGGCTAGGACTTGTACTACTATGTTGAACAACAGTGGTGAGTGGACATGCCTGTCATGTTTCTGACCTTAGCGAAAAAGGTCTGTTTTCCCAATTGAGGACGATATTAGCTGTGAGCCCTTCATACATGGCTTTTACAATGCTGGGGTATGTTTCTTCTATCCTTACTTTCTTGAGGGTTTTTATCAAGAAAGGATGCTGTATTTTGTCAAATGCTTTTTCTAAATCGATGGAGAAGATCATATGGTTCTTATCCTTTCTTTTACTAGTGGTGTATCACGTTGTTTGATTTGTGAATATTGAACCAGTCCTGAAAAAAATCCCAAGAAAAAATCCCACTTGGTCATGGCAAATAATAATTTTAATGTACTGTTGAATTTGATTTGTTAGAATCTTACTGAGAATTTTTGCATTCAGGTTCATTAGGGATATTGGCCTCTAATTCTCCTTTTTAAGTGGGGTCTTTGTCTCTTCTTGGAATCAGGGTAATGCTGGGTTTGTAGAAGGAGACTGGAAGTTTTCCTTCCTTCTCTATTTCTGGAAGTTTGAGAAGAATAGGTATTAACTCTTCTTTAAATGTCTGGCAGAATTCCCCTGGGAAGCCTCCTGGTCCAGGACTCTTACTTGTTGGGACATTTTTGGTAACTGATTCAATTTCTTTGCTGGTTCTCTGTTCAAATTTCCTATTTCTTCCTGTTTGCGTTATGGTAGAGTGTTTCTAGGAATTTGTCCACTTCTTTGAGATTGCCCAATTTATTGACATATTTAATTTGTCATATATTCTCTTATAATTGTTTGTATTTCTGTGGTGTTGGTGATCTCTCCTCTTTCATTTGTGATTTTATCTATTTGGACCTTGTCTCTTTTCTTTTTGATAAGTCGGCCTCAGGGTTTATCAGTTTTGTTTATTCTTTCAAATAACAGCTTTTAGTTTAATTGATATATTCTACTTTTTTGTTTGTTTGTTCTTATATTGTTTGTTTCTGCTCTAATGTTTATTATTTCCCTTCTTCTGCTGGCTTTGGGCTTTATTTAGTACTCCTTTTCTAGCTTCTCTAACTGTATGGTTAGGTTGTATATTTGGGACCTTTCTTGCTTCTCAATACAGGACTGAATTGCAATGTACTTTCCTCTTAGGATTGCCTTTGCTGCATCCCAAAGGGATTGGACTATCGTGTTTTCATTTTCATTTGCTTCCATGTATTTTTAAATTTCTTTAATTTCCTAGTTAACCTACTCATTCTTTAGTAAAATGTTCTTTAACCTCCCTGTATTTGAGGGCTTCCCAAATTTCTTGTGGTTGATTTCAAGTTTTGTAATGTTGTGATCTGAAAATATGCACTGTATGATCTCAATCTTTTTGTATCTCTTGAGGGCTACTTTGTGATCCAGTATGTGATCTATTCTGAAGATGTTTCATGTGCACTTGAGAAGAATGTGTATTCTTCTGCTTTGGGATGAAATGTTCTGAATATATCTGTTAAGTCCATCTGGTCCAGTGTGTCATTCAAAGCCACTGTATCATTGTTGATTTTCTATTTAGATGATCTGTCCATTGCTGTAAGTGGGGTATTAAAGTCTGCTATTATGGTATTATTATCAAGAGTT
>NW_027530650.1:19448-23424 GCF_008692635.1 Crocuta crocuta | reverse complement strand
GCACAAATATTTCTTATTGTTAGAGGTTCTTGATGGATAGACCCCTTAATTATGATATAATGCCCCTTCATTTCTTGTTACAGTCTTCGTTTTAAAATCTATTTTGTCTCATATGTGTGGTTACTCCAGCTTTCTTTTGACCTCAATTAGCATGATAGATGATTCTACATCACCTTACTTTTAATCTGCAGGCCTAAAACTAGTCTCTTATAGGCAGTATACAGATGGATCTGGATTTTTTAAATTAAAAAAATTAATGTTTTANAGAGAGAGACAGCGTGAGCAGGGGAGGGTCAGAGAGAGAGGGAGACACAGAATCTGAAACAGGCTCCGGGCTCTGAGATAGCTGTCAGCACAGAGCCAGCCCAATGCGGGGCCTAAACCCACTAACCGTGAGATCATGACCTGGGCCAAAGTCGGACACTTAACCGGCTGAGCCACTCAGGCACCCCTGGATTTTTTTTTTAAAATCCATTCTGAAACCCTATGTTTTTGATTGGAGCATTAATCCATTTAAATTCAGAGTGATTACTGAAAGGTCTGAATTTAATGCCATCCTGTTACCTGTAGAGTTGATGTTTCTGGTGATGTTTTCTGGTCCTTTGTAGGCTTTATTGCTTTGGTCTTCTTTTTTTCCTCCACTCAGAGAGCCCCCCTTACAATTGCACCAAAGCCATAAGATACCTAGGAATAAACCCAACCAAAGAGGTAAAAGATCTTTACGCTAAAAACTATAGAATGCTTATGAAAGAAACTAAAGAAGACACAAAGAGATGGAAAAACATTTCATGCTCATGGATTGGAAGAACAAGTATTATTCCAAACAATCTACACATTCAATGATATCCCTATCAAAATAACACCAGCATTCTTCACAGAGCTGTAACAATCCTAAAATTTGTATGGATCCAGTAAGACCCTAAAAAAGCCAGAGTAATGTTAAAAAAGAAAAACAAAGCTGGAGGCAATATAGTACTGGCGCAAAATAGACACATAGGTCAGTGGAACAGAATAGATAACCCAGAAATGAACCTGCAGATATATGGTCTACTAATCTTTGACAAAGCACAAAAGTATATCCAATTGGAAAGGCAGTCTCTTCAATAAGAGGTGTTGGGAACACTGGACAGGAATATGGAAAGGAATGAAACTGGACCATTTTCTTACACCAAACACAAAAAATAAATTCAGAATGGATTAAGGACCTAAATGTGAGACCTGAAACCATAAAACTCCAAGATTGCACAGCCATTAACCTCTTTGTTATCGGCCAGAGCAACTTCTTACAAGATGTCTCTTGGGGCAATGGAAACCAGAGCAAAAATAAATTTTTGGAATTTCATCAAAATAAAAAGCTCTGCACGGTGAAAGAAACCATCAAAAAAAACTAAAAGACAACCTACAGAATGGGACAATGTATTTGCAAATGACATATCTGATAAAGGTTTGGTATCCTAAATATATAGAAGTTATAAAACTCAATGCCTCAAAAGTGAATCATCAGTTAAAAAAAAAAATAAAAAAATGGACAGAAGACAATTAATATACTTCTTTTCCAAAGACATCCAGATGGCTAATAGACATGAAAAGATACTCAACAAATATTGTCAAAATGTTCATACTACCTAAAACAATCTACACATTTAATGTTATCCCTATAAAAATATCAATAGCATTTTTCACAGAGCTAGAAAAAACAATCCTAAAATTTGTATGCAACCACAAAAGATCCCAAATAGCTAAAGCTATACTGAAAAAGAAGAGTAAAGCTGGAGGCATCACAATTCTGGATGTCAAATTGTATCACAAAGCTGCAGTGATCAAGGCAATATGGTACTGGCACAAAGGCACATAGATCAATGGAGCAGAATAGAGAGCTCAGAAATGGAACCACAAATTTATGGACAGCTTATCTTCAAGAATACAGGAAAGAGTAACTAATGGGATAGACAGTCTCTTAGCCAATGGTGCTGGGAAAACTGGACAGTGACATGCAGAAGAATGAAACTGAGCCACTTTCTTACAGCATATGCAAAAATAAACTCAAAATGGATGAAAAAACTAAATGTGACAGGAAACCATCAAAGTCCTAGAGGTGCAAACAGGCAGCAACCTCTTTGACCATGGCTGCAGCAACTTCAGACTAGACATGTCTCCAGAGACAAGGGAAACAAAAGCAATAATGAACCATTAGGACTTCATGACGATAAGAAGCTTCTACACAACAAAGGAAACAATCAACAAAACTGAAAAGCAGCCTACAGAATGGGAGATATTTGCAAATGGCATACTGGATAAAGGGTTAATATCCAAAATATATAAAGAAATGGGCAGAAGACATGAATAGACACTTTTCCAAAGAAGACATCCAGATGGGTAACAGACACATGAAAAGATGCTCATAATCACTCATCATCAGAGAAACACAAATTAAAATCACAAATGATATGACCTTGCGCCTGTGAGAATGACGAAAATTAACTCAGGAAACAACAGATTCCCACTGCTGGTGGGAATGTAAATTGGTAGAGCCACTGTGGAAAACAGTATGGAGTTTCCTCAAAAAGTTAAAAATAGAAATACCTTACAACCTTGCAATTTCACTCCTAGGTATTTAACCAAAGGATAAAAAAATGCTGACTTGAAGGGGCACATGCAGTCCAATGTTTATACCAGTGGTATCAACAGCCAAATTATGGAGAGTCCAAATGTCCATCGACTGATGAATGGATAAAGATGTGGTACACACACACACACACACACACACACACACACACACACACACACTGGAATACTACTCAAAAATCAAAAAGAATGAAATCTTGCCATATGCAACAGCACGGATGGAGCTAGAGTGTATTATGCTGAGTCAAATAAGTTAGACAGAGAAAGAGACAAATCTCATATGACTTCACTCTTATGTGAAATTTAAGAGACCAAATNATGAAATCTAGCCATGTGTAGCAACATGGATGAACCTTGAGGGTGTTATGCTGAGCGAAATAAGTCAGGCTGAGAAGGACAAATACCATATGTTTGCACGTATAGGAGAACTAGGAGGAACTTAACAGTGGACCGTGGGGGAGAGGGAGAGAGGAAAACCATGAGAGACTCTTGTATGCTGAGAAGAAACTGAGGACTGACAGGTGTGGGGAGGAGGGGAAGGGGGGTAATGGGCATGGAGGAGGGCACTTGTGGGGATAAGCACTGGGGTTATATGGAAACCAACGTGACAATAAACTACTTGCAAAAAAAAAAAGTAATGCAATGTTAAAAAAACAAACAGAGAGGAAGGCAACCCATGAGACTCTTATATAAAGAGAACTGAGAGTTACTGGAAGGTAGGTTGGTGGGGTGATGGACTAAATGGGTGATGGATTTTAAAGAGAGCACTTATTGGGATGAGACACATACACTGGGGATTATATGTAAATGAGAAATCACTGGGTTCTACTCCTGAAACCAAAACTACACTGTATGTTAACTTGGATTTAAATAAAATAAATTAAAAAAAAAAGATAGGAGTAAATTCTCTCCATTTTCTTGGACATTCACTCTTGTGTAAGTGCGTATAAATATATGCACTTTAAGAGCTCCATTCATTTTTCTACTTGTGATCTTGAAGATACACACGCATGATTTCATGGAGAACAGGAAGGAGAATGGAACCAGACATTATCCCATGATTCTGGAGGAATCAAGGCTTTTCTATTACTAGCCATGTGACCTTTCGCAAATTACTTGATTTCACTCAAACTCATTTTTCTCATCTGAAAAATGAAATTTACTAATAGTTGCATTCTGGCGATTGAGAATATGTTTGAGGGATGGTCTTTGTAAACTCTAAATAACTAATAAACTCTTTATAGAATTACAGGGCTTGGCAAATAGAAGGTATTGAGTAAATGTTAAATGAACAAATAAGTAAGTCTGGGAAGAGATAGACTAGTCTTTCTTTAGCCATCATTTATCATGA
>NW_027530650.1:19066-19421 GCF_008692635.1 Crocuta crocuta | reverse complement strand
ACATTTTATTCATCATCTCAGACTGTTCTCTGATAATTTTTCCTTGAATAATTATAAGCATAGAGATAAAAGATTAGTATTTTTACAGTGTTGAAAACTTGTTACTGTATTTACCAGTCTTCTATTTTTGAGGCAACTATAAAACAAAAATGTATCTACCATAAACTCAAACTATTATTTTTCCTTAATACTATTTTTTTTAATCATGAAGACTACTAACCACAATTACAATAAAAATGAACAACATCTAAAATGTAAAGGATTACTTGGTGATGTGACTACGAGAATGTCAAGGGCATATTTTCTGCTCCCTAGGATCAGACCAGAGAAATTTAACAAATGTTTCTAGATACAA
>NW_027530650.1:18586-19059 GCF_008692635.1 Crocuta crocuta | reverse complement strand
CCTTAAATTACTTAAATACACAAAATTCCAAATATAAATTAACATGTCTCTACAAAAATTCTACTTAGGATTGTAGCATGAAGAAAATCAATCACAAAAAGACCCCTAAAATAAATTCCACCAAATAATATTAGTAACGTAAATCAAGCAACTTGAAGTGTTTTGATTTCTTCATAAATTTACTGTAAAATGTAATTCTCTGAAGAGAATCATAAAGATGCTGAGAAAGTTGACAGTTCAAAATTTGTGCATTAATGAAGGAATACTAGCTTTTGGAAACTGTTCAAAATTCTCAAATATCAAACTTGAACTTTAATTTGTTAATAATGACTTAGTTAAAATTAATAGATGCTTGTAATCTCCAGATAAGAGGTAACTTTATTAAAGCAATTGCTTCAGCTGGCAAGGGAAAACAATCTAAAGTCACCAAGAAAGGAAAGAAAAAAAAAAACATGTTTCCTCAAAACATCGGG
>NW_027530650.1:18314-18532 GCF_008692635.1 Crocuta crocuta | reverse complement strand
CATAAAATATCCTTTAAGTAATAATATAAAAGATCTAAGATAGCAAATGTAAGTAAAGTGTATGGGCTTAAATATCCCAAGAAAACCAACTCACAGGTTCAATATATTATCGACTTTAATTTATTTTGTGAATTTTTGGCAAGTAGCTTTAACTTTTTATATAATTTATGTAACAAGTTATATTGGCATATAACTGAGAAAGAGGGTAGAGAGAGCTT
>NW_027530650.1:16510-18170 GCF_008692635.1 Crocuta crocuta | reverse complement strand
CTGCTAATAAAGAATTTTTAATGTACAGTTTTATATCTTTAAAATGGCTATCTTTAACCAATCAAGCAACTGAACACAAATATCAAACAATGTATCTTTGTCTCTCTCCAAATATTGTGAAAATTTGGGTTACTTTCATAGCCATAGGGCACCATGTGAGAAGACAGATGATATTTTTTCTAAATACCTTGTTTCTTGATTCTGAATAGATNCAATACCTTAATTTTCTTTGATAAGCATTCTAGTTTTTCAAGTAAAAAATAGTAATAAAATATTATATAATAAAGAAACAAGAAAGGAAAGTACAAAGAGGTACATGTTAAAATCTCTGAAGCTCAATAATAGACCAGAAACTCCTTATTTCTTTCTTCTTGTTAACTTATCTCCAGTACCTGAGTTAAGGCATAAAGCAGCAAGAGTGCAATTGATTCCAAACAACTTGGAATTTTATTGTAAACATCCCATAAAGAATGGCAACAAATTAGTCAAGTCTTTTGTCTTTGAAGATAATTACTTATAATGACTTGTAACTGCCAAATAAAACATCTTTTATAAACCAAGTCAGTTAGTTTACCTTTCTTTACTGAATTTTAGTTTAATGGACATTTTGTCCATATACAACATCACATCAACTATTACTCAATGACTTTCCATCTTAAAATTTTTGTATACTAAGAACAAACATAAGGTACAGTTTTGTTAATACTTTGTAAGGGATTACAAAAGACAAAGATGATAAGTTACAGGACAAAGAAATAAATTACTGATTGCCATCACCACAGTATTGTTTAAAGAATTAACATTTCTGGTACTGCCTAATGTGTATCTGGTGACATATGTAAAAACACATTTCCCAACTGGGTTTCTAAATATTTTTGTATGTGATTTTAAAAGTCAATTACCAATGGTGATTATATGTATCAACAGTTTTATTTTTTAAAAATACTTATCATGCTTTTATATGTCAAAGTCTCATATTATAGATTTAATTAAGATAGGCATAAGAATAACAAATGGACATACATATAAATAAACACACCTTAACTCTAAACTGCAGGGCCTTACTACTGTACTTCTCCCATCAGTGAATCATAAATTGCTATTCTTGTTGAATTATGCTAAATTAGGTGCAGTCGTCATTGCAGTAAAAGAAATAAAGAGAAAAGTAAGCAGGAGAGGAATGATTGAAAAGCAAATAATCAAGAATAAGGCTATATAAGAAATAAATGTCTAGAAACTTGAAAGCAACTCATAGTTCACAAAATACAGCACCATGAAAAGAAATAACTTTACATTAGAATTTAAACAAAACTTAGTAAACTTCATAATTAAAACTTAGTAAAGAAATTTTACTATGAAATGAAAATCAAAAAAGCATGAAATATTTTTACAATAATTTTTAAAACAAACTTTAAAGTGATCTTACTCTATTTTCATTAAAATTTTCATAAAGCCTCATGTACCACAAAACTGTTAGGGATGGGGTTAATATTTAAAACAATGAATTTTAAATGTTGCAAGTTCCATTCCCTCCCCCAGAACTGAACTATTCATTTTGGAACTCAAAATGTTGGTAATTGTTTAAAAGGCTGGATATCAAAGTAAACTGAAAATCATACACGATGCAAATTTCCTTTTTGTGGATGTGAAAATTACAACT
>NW_027530650.1:14671-16347 GCF_008692635.1 Crocuta crocuta | reverse complement strand
CTCGAGATATATAAGCAAATAATAAAGGTGTTTATCACTACCACAAATGTACAAATTTTGAAAAGTGATCAAAAATTTTTTATGAAAACTAAGAAGTGGTATTCACATTTTTCTTTTCAATCACTGTTATTGTCTAATGACAACCTATAGGATTATAACAAAAACAACTAAATAATAAATCACTCAAATCTCAAAGTGTTAGAAGGCTGAGTTAGATATTTGAGCACACAGTTGTGCAGAATAAGATTTATGAATTTCACTCGGTTTCTGAGCCTCTGGGTGAAACAAAGTGCTGTATGAAGAATGCTAGCACAAGCCTGATCTCTGGGAAGGAAAACTGAAAAAGAAACAAATGAAGGAAGGATAAATTAAAAAACAAGAGGGACACATGTACNGAAACTCCTTATTTCTTTCTTCTTGTTAACTTATCTCCAGTACCTGAGTTAAGGCATAAAGCAGCAAGAGTGCAATTGATTCCAAACAACTTGGAATTTTATTGTAAACATCCCATAAAGAATGGCAACAAATTAGTCAAGTCTTTTGTCTTTGAAGATAATTACTTATAATGACTTGTAACTGCCAAATAAAACATCTTTTATAAACCAAGTCAGTTAGTTTACCTTTCTTTACTGAATTTTAGTTTAATGGACATTTTGTCCATATACAACATCACATCAACTATTACTCAATGACTTTCCATCTTAAAATTTTTGTATACTAAGAACAAACATAAGGTACAGTTTTGTTAATACTTTGTAAGGGATTACAAAAGACAAAGATGATAAGTTACAGGACAAAGAAATAAATTACTGATTGCCATCACCACAGTATTGTTTAAAGAATTAACATTTCTGGTACTGCCTAATGTGTATCTGGTGACATATGTAAAAACACATTTCCCAACTGGGTTTCTAAATATTTTTGTATGTGATTTTAAAAGTCAATTACCAATGGTGATTATATGTATCAACAGTTTTATTTTTTAAAAATACTTATCATGCTTTTATATGTCAAAGTCTCATATTATAGATTTAATTAAGATAGGCATAAGAATAACAAATGGACATACATATAAATAAACACACCTTAACTCTAAACTGCAGGGCCTTACTACTGTACTTCTCCCATCAGTGAATCATAAATTGCTATTCTTGTTGAATTATGCTAAATTAGGTGCAGTCGTCATTGCAGTAAAAGAAATAAAGAGAAAAGTAAGCAGGAGAGGAATGATTGAAAAGCAAATAATCAAGAATAAGGCTATATAAGAAATAAATGTCTAGAAACTTGAAAGCAACTCATAGTTCACAAAATACAGCACCATGAAAAGAAATAACTTTACATTAGAATTTAAACAAAACTTAGTAAACTTCATAATTAAAACTTAGTAAAGAAATTTTACTATGAAATGAAAATCAAAAAAGCATGAAATATTTTTACAATAATTTTTAAAACAAACTTTAAAGTGATCTTACTCTATTTTCATTAAAATTTTCATAAAGCCTCATGTACCACAAAACTGTTAGGGATGGGGTTAATATTTAAAACAATGAATTTTAAATGTTGCAAGTTCCATTCCCTCCCCCAGAACTGAACTATTCATTTTGGAACTCAAAATGTTGGTAATTGTTTAAAAGGCTGGATATCAAAGTAAACTGAAAATCATACAATGCAAATTT
>NW_027530650.1:11756-14634 GCF_008692635.1 Crocuta crocuta | reverse complement strand
CTCGAGATATATAAGCAAATAATAAAGGTGTTTATCACTACCACAAATGTACAAATTTTGAAAAGTGATCAAAAATTTTTTATGAAAACTAAGAAGTGGTATTCACATTTTTCTTTTCAATCACTGTTATTGTCTAATGACAACCTATAGGATTATAACAAAAACAACTAAATAATAAATCACTCAAATCTCAAAGTGTTAGAAGGCTGAGTTAGATATTTGAGCACACAGTTGTGCAGAATAAGATTTATGAATTTCACTCGGTTTCTGAGCCTCTGGGTGAAACAAAGTGCTGTATGAAGAATGCTAGCACAAGCCTGATCTCTGGGAAGGAAAACTGAAAAAGAAACAAATGAAGGAAGGATAAATTAAAAAACAAGAGGGACACATGTACATGATACAACCTAGTTTATCTATAAGGCATAATGAAATGGATGGTCAAGCAATATATACACAGGCTAAGTGCTTTAAACAGAGGCAAAGAATTGGTAGACTGTGAATATAGCTGTTTTCCATACAAAATATTCTTTTTTAATGTCTGAGACAAAGTGTGTCAAGTTGGAAAAAGAATCTACACGCACACACACACACACACACACACACTCACATACAAATTTAGTTCTTAGGCTGACAGGCTACTGAATGTTTTGGAAAGCATCCTATTGCTGGAAGAGATACACACAGAAAGACATAGAAGAAACACAATTATGTTTCATAAACAGATATACATGCTAAGATCTTAAAGCTGGGAATTAAAAGATTATTAACATTCATGAGAAATATTATAGTTCACTGACTATTAATATCCAGCATAGGATTAGGTTTATACATATGTGTGTCTCACACATGTGTTTATTTCTTAGCAACTCATTTAAGATTTAGGCTTTTCTTCAAAATTTTCAGCTCATTTCCTACTTGCTTTGCTATGCCTGAACCTGATATTAATTAGGTTTAAAGGTACTCTAAAAAAAATATTCAGTGTGATACAAATTACAACACTTCACAGGAGGCGGCATTACAAAAAAGCAAAGTATAAATTGGGGGGAAAATGTTCAGATATAAAAGTAAAAATACTATCTTCCAAACTTTTATTTTCACACTTATTAAAATAATTTGCATGCAAACAGAAAATATCTGTTTGTTTTGTAATAAATGGAAAATATGCTCATCTAACATACCCTGGTGACTTTTAAATCCTAATAACTGAAATCAATATTACAGCAAAATGCTGTTCACTAGTATTTTCACAGTATTTCACTACATATAAAATGTGCTTAAAAATGTCTTCAGCCTCATTATTCTAATTATCTAAACCTAGAAAATCTTGACATATGGGAAATAAATGTGGCATTTTTATTATTCAAAATAAATTATAAATAAAGCTTGAGATAGCTAAAATCACACAAATGGCAATTCTTCTACATTTGAAGAGGTTAGCTCTTCATAGAAGAATGTCAACAAAAAATTTTACACTAAAATGATACACATAATACAGGTTTGAGTATATCCATTAATTTAAGTAACTATATGTTACTTTGATTGGGGTAAGCCAAAGTGTTATTGATTCTAGGAAAACACAGGCACAGATTTAGTCTAAATGCAAAATCAGTCTAATTAGCAAAAATCAAATGTACAGTTTCAAGTGTGAATGTTTTTGAATCCATAGTATGGTTAAAAGTGTCAGCTGAGTTACAACCAGAAGCACTTTTGGTTTAGTGAAAAACCAAAACAAAACAAGACTACAACAACAAAAATCAGCTTGATCTACTGTTCAGTAACAGAAGTTAGTGCCATTAACAATTCACAATACTTTCTTAAAGCCTGAACATCATTTCTACTGCAAGTGAAAATTGTTTATAAAGTTGTTAGTACAGGAACAATCCCCACCAGACCCAAACAAAAGAGCAAAGTTATGTGTGTACTCCTTCCTTTGCACTTAAGGATTTTCAGATGCAAAAAATGGTTGGAAGCATGAAACAAACATATTAGCTTAAGAAATATCCTGGGATTACTAGGCATACATTAAAAAGTTTCTTTTATCCCCAAAGTCTGATCTAAGTGTAACAAATCTGTTACAATAACAGAGATCAGTATTATCCTGTTCACCTTAAAAATCTAAGCACTTAACAAATTAGTTAACTCTCAAATTTGGGGAATAAAATTGATCTTGGAACTCAAGCTTACTCATGGAATCATGTGCATTCTACTGCTGTAAACAAGACCATAAGGGTTTTAAAGATTTTTTTAATCTATAAAATAATTACTCAAATATCATTGTGCAGTGTAATTAGGTTCTTTTCCCAAAGATTGTAACAGAAGAACCCTTTGGAATGGTATTAGCAAAACCTATTAAAGTTGACTCAAAATATTTGCTAGCCAAAACATTCCAATTCAAACTAGCTGCTTTGTTACATTTTAAAATTTAAATGAAAACCAATCACTCACAGCTGTAAATAGTAAGTGGTAGCAGAGATACATAAGCAGTAGACCAAGTCTACTTACAGAAATATGTTCTAAGAAAAGCCTAAGGTACACCATACTACACTTATGAAAGTTTGTTAATTACAACTATTATTTTGAGAGCCAATACAATTATTAACAACCTCTCAGCTTACAACACAGGAGTATTCATTCCTACCAACTTTGTTCTATTTTTCCTTAGTAATGAATAACAGCATCTATTTTCTTTAATGTTTCCAGTAGTTGTAGTTAATAGAGGTAGCTGAGCTACTATTCAAAGAAATTATTCTTTATGGATGAGGATTTTTTCAAATTTTTAAGTTATTCTTTAAACTACATGAGTTCTATTAATGCAATAAAATATAATAGGAAAAAGAAAATGGATGCAAGAAACTTTTGCATTTGGCACCTCGTCTAG
>NW_027530650.1:6728-11651 GCF_008692635.1 Crocuta crocuta | reverse complement strand
TTATACATCAAATGTTCTTTTTTAATAAAGTTAATGCACACATCAAGACACACCACAAAGATTTGCTACATATTTACAAGGCACCAACCCTTTCTCACCTTTAACATGAATTAGGCAAATCAACTAAAAGCATTTCAAGATCCCCCACCCCCAAAAAACTGTAGTATAAATATATACTTCAGTTCAGTACAATTCTTGAAAGTTTGGCCTGGGAAGAGTAAAATAATCCAGATCGTTCTTACAATATAGAAACTGTAAACATTTAATAGCTGCCTATAGGATTGGTGTATTGTGCAAAAGTTATTATTACTGGGTACAAGAATCAAAATGGCAAAAACAAACTATATAAAACTCTGTAAGAAGGTGCTATACTTCTGTGATACAAAAGCAAAAGAGGGGTATTCCATTGAGATAAAAATGTCATGCTACTCTTAAGAAGCTGAATGCTCCCTTAATGTAGTAAATCTGTAGTGTGTTTGTGATGTGTTGTGGTGTGTGTGTGTGTGTGTGTGTGTGTGTGTGNATGGCTTGTTTGAACAAATGAAGTGTGGAGATCAAAAGTCTTGAAACAAATGTATACTGGCATAATGGAAAAGCACCAATGTGAAAGGAAGCGGAAGTCCCCACACAACTTGCTTTGTAGATTTCCTAGTAAATTCCCTGCAGTAGAAGGCCATTCATTTTTTTTTAAATTACTCTAAATTTATTAACTGTTAATAATTCCATCCCATGAGATGGCTAACCCTGGCTTTTTCTGTCATTTTACGCACTCTGCCTGATCTGGATGTACCAAGATTCAGAGGATCTTCGGTGGACACAAAATTGTCATTATCAGAATCATCATTATATAAAACAGTCCTCCTGCCTTGGTTTCTTGTTTTAATTCGAGGCAGTCTACTGAAACGTCCTGAAAACATCGTATCAAATTCATCATCTGCAATACGTGCACGTTTGGCTCTGGTGGCTCCTCTAGAAGCACCTCTTCCTCCTCTCCCTCTTCCTCTCCCTCTAGTGGCACCTCTTCCTCGACCTCCCCGTCCCCTGCCTCCTCTTCCTCGGCCTCCTCTACTCCATCTACCCCATCTGCCCCATCTGCCCCTTCCTCCTGTGCCTCTTGTCTTCCAGTTTCTTTTTCCATTGGCATATTGCTTTCTGAGTTTTCTTTTAGGCCTGGTTTGTATGAATTTGCTATAGTCATGGTCTCCATCTACATAATCTTGATCTGTTCTGGAGGTTGATTCAGAATCAGAATCAGAACCACAGGTACTTTCAGAACTTAAGCTGGAAACTAACTCTCCACTTTCTGAGGAGGATAAATGTGATTTCTCTTTTGTTTCTTTTTTCTCTTTCTCTTCTCTTCCCATGCTTTCATCTTCTTCTGATGCACTAAGTAGTTTTCTTTTGATTCCTGTCCGAGGCTCTCTGCCATCACCATTTGTAAGGGGTCCATCAAGGGAGTGATCTAAATCAAGATGAATAATTTTTTAAAGTTAAGCTTTGACACGGAAGATGGTTACTTAGGTCCAAAAGTAAAATAAGCATTCTATCAAAAAATGTTTAGCACCCAAAGATACAGGGGGTAAAATCATGGAGAGTATTGTGTAAGTTTAACTCTGTTAGAAATTGAAGATACTAAAATTTTGATTTTTTGTCTGTGTTTTTATGGGGCCAGGGAAGATTGTATGGAGGGANAATATGTATCAAAATAATTTCATTGACTCCGTGAACAAATATTTACTGATTACCTACTATGTTGCTTGAAGTTTGAAATAAGGCAATAATGAGACAAAGTCCTTGCTCTTTGAATTTATATTTTAGTGGGGAAAGCTTGATAGACAATGAAGTAAATAAAAATAGAATTTCAAGTAATGATACATGCTATAAAGAAAAAAAAAGAGGGTAGTAAAAAATGCTCAAGTGTATACAGGGGGGTATTTTAGATAAGACTTCCATATAGAGGTAGTATCTGAGAAAAGAACTGAATGAAGTGAGATCTGGAAAAGAACATTCCATTGGAGGAAACATAAACCCAGTGTAACTAGAGTGGAAGAGAAAAACAGAGTTGTGTAATATAACTGCCAGTGTTAAAGGGTTTTAAAACCAGAGAATGACAGGATCCGATTTACATTTTTAAAGGAGCACTATAGTTGCTTTACATAGAACAGATTATAGAAGGGAGAAGATTAGAAGCAGAGACAGGTTGGGAGACACTGTAATCATCTAGGTTAGACATGATCATGGATATACCAACAGAGGTGATGAGAAGTGATTAGATTTGGATTATTTCCTTCTAGGAGCCATCAGAATCAACCTTTTATTTTTAAGGCTCAAACTGACAGGAATTGATGATGGATCAGATACAGAGTTAAGTTAGTATGAAGGTTAACTGCAAGGTTTTATGGCCTGAGAAACTGGATGAATGGTAGAGATACTTTGCTAAGTTGGAGAAGCCTGAAAGAGGATTAGGTTTATGTAGTCTGGTAAAAATAAAAATCAATGTTCCAGTTTTAAATACTACTACAGATCCAAGTAAAGAGAATTAAAAAAAGAAAAAGAAAAAAGCAGATAATGTAACTGTCAAGAGGTCAATGGAGACAGTTGGAGGTATAATTTTAGAAATTTTCAGTAAGAGATGACATTTAGGGTCAAGAGAACTGAGGGTGCTTATTCAGAGGGCAAATAAATTAAAAGAAGGTGGCTGATGACTGAGACGGGATATTCCAACCATCTAAAGATAGAGAAAGAAGAACTACCAAATATAATTGAGAAGGAATAGCTAGTGAGGTAGGAGAAAAAAAGGAGAGTGGACTAAAAAGCTTGGAGGGAGCAATGACTAGGGTTGTATGGTAACAATAGCAACAAGATTAGTCTAATAGTCTTGGTATTATAGACTCAATTATGTTCCTCTTTCAAAAAAGAAAACATATGTTGGTTTTCTGGAGAAAGATGGTAATGGAGTAGGAGGACATTAGGCTCATCTTGACCCACAAACACAACCAGATAAAAATCAAATCATCCTAAATACTTCAGAAAACAACTTGAAGACTGACAGAACAAACTCCACAAATAATGGGAGAGAAGAAGCCACACTGAAGAAGGTAGGAAGTGCACAGATGTGGTTTAGGAGAGAAAAGGATCATGGGTGCTGCGGAGGGGAGGGAGCCTTGGTCACAGAAAAGGGCGTGAAAGAGTAGAGCACAAAGGGGAATGCAAAAGGAGAACATTTACCCAAAACCATTGGCTTGGAAAATAGAGGGGCTGATTTTCAAGAGTTCTTGCAACCAGAGGGGCTGAAAGCCAAAAGTGTTAAAGGTTAGCAGGCTTGGCTGGGATAGAGCCCTGAGGGCACTGCCTTACCCCTGGAGAAATGGCAAGCAAACAACCTGGGTGCAAAGCAAGGAAACAGTGATTTAAAGAAGACCTGGGACACATATAGGGGAGATTATTCATTCTCCTTGAAGGCCTTCCCTCAGAGGCAGTTTTCACAGAGAAGGTTCTCCAGAAACAAAGGAGCTTGCCAGAGCGACTTCCCTCCCCTACTCTTCAGCATAACCACAGAGCCACCAGTGGGAAGCAGTGCAGCATCAATTCTGGCTAATTAAATGTTTTGTGGGAAGCCCCACACCCCTGCGCATAGTGGGACTATGTTTTTCAGTTAAGCTTGCCTCAGTCCCAGCACAGCTGCGAGCCAGCCTGTCCCCCAAAAGACCAACAGCACAAGCCCCTACCACACCACATCTCTAAAGCCTGCAGTTTTAAAGGACACCAGGATTATTTCAAGGAATTAGAAAAAGTGCAAATGCAAAATCTAACAGCTCACCTAAAGGAACTACAGGCAGAAAAACAAGAGCACCCCAAACCCAGTAGGAATAGAGAAATAAAAAAATCAGGGCAGAAATAAACAATATAGAAACCAAAGACAGCTGAAGAGATCAATGAAACCAAGAGTTGGTTCTTTGAAAAAAATAAACAAAATTGACCAACCTCTAGCCAGGCTTCTCAAAAAGAAAAGAGAGAGCACTCAAATAGACAAAATCATGAATGAAAATGGACTTATTACAAACAACCGCTCAGAAATACGAGCGAATATCAGGGAATACTATGAAAAACTATATGCTAACAAACTGGACAACGTAGAAGAAATGGACAAATTCCTAAACACACACTCACTACGAAAATTCACACGGGAAGAGATAGAAAACCTGAACAGACCCATAACAAGTGAGGAATCGAATCAGTTATCAAAAGTCTCCCAACAAATAAGAGCTCTGGGCATGATAGCTTCCCTGGGGAATTCTACCAGACATTTAAAACAGAATTAATACCCATTCTTCTCAAACTATTCCAAAACATAGAAATCGAAGGAAAATTTCGGGACTCATTTTATGAAGCCAGCATCACTCTGATTCCCAAGCCAGACAGAGATCCAGCAAAAAAGGAGAACTACAGGCCAATATCCTTGATGAATACAGATGCAAATATCTTCAACAAGATACTTGCAAATCGAATCCAACAGCACATAAAAAGAATGATCCACCAAGATGAAGTGGGATTCATTCATGGGATACACGGCTGGTTCAATATTCACAAATCAATCAATGTTATATCTCACATCAACAAAAGAAAAGATAAAAATCATATGATCCTGTCAATAGATGCAGAGAAAGCATTGGACAAAATACAGCATCTTAATAAAGACCGTCAAGAAAGTCGGGATAGAACGAACTTACCTAAACATCATAAAAGCCATCTATGAGAAGCCCTTAGCTACATCATCCTCAACGGGGAAAAACGGAGAGCTTTCCCACTGAGATCAGGAACATGACAGGGATGTCCACCCTCACCACTGTTGTTTCACATAGTGCTGTAAGTCCTAGCATCAGCCATCAGACAACAAAAGGAAATCAAAGGCATCAGAATTGG
>NW_027530650.1:0-6565 GCF_008692635.1 Crocuta crocuta | reverse complement strand
AAAAAAAAAAAAAAAAAAAATTAATGTAATGTTAAAAAAAAAAAAAACAGAAGAAGGCAAACCATAAGAGACTCTTATATAAAGAGAACTGAGAGTTACTGGAAAGTAGGTTGGTGGGGTGATGGACTAAATGGGTGATGGATATTAAAGAGAGCACTTATTGGGATGAGACACATACACTGGGGATTATATGTAAATGAGAAATCACTGGGTTCTACTCCTGAAACCAAAACTACACTGTATGTTAACTTGTGGGGATGAGCACTGGGGTTATATGGAAACCAACTTGACAATAAACTATTTGTGGGAANGCCTGTTGGGCACTGTGCTGCTCCTGGAGAGAAGTAGGCAAAAATCTGGAGGCAGACAGCTTGGAAACTGCAATCTGTAAAATGCTCGGGGCACCCAGAAAGGAGATTATTTGCTCTTCTCAGAGTTTTTCACTGAGAGACTCCTCTCAGGGAACAAAAGAGCTAGCAGGTGCCAATTTTCTCCCCAGCTCCTCAGCATAAAACAGCCAGCTGTGGGAAGCAGCACAGAGCCTATACTGGCTTCCTAACATGCTTACACCAAGTCCCACACCACAGCACTCTGGCGAGACTGTCTTTCTCAGTCAAGCCTGCACCAGTATTACTGTGAGTTCTGCAGGACTTCAGTTCTAGTGGAAATAGTATCAGGTCTCAATTAACAAGGATACCAGAGCATACCAAGTTAAAACTTTCCACATTCTGGCCAAGGAAAAAACACTGCACACTGGAAACATGGATAGCCTCTGCAGGCAACTGGCCTGAAGGATAGAACAGCCAAAACATGACAGCAAAGCAGATGCAACACACACCAAAGAGAATCCCTGAAGTGCCAGCTATTGGAAACTATATGACCTCATCATAAAACAATTACTTTCAGGAGCAAGACACATAACTGCTTTCCTAATGCATAGACGAAGACAGACACTTAAGACAAAATACAAAGATGGAGGAATTAATCCCAAATGAAGGAACAAGATAAGGCCATGGCCATAGATCTAAGCAAAACAGATATAAATAGCATGCTTAATGGAAAATTTAAAGCAACAATCATAAGGATACTCACTGGGATTCAGAAAAGAATGGAAGACATCAGGGAGACTCTTACCCACAGAGATAAAAGAGTTTTAAAAAGAATTCAGAAATGAAGAATGCTATAAATGAGATTGGAACAGGCTTGATGCAATGAACAGGATGCTGGAAGAAGCAGGGGAACAATTTAGAGATATAGAAGACAAAAAAAAGATATAGAAGACAAAATAATGGAAAATAATGAAGCTGAAAAAAAGAGAGAAAGAAAAATTAGGGAACACAAAAATAAATTTAGAGGACTTAATGATTCCATCAAATGTAAAAGCATTTGTATTATAGGAGTCCTAGAAGAAGAAGAGAGAAAAAAGGGGACAGAAAAACAGCAGAAAAGTTACCTAATCTGAAAGGAAACAGACATCCAAATATGGGAGGCACAGAAAATTCCCATCAAAATCAACAAATGCAGAACAATATCAGGATATATTATAATTATACTGGCAAAATATAGTGATAAATAAAAACCCTTAAAAGCAGCAAGACAAAATAAGTCCTTAAGTTACAAGGGAAGAACCAGAAGGCTAGCTGCAGATTTCTCAACAAACATAAACTTGGCAAGCCAGAAGGGAGTGGCATGATATATTCATCGTGCTGGATGGGAAAAATCCACAGCTATAAACACTCTATCCATCAAGGTTGTCATTCAGAATAGGAGAGATAAAAGAGTTTCTCAAACAAACAAAAAGTGAAGCAGTTCCTGACCACTAAACCAGCCCTGTAAGAAATATTAAGGGGAACTTTGAGTGAAGGACCAACAGTGAGAAAGACAAGAAAGGAACAGAGAAAATCTCCAGATACAATGACAAAACAAGTAATAAAATATCACTAAATACATATCTATCAATAATTACTCTGAATGTAAATGGACTAAACATTCCAATCAAAAGACAGAAAGTGTCAAAATGGATTAAAAAAAAAAAAGACCCATCTATATACTGCCCATGACATACTCATTTTAGACATAAAGACACCTGCAGATTGAAAGTGAGGAGATGGGGAAACATTTATCACACAAACACAGGTCAACAGAAAGCCATAGTAGCAATATATTTATTGGACAAATTAGACTTTAAAACAAAGATGGTAATATGGGATAAAGAAGGTCACTTATCATAATAAAGGAGAAATACAAGAAGACCTCACAATTATAAATATTTAAGCACCCAACATGGGATCAACCAAATATATAAAATAATTAATAACAAACATAAAGGAACAAATTAATAATAACACAATAGAAGGGGACATTAACAATTCACTAACATTGATGGGCAGAGCATCTAATGAAAATCAAGGAGACAATGGTTTTGAGTGCTACACTGGATCAGATGGAATTATCAAATATACTCAGAACATTCCATCCTAAAACAGAACCATTTGCATTCTTTTCAAGTGCACATGGACATTTCTCAAGAACAGATCACATCCTAGGTCATAAATCAGGCCTCAAAAAATAAAAAAATACTGACATCATGCTGTGCATCTATTCTGACCACAACACTATGAAACCAGAAGTAAACAGTAACAAAAAAATTGGAATGACCACAAATACATAGAGCTTAAACAACATGCTACTAAACAATGAATGGGTCGACCAGGAAATCAAAGAAATGGAAAAATATATGGCAACAAATGAACATGAAAACACAAAAGTCCAAAACATTTGGGATGTAGAAAACAAAAGAGGTCCTGAGAGGGAAGTATATAGCACTACAAGCCTACTCAAGAAGCAAGAAATGCCTCCAATAAACAACCTAATCTTACATCTAAAAGAGCTAGAAAAACAACAAATGAAACTTAAAGCCAGAAGAAGGAAGGAAATAATAAATCTTAGAGCAGAAATAAATTACACAGGAACAATGAGAACAGTAAAACAGATCAATGAAGCCAGAAGCTGTTTCTCTGATAAAATTAATAAACTGATAAACCTCTAGTCAGACTTACCAAAAAGAAAGAGAAAGGACCCAAAGAAATAAAATCACAAAAAAGAGTGGAAAAATAATGATCAACACCACAGAAACAGAATTATAAGAGAATATTATGAAAAAAAATATGCCAACAAATTGGACAATCTGGAAGAAATGGGTAAATTCTTAGAAACATATAAACTACCAAAACTGAGACAGAATGAAATAGAAAACTTGAAGAGACTGATAACCAGCAGAGAAACTGAGTCAGTAATCAAAAATCTCCCAACAAACAAAAGTCCAGGGCCAGATGGATGCATAGATTCACAGGCGATTTCTATGAAACATTTACAGAAGAGTTAATACCCATACTTCTCAATCTATTTCAAAAATAAAAAGGACAGAAAATATCCAAATTCATTATATGAGACCAGCATTACCTGGATTCCAAAATCAGATGAAGACTCTACTAAAAAAGAGAATATTAGGCCAATATTGATGACGAATATGAACACAAAAATTCTCAACATAACAGTAATAAACTGAATCCAACAATAAATTAAAAAAATCATTCACCATGATCAAGTAGGATTTATTCTGGGGTGACAAGGGTATTTCAATATTTGCAAATCAATCAGTGTGATACACAACATTAATAAAAGAAAGGATAAGAACCATATGATCATTACAAAATAGGCAGAAATAGTATTTGACAATGTACAACATCCATTAATGATAAAAAGGCTCAACAAAATAGGTTTAGAGGGAACATATCTCAACATAATGAAGGCCATATATGTAAAACCCACAGCTAATATCACCCTTAATGGGGGAAAAATAGAACTATTCCTCTATGGTCAGGAACAAGACAGAGATGTCCACTCTAACAATGGTTATTTAACATTGTACTGGAAATCCTATCCACAGAAATCAGACAACAAAAAGAAACAGAAGGCATCCATATCAGCAGGGAAGAAGTAAAACTTTCAGTATTTGCAGATGGCATGATAATCTTTATAGAAACATTGAAAGACTCTACCAAAAAAACTGCTAGAGCTTATAAATGAATTCAGTAAAGTCACATGATACAAATCAATGTACAGAAATCTGTTGCATTTCTACAGACCAATAATGAAACAGCAGAAAGAGAAATTAAGAAAACAATCCCATTTACAGTTGCACCAAAACTAATGATAAACAGAAAAAAACAACCAAAGAGTTGAAAGACCTGAACTCTGAAAACTAGAAAACACTCATGAAAGAAATTGAAGATGAAACAAAGAAATGGAAAGACATTCTACGTTCATGGATCAGAACAAATATCATTAAAAAGTCTATATTACCCATAGCAATCTACACATTTAATGCAATCCCCATCAAAACACCAACAGCATTTTTCACAGAGCTAGAACAACCTAAAATTTCTTTGGAACCTCAAAAGACCCCAAACAGACAAAGCAACCTTGAAAAAGAGAAGTAAAGCTGCAGGCATCACAGTTCTGGGATTCAAGTTATATTGCAAAGCTGCAGGGAAGAAAACAGTATGGTACTGGTATAAAAATAGACACATAGATCAATGGAACAGAATAGAAAACCCAGAAATGAACCCACAACTATATGGTGAATTCATCTTCAACAAAGCAGGAAAGAACATGCAATGCAACTAAGATAGTATTTTCAGCAAATGGTGTTAATAAAACTGGACAGCAACATGCAAAAGATGAAACGGACCACTTTCTTACACCATATATTAAAATAAATTCAATATGGATGAAAGACCTAAATGTGAGACAGGAAACCATTAAAATCATTAAAATCAGAGGAGAACACAGGTAGTTAATCTTTTTTACATTGGCAGTAGCAACTTCTTACTACATGTGTCTCCTCAAGCAAGGGAAATAAAAGCAAAAGTGAACTACTAGGACTTCATCAACATTAAAATCTACACAGAGAAGGAAACAATCAACAAAACTAAAAGGCAACCTATGGAATGTGAGAAGATATTTGCAGATGACATATCTGATAAAGGTTTGGTGTCCAGAATATATAAAGACCTTCTAAAACTCAACATCCACAAAATGAATAATTCAATTTAAAAAATGGGCAGAAGATATGAATAGACATTTTCCCAAAGAAGACATATAGATGGCCAACGGACACATGAGAAGATGTTCAACATCACTCATTATCAGGAAAATACAAATGAAAGCTACAATGAGATTATCACCTCACACTTGTCAGAAACAGCAACACAGAAAATAACAGGTATTGGCAAGTATGTGGAGAAAGGGGAAACTTTTTGCACTATTGGTAAAGCAAAGTGGTGCAGCCACTCTGGAAAACAGGATGGAGGTTCCTCAAAAAGTTAAAAAACAGAACTAACCTATGATCCAGCAATTGCACTACTAAGTATTTAACCAAAGAATACCAAAATACTAATTAAAAGGGATACATGCACACCAATGTTTATAGCAGCAGTATCTACAATAGCCAAATTATGGAAACAGTCCAAATTCCCATCTGGTGATGAATGGAATGGATAAAGAAGATGTGGTATATATATACAATGGAATGTTACTTATGCAACGACATGGATGGAGCTAGAAAGTATTATGCTAAGTGAAATAAGTCAGAGAAAGACAAATACCATATGATTTCACTCATATGTGTTATTTAAGAAACAAAATAAATGAGTATGGGGGGGAAAAAGAGGCAATCCAAGAAACAGACTCTTAACTATAAAGAACAGCGTGTTACCAGAGGTCAATGGATGAATAAATTGGGTCAAATAGGTGACAGGGATTAAGGACTGAACTTGTGATGAGCACTGGGTGTGTATGGAAGTGTTGAATCGCTATGTTGTACACCTAAAACAAATATAACACTATGTTAACAAAGTAGAATTTAAATAAAATCTTAAAAAAAGTAACCTACGTTAAAGCCCTGTCCCTCAATGTTTCTTTATTTGGGATAGATCCTTTAAGGAAGTCATTCAAGGTAAATGAATTCTTAAGTGTAGGCACCAAAGCACTAGAATTGGTGTCCTTATAAGAAGAGGAAGAGACAAGATNGTGTTTCGGGTGACGAGCCATAGAGGGACCCAGTTTTCCTCACTCCAGAGGACTCGGGCTCAGAACACCCTGCGGGCAAGCCCCCGCCTGCGCACCAGCCTGACCCAGAGAAGGAAGCAGCGATTCTGACTCCACCCCCAGAGCTCCACAGGGGGCCTGGAATTGCCCGAGGGGGTTGCCTGGGAAGCTGTGTCTAAGGCAATTTCAGCGGGGCGCGCGGACGGGGATTTGGAGATTGGAACTGGCCAGGGTTGAAGAGTGCAACCAACTTCGGCTGTGCCCCCGGTACTGGGAGTTTACACGCCCCAAAAAGCGAGGAGCAGCGCTTCCTTCAAGAAGGGACTGGATCACGCCACGCCCATCCCTGCCTGAGAGGTGCCCTCCTCCCTCTTTTTTTTTTCCCCCTTTTTTTCCTTTTTTTTCTTTCCTTTTTTTTTCTTTTTTTTCCCCTTTTTTTCTCTTTCTTTTTTTC
>NW_027530649.1:0-426 GCF_008692635.1 Crocuta crocuta | reverse complement strand
TGATATGCCTTGCAGAAGGTCGATTCAAATTACGTCTGAGGGGGGGTGGGTCCCCTGAGCCTCTTGTATTTCAACGTTTACTTCCTTCCCCAGGTCGGGGAAGTTCTCTGCTATAATTTGTTTCAGGACTCCTTCAGCACCTTTCCCTCTCTCTTCCTCTCCTGGGATTCCTATNATGATACGGATATTGTTGCGTTTGACCGTATCGCTGAGCTCTCGAATTCTTCTTTCTGTTCCTGGATCAGTTTGTCTCTTTTTTTTGTCAGCTTCTTGTTTTTCTATAATGGTGTCTTCTAAATCACTTATTCTCCTTTCTGCCTCTTCAATCCGTGCATTGGAGGCCTCTAATTTATTATGTATTTCATTTATGGCTTTTTAAATTTCTTCATGCCTATTTATATTCTCCATTTTGTCTGTAGCCATAGT
>NW_027530648.1:3911-46394 GCF_008692635.1 Crocuta crocuta | reverse complement strand
AAGTACGGAGCTCCTTACTTCTCCGCCATCTTGCCCCCTTTCTCCAAAACCATGCCATTTAAAGTAAAGTTCTCTGGGATTAAAATAAAGGATTAAAAGCAGATAAATTCTATACCATTTCTAGATCTCAATGTCTTAATTTGTAAAATGAGTATAATAGATCCAATGTCATTTATATTACTTTTTTCTAAAGTTCTATGATTTTACACAATATGTCTAAACTCCTGTGAATGCCATCTTTTTATAGGGGGAAAAAAAGGAAAAGAAAGAACTTCCTAGCAATGATTCCACCCACTTTTCTAGTTTTCCTTTCTTGGGACTTGTTTTCCCTTTCCAATCCTTGATTCAGTATATCAAGTGCAAGATTTTATAACTCAGTATCTTATAATTACACACGTCTTTGTTAAAAATATGTGAGCACAAAAAGTGTAATGAAACTCTCACCCTTTAAAACAATGAATTGGAACCCTAGATGGAAAACTGCAAGGGAATCAACATCACGTGTGGTTTGTACACAAATTAATCCATAATACATATAAGAGCACCTGACCCATAGGAACTTCTCAGCCAAAAGATGTTAAATGAGTGAACAACACAAATATAATGCACATAGTTACTTTAAGTCCTAATTATCACCTTTCTTTACAACTTGTACCCAGGGGTGGTTTAAAGTCTTACTTCTTTCCAGATCAATTTCTTTTTCTGCTCATTGATGTCTTACATTTAATTTTTTTTCCAACTTTATTGAGGCATAATTCACAAATATAATGGTAAGGTATTTAAACTGCAAATAATGTAATAAATGGGAAGATTTGATATACATATCCTCTGTGACAGGATTCTCCCCATTGAGTTAAATCACACATACATCACTTCACATAGTTGGCTTTTTTGGAGGTGGTGAGAACACATAAGTGGCACATTCCAGTTATACAATACAGTGTTATCAACCGCAGTCACCATGTTTTCCATTAGATCCTCAGATCTTATTTCTCTTACAAGGGAAAGTCTGTGCCCTTGATGTCTTTTCAACCCAAGCTGATTGAAGACCCTCATCACTCCCTGGGAAGCATCACTTCCCAGGATTACTAATGTGTGTTCTCTCTGTCTGCTACGGCTTCTAGTTTACAGTTGAGTATATTCCTGACAGTTTTTATGTCCATGGCTCTAGCTGCTGTGGTGCTAGCTGTCTACTCTGCTGTTAAGTGGGATTTGAAACTGAAGTTGTTTCTCCTTGCTTCCACTCTTCAAATGCCAGCCATGGCCATTCCTCTCCTTGAACAATATTTGTTCTTTTCTCTTTTATTTTGTTCCCTTTTCTCTTCCTCTTTTCCCGCTGTTCCTGTCCTTTCCTTCTTATATCTTTCTCATGAGATTAGTGTATGAGAGATGATGTAGATTGCCCTTAATTTTTTTCTTTTCTTTTCTCTTCTTTTCTTTTTTTTTCTTTCTTTCCTTTCCCCCCCTTTTTTTTTTTTGCTCATGATTTTCGAGGGAATATATTGCATCTACACCAAGTCCTCCACAAATAGCAGAAATCATTGCTCTATTTTCCTATTTTCTTTTTTAGTGTTACACCATCTTGCATCTTCTTATGAGGAAATTTTTTTGGTTTTTGCTTTTTTTGTGATTTTCTGTCAGAGCTCAGATTGATTTCTGGGTATTTGGAATCATCTGGAAGGATATTTCTCTCACTGTATTTGAAGGACAAGGAAAGCCTAGGCTCCTACTAGTTCTCCACCATCTTATCCCGTCCCCTGGTTTTTGTTTTTGTTTTGTCATTTGATGTCCTGAAAATAGTAAGTTTTCTCACTAAGTGGTCATAATTAGACTTCATTTCCCTCATCTTTTTCATTAGGCCTTTCTTCCCTGAGGCTGGCACTCTTTTTATTTATTTTTTTTATTTTTTTAAATGTTTTATTTATTTCTAGGAGAGAGAGAGAGAGACAGCGTGAGCAGGGGAGGGTCAGAGAGAGAGGGAGTCACAGACTGAAACAGGCTCCAGGCTCTGAGCTGGCAGTCAGCACAGAGCCCGACGCGGGGCCCGAACCCACGCACCGCGAGATCATGACCTAAGCGAAAGTCGGACACTTAACCGACTAAGCCACCCAGGAGCCCCTGGCACTCTTTTTAGAAAAATCACTTGCATAGTGTGGCTGTTTGCATTAGTGCCTGTGAATTTGCAGGGTGGCTAAATTTAGGAAGGACTGGTTAATACTTTTATCCAGTAGTTAACCCAGTCTTTTGCTTTCCTCCACATTAGGGTCATACTTATGTCCTGGTTTTTCTGATGGTTCATGGAATGATAATAAATTTAGAATGTCAAATTTATTTGTAGACTCTTATGTTTACTGAGAGAAATAATGGTTTTTCAGGAAGAAGAGTGGGCATATTTTAGATGCTATAACAGGAGGACTTGTGATACAATGTTTATCTAATCCAGCAATTTGACTAGGCCCCAAACAAACTCATGTGATTGTTGATGAAGAAATTAGTTGTCTTGTTTCTTAGCAGGTTGATCATGTTATCTGAAGAGGCTTTTGTAAATGCCAACACTAGCACTGACACATTCAACACGCATGGAGCCCAAAATATTTTCCTGGCTGCAATGTTGAGGATTTAATCACATCAAAGTTTTTTTTTTTTCTTTTAACTGATTTGTTCACTGATGTATCCAAAGCACCTGGAACATGCTTGCTACATCATAGGTAATCAGTAAATATTGATGAGTTGAATGAACAAAATCAGGGGTTTCATCCAGAGCCAAAATATAATTTAGAATTTTCCTCTTAAACACTTACGCAATGCCCTTCCACCTCTGTCCCCTTCACTGCTGTGACAACAAGGGAAGAAAAGTGGGAAATTTTGTGAGTCCACTTCCAAGATTATCTGGTCTTTTATCAATGTCTAAGGATGTATACATTTAAATGGTCATTTAACCCCAGAAATCTCTGGTATTCTCAGACTTCTCAGCTGTCATATTGTGCTATCTGTCATTGGCTTCTTGAATTCTACACCTCATAATTCAGATATGATAAGTTCTGTTGATATCACATAACCAAGAAATGTAAAAGTGTAGAGACTGAGAGAAGATACACTCTATCATAAAAATGAATTCCTTACCGTGACATTTAGCTGTCGTGCTAGTGGACTAGAAAAAAAATCAACATATCCTAAAGGGATATCTAGAAACAGATAGATGAGTAGTTTGGGAATTTGTTCACGATACATTTAGCACTTCAAATTCCAGTTTTCAGTTTTCTTGAATAGAAATTCACATTAGGCAAGACCAATTGGAAAGTTAACTATGGAGAATCACCCTATTAGATAGCAAACATAAGATAACATATTAGTAATTAATAAAAATTTGGCAGTAAATTCTTTATTTTACTATAACTGAGGTGGCAGAAAAATAATAAAGCATTTGAGTAAATACTAGCAGAAGATGGAAGAATAAAAGATTTATGTGTTTTTAGTTAAATAATCTATTCCTGCTTTCTAGTTGTTCAGTACCTTATACTGGCCTTTACTGTCTGGGGATCCTATTATCACCTTAGACATTAGTTATCCTTCTATTTCTGTAACATTGTCTCCTACTGCCATCTGGTATAGGGAGAAGAGATATCACTAATTATATCAATTATACTAGTTCCCTATGTCTTTTCTAAAGACAGTACTACTAAGTAGAAATGGGCTTGTATCGCTAAAACCCAGTGATCTGTGTGGTGAGATCAAGTTTTGGTCTTTTGAGTCAGTCACGATCTTGGTGGAAAATAGTTCCAGAAGGTGTATAAGGGAAGAAGTCAAAATCTAGCCAGGCAGTTGAGGCCAAGGAAGATATATAAGCATTGTCCCAAGTCTGCTCTTGGCATTGAACTTTGGCTCATTTCTTCTTTCTCCCATCGAGCTACAAACTTATAGCCATTCAAGTTAGATCTTACTAGAATGATCTCTCAAAGAAACAATTTAATTCCTTTCCATTCTCACAGAAAGTTCACATTAGCCAACACCTAGAAGAAGTTAGATTACTCTAATTTTTCTTCCTGTAGCCACATTCTTAAAATTACACATCCACTTATTAATTTCCTCATTTGTTTAAAAATATTAATTGAACATTTACTCTTTAAAGCACTATTCTAGAAGTTGGAGGTGTAGTGTAGAAACACTAAACAAAATGTATACTTGTTGTGATAGGGTGGTATGATGCAATATAAATTCAATGTTCTGTAATGGTAATTGATTGAAGAAGAATAAAACTACATAAAGAGGGAAAGTGTATGAGGGTTGGGGTGTGATAAGCTGTACTCTTTCACAAAGGATGATTGAAGATGGCCTCCACGATGAGCAGAAATCTGAATGAAGAACAAAATTCCACAGATACCTGGAGAGAGAAATACAACAGAAGCCGAAGGAAGAGAAAGGAAGATTCTGAGGTAGAATCCTGTTCTGCTTGTTCCAAAAATAGAAAGTGGACTGCATGAGGTGATGGTAGGTAAGAGAATCTAGATCTTTCCATTCATCCCCTCCATTGAGCTCTTAGGAGGGTTAAATGGGTTAATAATCTCAAAGCACTTTGAAGAATGCCCAGCATGTAGTAAACCTCTCCAGTGAAAAGATTAATGTCCTGTGGCAACTTTTTTTGTGTGTGCAAATAAATAGATGTCATCTGTTTTCTGAAATAACTTGAAGGATTCTTCATTGCTTACAGATATATATTCAAACTGGTTTGCTTAATGAAGTATTTATCAAGTTTGCTCCCAAACCCATTTTTATACCTTTATATTTGAAATTTTGTACCTCCAATGTGGACTGCTTTTGTCTCTCAAAAATTCTGTCCAAATTTATAGCTCTCTTTTGCTGCATAACATCCCAATCCATCTTATTTTTCTTTACCTACATCTTCCCTCCCTTTGAGATTAATCACGACCAAAAGACTATTTTCAAAATCTCTGGTCACAATGATCCTACCATCCTCGTAACTTATGCACTGTTCATGAGTTTCCTCATGCTGCTGTGTACCCAGAATCACCTTCTGATTACAATCTCTCTGAAACAAGGCTTTATTTTAGATTCTCCAACCTGTATAGCACCAAGGGCCAGTTCTCATTATGTAGCAGTGGAGGCTCAAAACTGGACTTTGAAGTGTGTCAGGAGGTGGTCTCGAAGGGAGACATAGGTTTATTTTGTGCAATTATAATGGATTCAAGTCACAGTACTGTTCTCTTGAAATAACTTTAATATCTTCTCTATAGGCTGAATCTCCTGAGCTTTTGATTCCTTGAGGGAGTTGACTCCAATTTACAAACACAGCCCTTTAGAGAAACCTCTCTGGTGTGTTGTGCAGAACTGAGTCAATTAACCCCCTTTTAAAGCATTATTGGAATGCCCAGTCTTCAAGATGGTATCACTGTATTGTTTATCTTTCTAGACACCTGAAGAAGCTGAGAAGAATGACCAGTCTACATCTGTAGGGTAATTTGTTTTATGTTAGGGAATGCCTACTTTCATAATATACTATGACATAGTCAGACAAGGGGTCTAGGGATGTTTCTTCAGATAGCTGCATTAAGTGATTTCCTAAATTGCTTTCAGGAGTTTAGATATCAAAAAATGATTTTAGATGTCTGGAAAAGCATCATCTTTAAGCTTATCATGAAGACTAATTTGGTGCAAGTGAAATATTTTGTCTGTGTCTCTTGGTTTAAATGACCTAACTTGAATGTACATGTTGGTTGAATTTTGTGTTTGGCATAAAGATAGTGAAATGTGCTGCAAGATTTATGGCTCATAGGATGTTAGAATGAAGAGGCCTTGGCTTCTTTGGTTTTTGTTTCTTCACTTGCCCTACACTGAGTTTTATAAGTAGAAAACAAACCACTGAATCTGCTGCTCTTACTCTAAGTTGCATACATCCCTAGAATCGTGATTTTTCTAGGTTAGAAATTTTGCATTACTAAGGTTGGAAAAAAAGAAAGCAATACGCATTTTGGCAGTCAGAAACTATTGTTTACACACAATAGTTTGAGTTGGTTGAGATCATAGATGGGTAAATTCTAGTTTCATCCTTATAAAATTTTTTCATAACCTAAATCTATTTTGGCCCTGAAAATGTTTTGTTTACATCTTCCTTGAGTAAATAGCAAATACACTTATACATGATCTACAATGACTTTATATATTTAGAAAATACTATATTCTTGAAACAGCTCACTAACTACAGTATAGTTTTTCTGACTAATATTAAATTCTGCCCCTCCAGGCCTTTCCTTTCCAAGTCCCATTGCTTCTGAGACAACAGGAGATCAGTGGGTTTTCATTTCATTACTTCCTGTTATTTAACTTCCTGTTAAGCAAAACTCCTTTCAAGCTTTCTTAGCAGGGAAAAATGTTAGATTTCTGTCAATACTTCTCCTGCTGCACAGCCCATTGGTATTTTTGTGTGATTTTACTGTTGGAATCATTATGATTATTTCAGCGTCCAAAATGTGTGCTTCTTTTCCTCAATTTCCCATTTTATTTGGGTATTATCCTTGCTTCATGTTTCTCTCACTTCCCATTCATTTACCCCCCCTTTCCTTTATAAAGGAGTTTTATTCTGAAATAAAGATTCATAAGAAGCTTCAAAGAAAGTGCAGAGAGGCTCACATCCCTTTCACCCAGGTTTCCCCAATGGTTGGTTACACCTTACCAACTACAGCACAACATCAAATCCAGGAAATTGACCACTGGTGTGATGTGTGTATTGTTCTATATCATTTTACTTCGTGTGTAGACAGATTTGTTGAACCAACTCAATCATCAGGGTACAAAATTCTTCCATCTCTCCATGGATGTCCCTGTACTACACTTTTGTAGTCACACCTTCATCCTCCTTGCCTTCCTCTGCCTTCCCCAACCCCAGAAAAGTATTAACCTGTTTTCCATTTCTATAATTTTACAATTTTGAGGATATTATATTAAAACAGAGTTCTGAATTTTGAGATTGACTTTTTTTCAATTCAGTGTAATGAACTTAAGACCCATTCAAGCTTTTATCCGTATCATATTTTTTCCTCTTTCTTACTGAATAGTATTCCCTGGCATGGACATTCGAGATTGTTTAACCACTTATGTACTGTAGGAATTTTGGTTGTTTCAGATATCTAGCCTTTATGAATAAAGTTTGGGTCAACAAAATTATACAAGACTTTATATAGACAAAAATTTTTATTTCTCTGGGATAAATGCCTAAATGTGTCCTTTTCATCCCTAAATTATTGATTGTCTTTCCCAGCTCCTATTAGTACTTAATTGGTTATGACACTTACTCAAGATTTAAGAAATAGTTTATTCTTTGATAAACTAAAAAATTTCATGGAGTTTGATGAGATTAATAGGTAGATACACCAATGACAGAAGGAATGTAGCTGCTTAGAAGAAGGTATCACCAAGGAGATCCTGTGGAAGATTTTAATCCCTGGTAAAGTCATCCTCCTGTCTCAGCTTGCCCTCTTTTTTGGAAAACACAAATCTATCTTTTGATACCACAACTGACTATTTATCTAGAGTCTAAAGGAATTGGTAAAGAAGTTACATTTCTAATAGCTTTCACCTACAGTGAGATAAGGTATTTGCCTGAATTCATAAAAATTCATGTAATACTTTTTGTCTGTAAAATGTCAAAGTATACTTTGTGCAATGTAGGGATCTGGCACAGTTAGAGGGGATCTGGCACAGCTAGAGGACTTGGTTTAGAAGGTCACCAATGGTCACATCTAGGTCTAAAATTCCATGATTTTCTTCAAAAATCTTTTGATCAGGAGGAAGTTGAAGTGCTGAAAGAAGTTCAGTGTTTAGTATCATACAGATAGCAACTACTAAGGATGGCCATTAGGAGGTAGAAGTCAAGAGTGTGATCTCTCAGTCTACCCTATGAACTTGAAAAAATGGAAGTTAAATTCATTTTTTACATTCATTTATTTATTTTGAGAGAGAGAGAGAGGCTAAGAAAGAGGAGAGGTAGGCAGTCCCAAGAGGGTCCACACTGTCAGTTTGGGGGCTGATGAGGGGCTCAAATCCAAGAACCATGAGATCATGACCTGAGCCAAAATCAAAAGTTGGACACTTAGCCAACTGAGCCACCTAAGTGCCCTATCGAAGTTAAGTTCATTTTAAAAAATAATTTAATAATAAATTGGTTGCAAAGAAAAATCTTTCTCTCATTACAGATTAAATCAGAGAAATGGATTATAGAAATCAAACTTTGGTGACTGAGTTTTTATTCGTGGGCTTAACAAATTGCTTCCAGCACCAGGTTGTTCTGTTTGTGATATTTCTCTTGGTTTATCTTGTCACTCTACTGGGAAATGTGGGGATGATCACCCTCATTTGGATGGATTCTCAACTCCACACCCCCATGTACTTTCTTCTCAGCCACCTGTCCTTCGTGGATGTCTGCTCCTCTTCTGTCATTGGTCCCAAGATGTTGACAGACATCTTTGTGGAGAAAAAAGTAATCTCTTTCTTGGGTTGTGCTGCCCAGATCTGGTTTTTCGGTCAGTTTGTAGTGACAGAGTGTTTCCTGCTGGCCTCCATGGCATATGACAGGTATATGGCCATCTGTAAGCCCTTGTTGTATACACTCATTATGTCCCAGCGGGTCTGTGTGCAGCTGGCAGTAGGGCCTTATGTTATGGGTCTTATGAGCACCATGACCCATACGACTTTCACCTTTCACCTGCCTTACTGTGGTCCAAATACCATCAATCACTTCTTCTGTGACCTCCTTCCTGTCCTCTCCCTGGCATGTGCAGACACCCAGGTCAATCAGGTTTTACTCTTCATCTTGGCCGGAGCTCTAGGAGTGCTCAGCGGTGTGATCATCCTGGTTTCCTACATTTACATTGTGGTCACTATCCTGAGGATCCGCTCTGCTGAGGGGAGACGCAAAGCCTTCTCCACCTGCTCTTCACACCTGACTGCTGTCTCCATCCTGTATGGGACACTCTTCTTTATCTATGTACGCCCCAGTTCTAGTTTCTCCCTGGACATCAATAAAGTGGTTTCTGTGTTCTACACAGCAGTGATCCCCATGCTGAACCCCTTTATCTACAGCGTGAGAAACAAAGAGGTCAAGGACTCATTCAGGAGGACATTTGAGAAGAAGAAGCTTCTTCTGAGTTGGTAAACTAGAGACCAATTGTACTACAGATTGAGAGCTGATATACATGCAACATGCAGAAACATTGCCTGGGTGATGGGAACCCTACTGACATTTATGTTGAGATTCACTCTTTATTACTCTGTGTCACCGAGAGGTCACACAACATTTGCAGGTTACTCATTCAATTTTTTCATTTCTCAATTCACAGGAGTAAAATGATGAGCTTTAAACTGAAATGAGTGGCTTAAAGATCCCAAAGCTTTAGAAAATAGATTTTGTAATGTGAAATGAGATATGCTTTGTTATATATGAAATAAGTGAAAAAATATTAACCAATGTACCTAACAGTACCTCTGTTTTGCTTTACAAGATGTTGAGATCTCTCAATTCTTTGCAAGTTTCCCTACCATTCACTTAATAAAAAATGATATAAAGGTTATTTTTCTGATAGAATGTAAACAAAGCACTCCTTAATAACACCCGCATGCTTGGAGTAGACATTTGAGAAAGATCTTGTATACCTACTATACTTCTGCTCAGAGGTTTTGCCACTGTAATCATGTAAATCATTCATGTAAAGTGCAGACACTATTGCAATTCCTTAATAAAATGGTAGTAATTATTGTTAGTTATTGATTTTTTATGTCACTGGCAGGAAATTAATTTCCATTTTATTGATGATGGGCCTGATAGCTACAAAGACTCAAGAGATTGCCCATGACTTCATACACTTTTCCACCTTCTTTTTCTCCAGATAAAATCTTCTTGCAACTCTCTCTCTTTTTTTTTTTTAACACAGCAACAAATGCAAGAATGAGGAGATGGAGCATGTGTCTTGTACAAACTGAAGCCTTCTCTTGAAGGTCTTCTGCAAAAGGCATTTAATTTTCATTTGCTGGCTTTGAAGAATGTAAATAGCTTCTAATGCCTAGAATTTTTGTTTTTGTTTTTCTTCACCACATTTGTTCCCCATTCTTTCTGCCAATGATGGTGCCCGTGTTGGTGAATGACTCAGGATCAAACGCAATAAGATGGCATCTAATTAAGAATGAACGGGATGCACCGAATGGTCCTAACATTTAATTAACTTAACAAATTGTTACATATGACTTATGTGCCTGACACTTTAGCGGGTGGTATTCATACTGAGCGAAAAAGTCCTCATGGACGTTAGAGTCTTGTGAACAAACAAAAATAAAATTCAGCATGATAGATGATAGATAGATAGATAGATTGATAGATAGATAAATGAAAAATTCAGTACCTATCCAGGGCGATATTTATGACAAAACCAAACCAGGAGCCAAGATAGAGGATTAGGGTATCTTTAGAAAAGGTGATAAAGAAAACTCTGTGTAAAGAGGAAGGGGCTGGAAAACAGGAATAAGTTGTGTTTTAGGTTAAGTTTTCCACAGGGTAGGGATATCATGAGTCGGGTCAAGAAAGGAAAAGAGCCCTCTCCAAATAAGTACCCACATTTTCCAAGGCTGAGGACAAAGGCTGAAAGCTAACTTGTTCTGATTCTCAACGTATTTTTCTTCATTCCCTTATGATAGACAGGTTGTGGGAACAGGCACGTTTTCAGGCAGGAGGACGTGGTGCCTAATTGGGAGAAGGGATTAATTACGAACTGTATGAGTGCTGATGAAAATGATCACTTTTTGAGAATAGAGTGAAATACTTGTGATCTTTCACCAGGTGACTCCTTGCTGCACAAATCTGTGATATCTTCCAGGCACTTTATGCTGGATTCATGTGGTCTATTTCCTCCTCACTCCGAGTCTCCATGCACCATGAAAGGAACACAAAACAGAAGGCTGAGCAGATTGTCTCGGTGGTTTTCAAAAGTGAGGTCTGATAGCTTTTTCTGAGAGGGCCACACTCCCACACAGTGATGTGTGCACCATCCAGAGGCTTCCTCTCTCCGTCATTCTTGGGGGTCTTAGGTGTCCTTGCCATTTTCTGTTTCTTCATCCTGGGCCAGTGTTGCTGTCAGTGTTTACCTCCTCTGCATCTCTGCTCAAATGTGATGCCATCACAGAGGCCATGTGGACCTCTTACCCTAAAATAATTCCCTGTTCCTATCACATCCCCAAAATTTCCCTTTTCCTTTCTTATTTTTTGAAGTATTTTTATGTACTCAATATTGTCTATTTACTTGTTTCATCACTTTTTTGTGTCTCCCTGAAGGACATGACATTCATGAGAGATGGCTGTTTAGGTCTGCCCTGTCCCTGCCTACAGAGCCCAGCACATAATAGGTGCCCAAAGTATTAGTGGATTGAACAATAAACATATGGTGAATACGATATCCTTTACGTCATGCACACTATAGTTCAATAGGCATAGGTTCAAGTATCTGCTCTGGCTCTGTTTCCATGGATGCAGGGCTTGTCTGAAGGATGAATAATGTTTCATAATTGGAAATATGTGTACATATGCACTTGCGTGACTTAACACAGTATTTGGCAAGCAATAGTAATGAGTGCTAACTTTCTAGAGTGTATTTTTAAAAATTATGATTTTCTTCCATTTTTCTCTGTATGGCAATTGTGCTGATATGATTTCAGTATGCTATTTGGTGAAATGTCTTATGTTGCAAATTTTTTTTATAATTCATAGTTGTTTCTCCCATATGGATATCCATTCACTCATTTATGTCTACAATAGTAAATAAGCTGATTTCCTTTGGAGATAAATCTCCAAAAATTTGGAGATAAATCTTTACCTATAGATGACGGTCATAATAGGATTATAATTGAGATCGCTGCCTTCCTAGAGCAAATTAACAGCATATGACCTAAACTTGAACTATTTATTTGTACATGGATATTGAGAGGTAAGGAGAATGATGGGGGAGAAGTGATTGGAGCTCATTCATTCCAGCCAAGGTGCCCTGAGTAGGCAGATGGTCTCTGCCATGCCCGGAACAGTCCTGGTTCTTGTCTAGCTGATGCTTCGAGCTGCCTAATATACTGCTGGTGAATTTCCTAGATCTGTTGCTTACAACTTAGGAACTCTGATATATTGTTTAGTTTTTCCTTGACTACCGAAGTATTTGGTATTTATGGTCCTTCTCTGTGATAAGTCTTCAACATGAGCTAAGCTTAGCATTGATTATTTAGCATAGCTCAGGAGAGGGGACTAGATTAAATTGGGATTTTATTTCAATTAAAATGTTAGTTGAGGCTCTCAGTAATGCTTAAATGATTCTGTTTTGATAACCAGCATAATTCCACCTGTGGAATAACCCTGATAATAAATATCATTGATTGAACTTCCATAGTGTAGGAGGAAACATACTATTTGCTTTCCAGGATTGTCATCTCTGATATCTTTGTTATTATCGATATGCACTCAAGCAAAATACTGCTGTTTCCATTATTTTAAAGGTGAAGATGCTCCTGTAGTCAGTTTCTAATGCTGCATCACAAATGACCACAAAGCTGTTAAGTCCTAGCCACACAAATGTGGTCCCTCCCATATTCCCTGGGCCTCGAGTCTGGGTCCATTGTGGTCTAATTCTCTGCTCAGGGTCTCACAAAGCTGAAATCAACATGTTCACAGGGCTCGGCTCCTTTCTGGAGACTGTGGGGAAGATCATTTCCAAGCTCACTGATGTGTTGAGAAAATTTCGTCTTTGTGGTTGTAGAGCTGTGGTGCCTGGTTCCCCAGGGGTCTCAGCCAGAAGCCTGGAGTCTCAGCTCCTTAGGCTGCCTGCCTTCCTATGGCCCCTCCAGCTTCAGACCAGCAGTGACTCGTCTAGCCCTTCCCACATTCCAACTCTCTGGCTCTTCTGCTCTCAGCTGGAGAAAGCTCGGGACCCACCAGCTCATCCAGGGTCATGTCTCTTTGAAGGTTAACGGTGCCTCATAGTGTAACATAATCAGTGGTATTTCATCATATGCAGAGATGTCTGGGAACAGGGCAAAGATTAGGGATCTTTACAGGACCATTTTAGGAATTCTGACACCCACACTCACAGAATAAACATCTATACTAAAGAACAGTGATCTATAATTTGAAGAATTGACATTACAGCTTTCCTTCCCTTGCTAAGTTGTGGTGTGTGTGTGTGTGTGTGTGTGTGTGTGTTGTGTGTGTGTGTGTATTTTCTTTCTTGAGCCTGCAGTTGTGTTACTTTTTCTTTTTATGTTAACATAATTTTAAATTTATGCTAATACAATTTTTAGAGCACTCAGTTTATTTATTCTATAATAATAATGCTATTTCATACATTTGGTGAGGATTTGCTATATCATACACACTGTGCTAAGGGTTTCATTCATATCTCAATGAATATTTTAGCCCTCATTTGTGGCTGCTTTCTTAGGTCTGCAGTAGAGCTGGAGAAACTGAGGCTTCAGAAAGTTTGAGCCACATGATTTAGGTAAGAAATCTTCTGTACAGAGCAGGTGGGCTTTAACTCACTTGTGTTCTCCAAAGCCTGAGTCTTTTCACATAGCCAGAGTAAGGTCATTCAGCACGATACGATTTTTTTTTATTTTTTTCCCCTTAAAATTCATGCATTTATTGTTCCAGACAAAATGACTTAGAAAGTTATTATTGAATAACATTCTGATAATATTTTGTAAAACTATCAATTAAAGGAATGGAATCTTGCCATTGGCAACACTACGGATGGGGCTAGAGAGTATATTGCTAAATGAAGTTAATCAGAGAGACAAATACCATATGATTTCACTCATATGTAGAATTTAATAAACAGAACAAAGAAGCACGGGGGAAAACAAGAAAGAGAGAGAGACAAACCAAGAAACAGACTTTTACCTATAGAGAGCAAACTGTTGGTTACCAGAGGTGAAGTTGGTTTGGGGGTGAGTGAAATAGGTGATGAAGATTAAGGAGTGCACTGTGATGATCACTAGGTATTGTAAAGAAGTATAGAATCACTATATTTTAAACTTAAAACTAATACTACACTGCACGCTACTAACTGCAACAAACTGCAATTTAAATAAAACCTTAAAAACATCACAAAACATTGCAGGGAATACAAAAGAAAAAAAGAAAAAAAACCAAAGTCACAGTGAAATGTCATCTTGGACTTGCTAAAAGGCTGTTATTAAAAAGTTAACATTTAAGAAATATTGGTAAGGATATACAGCAAAGAAAACTCTGGTACATTACTGGTGGGAATGTGAGTTTATGAAGCCATCTTGGAAAATAATATGCTGGGTCCTCAAAAAATGACAAGTAGAGGGGCGCCTGGGTGGCTCAGTCAGTTAAGCGTCCGACTTCAGCTCAGGTCATGATCTCATGGTTCGTGGGTTCGAGCCCCGCATTGGGCTCTGTGCTGACAGCTCAGAGTCTGGAGCCTGTCTTCAGATTCTGTATCTCCCTCTCTCTCTGATCCTCCCCTGCTCATGCTCTTTCTCTCTCTCAAAAAATAAATAAAACATTAAAAACTTTTTTTAAATGACAAGTAGAATGAACTTATTTTCCAGCAATCCACTTCTGAGTGTTTATTCAAAAGTATTGTAATATATTTCAAAAATATACCTATACTCCCCTGTTTATTGCAGCATGATTCAAAATAGCCAAGATAATGGAACAAAATAAATGTCTATTGAAAGATAAAAATAAAAGAATTATGTTTAAGGGACCAAAGATGATCAATTCTGTCAAGTCATGCAGTACACTTTGGAAAGACAGTTTTTGCAAATTGGTTCTGATAAATACTTTTTGAAAATTTTAGTGTATTTTTCCTTGGGAATACAGATACACTTTGAGTGGCTTGGTTGGTTGACAACAGGCTTTTTCCTATAGAAGTAGCATCCTCATATACATGATGACTCAGAACATAGAAGTATACACCTATAGCTGACGTTGATAATGCCTGTTGAATCTTAAAATATGATAGTTGCTTTACCAAAGCGTTGTAAGCAAAGGAAATAAAGGAGAAACAAGGAATGATATGATATGGTGGCATTTCTAAGAACTAAATGGAAAAGAAGTGGAATATTACCACATTTCACAACACACACTAGTGAACTACTGCTGGTTTGGAGATCAGATGAGAAAGGCAAGGAAGTAAAACAAACAGAATATAATTAATGTATTTATGTGCATGTGTATATTATTCAATTCTGATGCATTTTGTCCTTTGCATACAAGCCACAATCTATGCAAAGAAACATGGCCAGAGTGGATAATTGAGCCTATGTCGGTCAAACTATAGCATTCATGGAATAAAAGAATATAGTGTTGACTATATATTTATTGTTCAATCACCAAACATACATATAACACCTATTACATGCCAGGCTGGGGCATCAAGCATTAAATGATGACCATAAACATCCTTCTTTCATGAGTCTCATTGTCTACAGGGAGAGCCTGATGCAGAGCCTGAATTTGCAAACCGCGAGATCATGACCTTGAATCAAATTCGTATACTTAACCAAATGAGTCACCCAGGTGTCCCTGTAGGGTCTGTTACTATTTTGCTTGGCCTTTTCTCCATTTATGATCCAAATAGTGACCTCTGTACTCCTTAGAAAGCCATACTATAAAAATAATTTTTTTCACCTTTCCCACTCCCTACTTTCTTTAAAGAGGCTTTCCTTTTTTATTACCCTGGCTAAAATATACTGTTACATTCTCTCTTGGTTTTTTGATTATTTTTGTCACCAAAATAACCATGGATATATAACCATTTTTAACCTCTTTGTTTGTCTTTCCACTGCACTAGCCTGACCCCCAGGAGGGCTTTTCGCTCAATGTGAATAGCACCCAGTAAAGTGTAGGGGATGTGAGATGCATATGTAAAAATTTGTTAAATTAATTATTGATTGTAGCATTCTTTGACTCCCATTTTCTCTTTATTAAATAGCATCTTGACCCCTGTCATAACCCAACACAGACACAAAAACTGGCAGAAATCATGATGAAAACAAACAAGCCAAGCCAAAATATTCTAGGGTTTTAGAGGCAATTGACCTCTTTCAAAGTCAGTGGACTAAAATTAAATGCTTTTTAAAAAGATTTATTTATTTAAACTCAAGTTAGTTAACATACAGTGTAGTATTGGTTTCAAGAGTAGAATCCAGTGATTCATCACTTATAGATAGCACTCAATGCTCATCCCAACCAGTGCCCTCCTTAATATCCATTGCCCATTTAGCTCATCCCTCTACCCACCTCCTCTCCAGCAACCCTCAGTTTGTTCTCTGTATTTAAGAGTCTCTTATGATTTGCCCCCTCTCTATTTTTATCTTATTTTGCATCCCCTTCCCCTATGTTCATCTGTTTTGTTTCTTAAATTTCACATATGAGTAAAATCATATGATATTTGTCTTTCTCTGACTGACTCACTTTGCTTAGCATAATACACTCTAGTTCCATCCATGTTGTTGCAAATAGCAGATTTCATTCTTTTGATTGCCAAGTAATAATCCATTGTGTGTGTGTGTATATATATATATATATCATATCTTCTCTATACATTTTTCAGTCGCTGGACATCATTTGATTGCCAAGTAATAATCCATCGTGTGTGTGCGTGTGTGTAATGTGTATATATATACATATATATATATATTACATATTCTATATACATTTATCAGTCGATGGATGGACATTCGGGCTCCCTTCCATAGTTAGACTATTGTCTATAGTTCTGCTATAAACATTGGGGTCCATGTGCCCCTTTAATACAACACACCTGTATCCTTTGGATAAATAGAACAATTGCTGGATCATAGGGCCCAGCAATTTTTTGAGGAACCTCCATAGTCTTTACCAGAGTGGCTGCACCAGTTTACATTCTTACCAACAGTGCAGAAGTGTTCCCTTTTCTCTGCATCATTCCTAACATCTGTTGTTTTGAGTTGTTAATTTTAGCCATATTAAATGCTTTTTAGAAAAAACCTTAAAGAGAAGACAGGGTATGGCTTTCAGTGAGTCTTAGGTTACACAAAAGCATGGCTTACCCCCTAATTTTCTGGATTTGTTGCTACATTCCAGAAAACAAAACACAGAAGTATGGTCAAAAGAATACTGTACCTGGAAAAAATAAAAGTATGACCCACGTTATGGGGTCATGGGCATTGATTCTTCATGTGGGCCAGGCTGGATATCTGTAAAAATAGAATTCACATCCTTCCTATAACACAAAAATCAATAAATCACTATAGCATAGCTAACATTTTATTAAAGAATTGCAATGCATTCTGCATTTCACACTCACAAGCATTACAGTGACAAAATCTCAGCAAGGTGTTATATCAGTAGAGAGTATCAGGGATGTAAAAGGTCCTTTGTAAATTGTCTACTCCAACATGAAGGTAGTATTAGAGAGTGCTATGGCTACATACTCCCTGAATTATTAACATTTTCTCATTTTGTTGATATACAGTTAACATATCACATTGTATTGGTCCCAAGTGTAAAACATAATTGTTTGATATACGTATATATCGCAAAATGATAACCACAATAAGTTTAGTTAACATAAATCACCTTATGTAGTTACACATTTTTTTCTTGTGGAGAGAACTTTTAAGATCTGCTGTTTTAGCAACAAATGAATGTACTGTACAGTATTGTTAACTATAACCACTGTGTTTACATTACATTCCCCAGATATATTTATCTTACAAGTAGAAGTTTCTACATTTAACCATAATATACTTGTTATTGGTTTCTGTTTAAAGAGTCAAGGCTAAGCTTCCAGAAAATTGAGAGATCTCAACACCTTGTGAGCTAAATGGAAGTACAGTCAAGTCACTGATTATGATTCTAACATCATCATAATTTAACAGGATTTAACAAAGAATCTCTCATACCCTAGTCACAAACATTGAGAATATTTTTTAAGTTTATTTTATTTATTATGAGAGAGAGAAAGAGAGAGGGGACACAGGAAGGGCACAGAGAGAGGGAGAGAGAGAGAATCCTAAGCAGGTTCAGCACTACCAGTGCAGAGCCTGATGTAGGGCTTGAACTCACAAACCATGAGATCATGACTTGAGCCAAAACCAAGAGTTGAACACTCAACTGGCTGAGCCACTCCGGTGCTCCAACACGGAAAATATTTTTAAAGCATTGGGGTTCAATAATCCGAGTATTTCAAATTAAAAATTTTAAACCCATTTCTGCTCAAAGACAAGTGAGAAACTTGTAATCTGAAGATGTAGCACTTCTCAATGACACAGAGTAATAAAGAGTGAATCTCAACATAAAAGTAGGACTCCCACCATCCAGGCCATGTTCCTGCATGTTGCATGTATATCAGCTCTCAATCTGTAGTACAAAAATGGTCTCTAGTTTACCAACTCAGAAGAAGCTTCTTCTTCTCAAATGTCCTCCTGAATGAGTCCTTGACCTCTTTGTTTCTCACGCTGTAGATAAGGGGGTTCAGCATGGGGATCACTGCTGTGTAGAACACAGAAACCACTTTATTGATGTCCAGGGAGAAACTAGAACTGGGGCGTACATAGATAAAGAAGAGTGTCCCATACAGGATGGAGACAGCAGTCAGGTGTGAAGAGCAGGTGGAGAAGGCTTTGCGTCTCCCCTCAGCAGAGCGGATCCTCAGGATAGTGACCACAATGTAAATGTAGGAAACCAGGATGATCACACCGCTGAGCACTCCTAGAGCTCCGGCCAAGATGAAGAGTAAAACCTGATTGACCTGGGTGTCTGCACATGCCAGGGAGAGGACAGGAAGGAGGTCACAGAAGAAGTGATTGATGGTATTTGGACCACAGTAAGGCAGGTGAAAGGCGAAAGTCGTATGGGTTATGGCGCTTATAAGACCCATAACATAAGGCGCTACCACCAGCTGCACACAGACCCGCTGGGACATAATGAGTGTATACAACAAGGGCTTACAGATGGCCATATACCTGTCATATGCCATGGAGGCCAGCAGGAAACACTCTGTCACTACAAACTGACCAAAAAACCATAACTGGGCAGCACAACCCAAGAAAGAGATTACTTTTTTCTCCACAAAGATGTCTGTCAGCATCTTGGGACCAATGACAGAAGAGGAGCAGACATCCACAAAGGACAGGTGGCTGAGAAGAAAGTACATGGGGGTGTGGAGTCGGAAATCCATCCAAATGAGGGTGATCATCCCCACATTTCCCAGAAGAGCGACAAGATAAACCAAGAGAAATATCACAAACAGAACAACCTGGTGCTGGAAGCAATTTGTTAAGCCCACGAATAAAAACTCAGTCACCACAGTTTGGTTTCTATAATCCATTTCTCTGATTTCATCTGTAAGGAGAAAGAGAAAGATTTTTCTTTACCATCAATTTGTAATTAAATTTTTTTTAAATGAATTTAACCTCAATTATTTTTAAGTTAAAAAGGAGAGCCCGGCTCTCTTGAATTCTACATCTGCTATTTACTTGCCAACTAGTTGTGTAATACAAAGTCATTAACCCTCACAGGTTCAGGTTCTTTAGTTTCTTCCATTGATTTTAAGTAGAATCATAGAATTTTAACCTAGAAGTGAACATTGGAGATTATTTAAGGAAAGTCCTCCAATTACACCAGGTTTTATTTCTAAAAATATTTAGCTTTCAACCAAGAATATTTTTTCAAAAAACAACATTTCATTGAAATATGCACTATGGGAATTAATGAATTCAGAATGATATACATTCTCACTGAAGGATAGGGGTATACTATTGTTTTTCTGTAACATAAATTCCTTCTCAGTGCCCTTTGATTCTATAACAAATATAATTGCTTGATTTCCCTAATAGATATGTTTTAATGTTAAGGAGGAGGGCAAGCTGAGATAAGAAAAGTTAGCTTTCGAACACACTTCACATCCTCGACATTATCCTCACTGTGACTTTTTCCAAAATGCCTTATGTTCCCCCATATCAACGGTGTATATACTCATTAATCTAGTCACTCCATTGAATTATTAAGCCACCTAAGAAAAGACCTCTTTTAAAATATTGAGTAGATGTTCTGATCCAATTAGTGTAATTAGGTGCTTGAGAGAGAAATATAAATGTTTTAAAAATTACAGGGGACACCCCTGGGCAATTATCCCAGGGAAATAGGGATTTATGCCCACACAAAAAACATGTACAATTTTATTCAGAGAACTTTTATTTAGAATATCAAACTTTTGAAAGAACCCAAATGTCCTACAATACATAAAGTTTAAACACATGGTGGTATATGCAAACCATGGAATACTATTTGGTAAGAAGGAGGAAAAAATATGATATATGCAACAGCCTGGATGTACCCAAAGGCATTAGACTGAGTTGAAAAAGTCAACCCCAAAATTTCAAAGCTTTATGATTCCATATATATGACATTCTCAAAATGATGAAATTGTAGAGATGGAGAATTAGGTTAGTGTTTGCCTGGGATTAAGAAGGGTGAGGCGGAGAGGGGAGGTGTGACTATAAATGTGTGACACAGGAAGATCCTGGTAGGAATGGAAGGGTTCTGTACCTTGATTGCTGAGCTGGTTAAGCAAATCTACACACATAGTAAAATGATATAGAACAATACATACACATCACACCTGTGCCAATTTCCTGCATTTGATGTTATGCTATAGTTACTCAAGGAAGATAGAGAGTTCTAAATTCAGAAAATACTATTTTATGAAAACGAAACTAAAATATACACATATCATCTCAACTAACTTCTTTTGTAAACAAAGGTAAGAAAGTACACACACAACTGATAATCATTATGTTTTTGAAACTTTGTGTTCAAATTGAAATCCTGTGTACAAATCATACTTCCTAAACATAGAAATACGTATTATTTTATTTTGCCCTGGCCATACCCAATGCAAAGATTCTAAAACAGAACAACCATAATGTCATCTATACATGTGACTTTTGGCATGTGCAACACCAAATTCAGGTCAGCTGATTCAGAGACTTGTTTTCTACTTATAAATCCTAATGTAAGTAAAGTGAAGAAATTAAGAGCCAGAGAAGCCAAGACCTCCTAATTCTAACCATCCTATGAGCCATAATCCTGCAGCATATTTCATACTCTGTATGCCAAACACAAAATTCAACCAACGTGTACATTCAAGTTAGGTCATTTAAACCAAAAGACACAGACTAAATATTTCACTTGTACCGAATCATTCTTCATGATGAGCTTAGAGATGATGCTTTTCCAGACATCTAAACTCATTTTTTGATATGTAGACTAGTGAATGCAATTTAGGAAATGACTTAATGCAACGATTTGAAGAAACACGCCCTACACCCATTGTCTGTCTATGTCATAGTGACTTACGAAAGTAGCATTCTCTGATATGAAAATGAATTACCCAGAAATGTAGACTGGTCATTCTTCTCAGCTTCTTCAGGTGTCTAGGAAGATAAACAATACAGTGCTACTATCTTGAAAACTGTGCCTTCCAATGGCACTTCAAAAAAGTATTAACTCCTTCTGCACAATTCACAGCAGAGGTTTTTCTAAAGGGTTTTTGTGTAAATTGGAACCAACTCCCTCAAGGAACAGAAGCTCAGGAGATAAGATCCATAGAGGAGATAATATCTTTTGAGAAAATAATTTTGGGATTTTGAGTCCAGAGTAATTACACAAAATAAACCTATATCTCCCCCTTTGGTATTTCCCTCTCTCTTTGAAAGTCCTGGAAGTAAACACAGGAAAAAAACATCCTGACATGAAAAAAGAAGCAAATCCAGCCATTGGCAATAGCATGGGTGAAATTGGAAGACATCACTCTTAATGAAATAAGCCAGACAAAGAAAAAATACTGTATGATACCACTTAGCTGTGGAATCTAAAAAAGTTGAACTCATAGTAGAGATTAGGACAGTGGTCATCAGGGACTGGGGTTGGAGAAATGAAGAAATGTTGGTCAAAAAGTACAAATTTTCCACTGTGAAAGCAGAAAATTCTGGGGATCTAATTTATAGCATGGTGGCTATAATTAATAATTAGTATGAATACCTGAAATTTTCGAAGATAGTAGATCTTAAGTATTCTCATCTCACACACACACACACACACACACACACACACAAAGGTAACTATGTAAGGTGATAAATGTGTTACCAACTTGATTATAGTAATCATTTCACAGAGTATACATTTATTAATTTATCACATTGTATATCGTAAATATATACAATTCTTACTTGTCAATTGTACCTCAATAAAACTGGAATAACAACATAAAAAAATAAAACATTTTCAAGATCTATACTTTGTTTTGAAATTCATCTTTTGTTTAAAAAAATCTATAGTTCATATACTCTTATTGTATTTCATAATGTGGATATTCCACAAATGATTTACCTATTCCTTTTTTAGCATTTGAGTTCTTTCCAGCTTTTAATCTTTATAAATCTTTCTCCAGTGGACATCTTTGTCTATGTCTTCTAGTGTTCATGAACATGCATTTTTCTTAAGAATGTATCAGGGATTTAAATTACTGTCAAAGAAAAATTACAACAAGTGCAGTCAACACAGTCAAGGACTTTGTTCAAGATTAGTGCAATAGGAAAGAGGTTGAAATCCACTCCTACTCAAACAAAACGTTGAAGTATTTCTAAGAACTGAAGCGAAGCAGAAGAGAAGCACTGGAGGACTTCAGGTGTTAGGCTGGTGGACATTTGCTAACTGAGTTTCTCAGTGTTTGGCTCCTACCTTTGCACAGAGATAGAGAGATAAAGAGATGTCTCCCAGATCCTTAAGAAAGATCTTTCTGAGTTGTAAATTGCAAGAAAGAGGGATAAGATTTACACCTCAAAGGGACAAATAAAGAATCTACAATTCCAAATTTTCTTTTTTTAAAAAAATTGTTTTTGAGAGAGAGTAAATGTGTGTGTGAATGAGGGAGGGGTAGAGGGAGAGAGAGAGAGGAAAAGAGAATCTTAGGTGGGTCCCATGCAGAGCACAGAGCCCTATGTGGGGCTTGATCTCACAATCGTGAGATCATGACTTGAGACAAAATCAAGAGTCGAACACTTAACCAACTGAAACATCCAGGCACCACTAAAATTGCAAGTTTTCTAAAGTAAATGGTCTAAAATACAAAGAGGTCATTGGCCCACTTTCTGGAAGAAATCTGTCTCAAGGTTAGCCAAGCTCGGGGAGCATTGAGACAGTCTTGATCAATAGGTACATGTGTGTTCAAACTGAGTGATAATGCAAGTTTTCCACACTCTAATAAGTAATATACCAGAGTCAATTTTGTATTTTAGCCATTTTTCCTGAGTGTAAAGTGGGATCTCATTGTGCATTTAATTGCCATTTTCCTGACTTTTACTGAAGTTCAAAAATCACAGTATTCAGGTGTCTTGGTCTCTTAAAATCATTGGGTTGTCTGTCTTTTTTTTTTAAAAAAAAATCATACTGCTTATTCATATATTCCAGATAGAAGTCAGCTTTTTACATTATAAATATATCTTTGCATTCAGTGTCTTGTATACTTAACAGCACCTTTGGTGTACCTAGGTTCCTGGTTCTTAATGTTGTCAGGATGTCATCATTTTCTTTTATACTTAGGATTTTTTGCAGTTAGCTGAAAAAGTATCTCCCTGCCACAGTGTCCTATCACAAGGTCAGAAAGAAATTATAATTCTCTTTTGTTTGTTTTACTTCCTTACCTTTCACATATGATCTCCAAGCCAGCAGGGGTTCATTAGGGTGTGTTGTGAAATGCAGTAATATTCCACTTGTTTAGAAATACTACCATATTATATAATTCCATGTTTTTTCTTTATTTCTTTTGCTTACAACACTCTGGTAAGGCAATTATCATATATTAATATTCAACAGGCATTATCAAGGTCCCTCTGAGGTGTACATTTCCATATTCTGAGGTCTCAAGTATATAAGAATGTTACATATATAGGAAGAAACCTGTTGTTAACCAAGCTACTGATCTGTATTTTCAGGCAAAAATACACTAACGTGTTTATCAGAACTGATTTGCAAACTGTGATTCAGCAAAAGTGATTAGTTTGAATACCTTGAAACAGAACTCTTTTTGATTGCACAGTTTTACAAAATTTTATCAAAATATTATTCAATAAAAACTCTATAAGTAAATTTGTTCTAATTTTTTTTAGTTTGTACATAATGTGCTTTAATTGGTTAAAAGGGCTTTAAAAAGTGTTTGGCCCCCTCTGCTTTCATTGGGTCTTTATGCAGGCAAAATCCTTATTCTTAAAAGATAACAATACAAAATAAAATGAAAATAGTCAATTGAGATGATGAAGTTATTCATATCTAATATTTTCAGAGCAAACAAGAATAATAATCTTAACATTATAAGGAAAATTTTAAGAGGATGGATACTTTCAGAAAACAAACCTATATAACCAAGTTCAACTGAGTTCTGGCCTTTTTTCTCTCTTGCAATTCCTTCTATGTGTTTTTGAAATATACAATACTGATTTTTTCAAGGTCTTCAGAGACCACTTTATCCAAAACAAATATCAACTTCCTGTAACACATGTGAGATAATGTTTCAAGCAATAGAAGATAATATACACATATTTTCAACATATACATTTATTCCATTTATTACTATATTTTACTACTATATTTTACTAATATATATATTTACCTGCTATATATATTAACCTCACTTGGCTAAAATCTCATTTCCTTTTTTTTTAGCCTCCTCATTTTTATTATTTATTTTTAAATAGTTTATTGTCAAGTTGGTTTTCATATAACATCCAGTGCGCATCTCCACAAGTGTCCTCCTCCATGCCCATCACCCCCCTTCCCCAACCACCCCCCAACAGCCCTCAGTTTGTTCTCATTTTTGTCCATAAGAATAAGTGTATGAAACATTTTGAGTGAAAAAATACAAAAATTTTATCCTACTGAATGACCATATCTTGGCTACTTGAAAAGATGCAGGCTTTGGAAGATTCACAGTAGAGTCAAACACCACCTCTTCCAGTTAGAAGATTCCTTACCTAAAGCATGTGGCTCAAGTTTTCTAAGGCCTCGGTTTCTCCAACTCTAATGTAGACCTAAAAAAAGCAACTACAAATGAGGGCTAAAATATTCATTGAGATGTGAATGAGATGCTTAGCACAGTGTGTATGATATAGCAAATCCTCATCAAATGTATGAAATAGCATTATTACTATAGAATAAATATTCTGTATTAATGAGTGCTTTAAAATTATATTTTCATAAAAATGAACAGAAACTCCCTGCAAACCCAGAAAAGAACACACACACACACACACACACACACACACACACACGCCACAAATTAGCAAGAACAATCTCAAATGTCAATTCTTCCCTTTATAGACTACTGTTCTTTACCATAGATGTTTATTCTGTATGAGTGTGGGATAAGAATTTTTTAAATGGTCCTGTAAAGATCCCTAATCTTTGCCCTGTTCCCAGGCATCTCTGCATATGATGAAATACCACTCATATGATTATGTTACTCTATGAGGCACCGTTAACCTTCAAAGAGACATGACCCTGGATGAGCTGGTGGGTCCCGAGCTTTCTCCAGCTGAGAGCAGAAGAGCCAGAGAGTTCTTCTCTCTGTGAAGAACATGTGGGAAGGGCTAGATGAGTCACTGCTGGTCTGAAGCTGGAGGGGCCACAGGAAAGCAGGCAGCCCTAAGGAGCTGAGACTCCAGGCTTCTGGCTGAGACCCCTGGGGAACCAGGCACCACAGCTCTACAACCACAAAGACGAAATTTTCTCAACACATCAGTGAGCTTGGAAATGATCTTCCCCACAGTCTCCAGAAAGGAGCCGAGCCCTGTGAACATGTTGATTTCAGCCTTGTGAGACCCTGAGCAGAGAATTAGACCACAATGGACCCAGACTTGAGGCCCAGGGAATATGGGAGGGACCACATTTGTATGGTTAGGACTTACCAGCTTTGTGGCCATTTGTGATGCAGCAGTAGAAACTGACTACAGGAGCATCTTCACCTTTAAAATAATGGAAACAGCAGTATTTTGCTTGAGTGCATATCGATAATAACAAAGATATCAGAGATGACAATTCTGGAATAGTATGTTTCCTCCTACAGTGTGGAAGTTCAATCAATGATATTTATTATCAGGGTTATTCCACAGGTGGAATTATGCTGGTTATCAAAACAGAATCATTTAAGCATGACTGAGAGCCTCAACTAACATTTTAATTGAAATAAAATCCCAATTTAATCTAGTCCCCTCTCCTGAGCTATGCTAAATAATCAATGCTAAGCTTAGCTCATGTTGAAGACTTATCACAGAGAAGGACCATAAATACCAAATACTTCGGTAGTCAAGGAAAAATTAAACAATATATCAGAGTTCCTAAGTTGTAAGCAACAGATCTAGGAAATTCACCAGCAGTATATTAGGCAGCTCGAAGCATCAGCTAGACAAGAACCAGGACTGTTCCGGGCATGGCGGAGACCATCTGCCTACTCAGGGCACCTTGGCTGGAATGAATGAGCTCCAATCACTTCTCCCCCATCATTCTCCTTACCTCTCAATATCCATGTACAAATAAATAGTTCAAGTTTAGGTCATATGCTGTTAATTTGCTCTAGGAAGGCAGCGATCTCAATTATAATCCTATTATGACCGTCATCTATAGGTAAAGATTTATCTCCAAATTTTTGGAGATTTATCTCCAAAGGAAATCAGCTTATTTACTATTGTAGACATAAATGAGTGAATGGATATCCATATGGGAGAAACAACTATGAATTATAAAAAAAATTTGCAACATAAGACATTTCACCAAATAGCATACTGAAATCATATCAGCACAATTGCCATACAGTGAAAAATGGAAGAAAATAATAATTTTTAAAAGTACACTCTAGAAAGTTAGCACTCATTACTATTGCTTACCAAACACTGTGTTAAGTCACGCAAGTGCATACATACACATATTTCCAATTATGAAACATTATTCATCCTTCAGACAAGCCCTGCATCCATGGAAACAGAGCCAGAGCAGACACTTGAACCTATGCCTATTGAACTATAATGTGCATGACGTAAAGGATATACAGTTCACCATATGTTTATTGTTCAATCCACTAGTACTTTGGGCACATATTACGCGCCAGGCTGTGAAGGCAGGGACAGAGCAGACATAAACATCCTTCTTTCATGAATCTCATGCCCTTCAGTGAGACACACAAAATGATGAAAAAAGTAAATAGACAACACTGACTATGTACAGGTACTCCAAAAAATAAGAAAGACAAAAGAGGAAGTTTTAGGAATGTGATAGGAGCAGAGAATTATTTTAGGGCAAGAGGTCCAAATGGCCTCATGATGGCATTACATTTGAGCAGAGGTGCAGAAGAGATAAAGACTGACTGGCAACACTGCCCCAGGATGAGGAAACAGACAATGGGAAGGACACATAAGATCCCAAGAATGAAGGACAGAGGAAGCCTCTGGATGGTGCACACATCACTGTGTGGAAGTGTGGCCTCAGCGGTGTGGTCCTCTCAAAAAAAACCATCAGACCACACTGTTGAAGGCCACTGAGACAATCTGATCAGACTTCTGTTTTGTGTTCCTTTCATGGTGCATAGAGACTCGGAGTGAGGAGGAAATAGACCACATGAATCCAGCATAAAGTGCCTGGAAGATATCACAGATTTGTGCAGCAAGGAGTCACCTGGTGAAAGATCACAAGTATTTCACTTTATTCTCAAAAAGCGATCATTGTCATCAGCACTCATACAGTTCGTAATTAATCCCTTCTCCCAATTAGGCACCACGTCCTCCTGCCTGAAAACGTGCCTGTTCCCACAACCTGTCTATCATAAGGGAATGAAGAAAAATACGTTGAGAATCAGAACAAGTTAGCTTTCAGCCTTTGTCCTCAGCCTTGGAAAATGTGGGTACTTATTTGGATAGGGCTCTTTTCTTTCTTGACCCGACTCATGGTATTCTTACCCTGTGGAAAACTTAACCTAAAACACAAATTATTCCTGTTTTCCAGCCCCTTCCTCTTTACAGAGAGCTTGCTGTACTACCTTTTTTAAAGATACCCTAATCTTCTATCTTGGCTCCTGGATTGGTTTTGTCATAAATATCGCCCTGGATAGGCACTGAATTTTANCATACACATATTTCCAATTATGAAACATTATTCATCCTTCAGACAAGCCCTGCATCCATGGAAACAGAGCCAGAGCAGACACTTGAACCTATGCCTATTGAACTATAATGTGCATGACGTAAAGGATATACAGTTCACCATATGTTTATTGTTCAATCCACTAGTACTTTGGGCACATATTACGCGCCAGGCTGTGAAGGCAGGGACAGAGCAGACATAAACATCCTTCTTTCATGAATCTCATGCCCTTCAGTGAGACACACAAAATGATGAAAAAAGTAAATAGACAACACTGACTATGTACAGGTACTCCAAAAAATAAGAAAGACAAAAGAGGAAGTTTTAGGAATGTGATAGGAGCAGAGAATTATTTTAGGGCAAGAGGTCCAAATGGCCTCATGATGGCATTACATTTGAGCAGAGGTGCAGAAGAGATAAAGACTGACTGGCAACACTGCCCCAGGATGAGGAAACAGACAATGGGAAGGACACATAAGATCCCAAGAATGAAGGACAGAGGAAGCCTCTGGATGGTGCACACATCACTGTGTGGAAGTGTGGCCTCAGCGGTGTGGTCCTCTCAAAAAAAACCATCAGACCACACTGTTGAAGGCCACTGAGACAATCTGATCAGACTTCTGTTTTGTGTTCCTTTCATGGTGCATAGAGACTCGGAGTGAGGAGGAAATAGACCACATGAATCCAGCATAAAGTGCCTGGAAGATATCACAGATTTGTGCAGCAAGGAGTCACCTGGTGAAAGATCACAAGTATTTCACTTTATTCTCAAAAAGCGATCATTGTCATCAGCACTCATACAGTTCGTAATTAATCCCTTCTCCCAATTAGGCACCACATCCTCCTGCCTGAAAATGTGCCTGTTCCCACAACCTGTCTATCATAAGGGAATGAAGAAAAATACCTTGAGAATCAGAACAAGTTAGCTTTCAGCCTTTGTCCTCAGCCTTGGAAAATGTGGGTACTTATTTGGATAGGGCTCTTTTCTTTCTTGACCCGACTCATGGTATTCTTACCCTGTGGAAAACTTAACCTAAAACACAAATTATTCCTGTTTTCCAGCCCCTTCCTCTTTACAGAGAGCTTGCTGTACTACCTTTTTTAAAGATACCCTAATCTTCTATCTTGGCTCCTGGATTGGTTTTGTCATAAATATCGCCCTGGATAGGCACTGAATTTTATTTATTTATTTATTTATTTATTTATTTATTTATTTATTTATCTTGCTGAATTTTTATTTTCATTTGTTCACAAGACTCTAACTTCCATGAGGACTTTTTCACTCGATACGAATTCCATCCGCAAAAGTGTCAAGCACATAAGAGTCATATGTAAGAATTTGTTAAGTTAATTAGATGCTGCATCATTCCGCGTATGCCATTCGTTCTTAATTAAATGGCATATTGTTGTGTTTTCTCCTGAGTCATTCGCCAATACAAGCACCATCACTAGCAGAAAGCATGACGAAAAAGTATGGGGAAAGAAACCCACAAAATTCTTGGCATTAGAAGCTGCTTACATTCTTCAAAGCTAACGAATTAAAATTAAATGCCTTTTGAAGAAGAACTTCAATAGGAGGCACTAAAATTCTGTGTGCGTCTTCAATTTGTACAACGCACATGTTGCATCCCCTCATCCTTGCCTTGTTGCTGTGTTAAGAAGAAGAAGGAAGAGGAGGTGGAGGAGCAGGAAGAGTAAAAAAGAAGAAGGGGAAGTAGGGGAGAGAAGAAGAAGGAAGAGGAGAAAAAGGAGGAGAATTGAAAGAATATTGTATCTGGAGAAAAAGTGTGGGAACAAAGTATGCGGTAATCCATTGAGTCTTCTTAGCTATCAGGCTCATCATCTATAAAATGGAAATTAATTCCCAGCCAAAGACATAAAAATCAATAAATAACAATAGTAATAACTTCCAATTTATTAAAGAATTGCAGTGCAGCCTGCACTTTATATGCATGAATCACATAATTACAGTGGCAAAAACTCAACAAGTCATTACTATCAGCAAAAAGTATAGTTGGTACCAAGCCTTTGCCACATGTCTACTCCAAAAATGAAGGTGTGGACCACTGTTGTTTAACATAGTGCTGGAAGTCCTAGCATCAGCCATCAGACAACCAAAAGAAATAAAAGGCCTCAGAACTGGTAATGAAGAAGTCAAACTTTCACTTTTTGTAGACGACATGATACTCTACATAGAAAACCCGACAGACTCCACCAGAAGTCTACTAGAACTGATCCGAGAATTCAGCTAAGTTGCTGGGTACAAAATCAATGTACAGAAATCGGTTGCATTTTATACACCAACAGTNAAAAAATTAACAATAGAACTCCCTTATGAACCAGCAATAGCACTGCTAGGAATTTACCCAAGGGATACAGGAGTGCTGATGCATAGGAGCACATGTACCCCAATGTTCATAGCAGCATTCTCTCAACAATAGCCAAAACATGAAAAGAGCCTAAATGTCCATCAACAGATGAATGAATCAAGAAGATGTGGTTTATCTATACCATGGAATACTACATGGCAATGAGAAAGAATGACATCTGGCCATGTGTAGCAACATGGATGGACCGTGAGGGGGTTATGCTGAGCGAAATAAGTCAAGCAGAGAAGGACAGATATCATATGTTTGCACGTATAGGAGGATTAGGAGGAAATTAACTGCTAGGATCTGCACCGGCCTCTCTGGATGACATTCACAGCAAGGAAATGGCAGCGTTTGCACCGCTCCTGCCATGAGAAACGAAAACTGATATCTCTTTCTGCTACTACTGGCTCATGTTGGAAATGAGCCTGCTGGTATTGACCAGGCCTCACCTCACAATATTCCAGATCAGACCCATATTCTGAACAGAGATACCTCATAAGGAAAAGCATATTCCTGCCTTTACAAAATAGATTTTAGATGAAAGCTCTGTGGATGATTGTCAAAAGGCTCTTCCTATGGGCCTTGCAGATCCAAGACTTAAATAATAAAGGGGGTTAAGAACACAAGAGTTACAATTGAGCCTGGCCCCGAGACAAAGAGCCTAATTTAAAGTTAAGGTACAGATAAGGGCAAAACATAGTTCCTGGATATATCTTTGCTAATTGGTGAAGCATAGCAGTCCCTTCCTCAAGGCCTACATTCCACAAACACCCTCCCTTACACTGGCAGCTGGGATGAGGATAGATAAGAGTAGCTAAAACATAAACCCAGGAGCAAAGACTGACACATTTAGGGCCCCCATGATATTTTCCACAAACAAACCAATTCAGAAATATTCATCCTCTTGAGAACCAAACAGAATGACTCCTAGCTTATCTATATACAATTTAACTTATATGTTATCCTGTTTTTCACTAAGAACATTCTGTTATTTCCTTGGTCGGAATAATTCTGCGATTGATATCACAAAAAGCCTCCCATTGTAAGAAATTCTTTTCTCTAACTTTATGTTGTTGCTGAACTTTTAAATAAAGACACCAAAACCGACAGGACAGAGATGCCTGCCTGGTGATCAAAAGAATCTCGGGGCTCTCTCACTCTCTCTCTCGCCAACACCGTCCATCCTTCAGGGACCCCTGGACCTGCCGGAGTCAGCCTCCGACACTTAATGGAGGACCGTGGGGGAGAAGAAGGGGGGAAACAGGAGGGAGAGGGAGGGAGGCAAACCGTGAGAGATTCTTGAATGCTGAGAACAAAATGAGGACTGATGGGTATGGGGGGAAGGGGATGTGGGGTGATGGGCATGGAGGAGGGCACTTGTGGGGATGAGCACTGGGTGTTATATGGAAATCTACTAGACAATAAACTATTAAAAAAAAACAAAAATGAAGGTGTTATTAGGGAATGCTATGGTTACATTCTACCAGAAAAATACCCTTTATAACATGTTTTATTAAAATGAATCAAAGGGGATACCTGTTGACTCTGTTGGTTATGTGTCTGACTCTTGATCACAGTTGAGGTCTTGATCTCAGCACAGATCTTGATCTCAGGATCCTATCTCAAGGTTGTGAGTTCAAGCCCTTTGCTGGGTTCCATGCTGGGCTCATATTCTACTTTAAAAAAAAAAAATCAAAGGCTGAATTCCAAAGAATTGAGAGATGTCAACACCTTGTAAAGCAAAACAGAGATATTGTTAAGTGTATTGGTTGAGATTTTTCCACTTACTTCATATGTAACAAAGTACCTCTCATCTCCCATTACAAAATGTATTTTCTAAAGCTTTGGGGTTTTCTAAGCCACTCATTATGGCTTAAAGCTCTACATCTCAACTTGTGAATTGAGTAATAAAAAATACAATGAGAAAATTGTAAACTGAAGATCTTGTGTGACTCTCAAGGACACAGAGTAATAAACATAAAATCTCAACATAAAAGTAGGACTCCCATGACCCAACCCATTTTCCTGCATCCAGACACCATGTTCAGGTGTCTAGGAAAATAAACAATACAGTGATCCCATTTTGAAACCGGGTCATTCCAACAGTGCCTTACAAAGGGGTTGACTAAGCTCTGCACAACACATCAGAGAGGTTTTTCCAAAGGGCTGTGTGTTAATTGGAGCCAACTCCCTCAAGGAATCAAAAGGTCTGGAGATTGGGCCTAAAGTGAAGATACTAATGTTCTTTCAAGAGAAAAATATTGCAGCTTGACTCCATTGTAATTGCACAAAATAAACTTTTCTTTCCCTTTGAGACTATCCTACTCACATGCACCAAAATCTGGTTTTGAGCCTTCCCTGCTGCCTAATGAGCTCTGGCTCTAGGCGCCGTGCAGGTTCGAGAATCTAAAATAGAGTCTTCCTTTGTATGATCAGCCTCCTAAGAAACAAGACAGCCAACGTCTTCACGAACAATACCATGAGCTTGCTTGGGGCCTGGCCAAGTTGCTGGGTCAGTAAAAATTGTAGCTTTGGTCTTCCTATTATGGCACCTAAAATATGCTCACTTCTCTTCCGTGAGAAACCATTATTTCTCTCAATAAACTTAAGAGTCTAGAAATAAATTTGACATCCTACATTTATTATCATTCCATGAACCATCAGAAAATACCAAGCCATAAGTTCGACCCTGATGGGAAGAAAAGCGAGAGACTGGGTTCATTACTGGATAAAAGTATTAACCAGCTCTTCCTAGATTTAACCACCCTACAAATCCACAGGCACTAATGCAAACAGCCCCACGATGCAAGTGATTTTTCTAAGAACAGTGCCAAGCCTCAGGGAAGAAGGATTTCATTAAGAACATGAGAGAATTGAAGTCTAATTATGACCATTTAGTGAGAAAACTTACTATTTTCAGAACATCAAATGACAAAACAAAAACAAAAACCAGGGGATGGGATAAGATGGCGGAGAACTAGTAGGAGCCTAGGCTTTCCTTGTCCTTCAAATACGGTGAGATAAATATCATTCCAGATGATTCCAAATACCCAGAAATCAATCTGAGCTCTGACAGAAAATTACAAAAAAGTAAGAAACAAAAAGGTTTCCTCATAAGAAGATGCAAGATGGTGTAACACTAAAAAAGAAAATAGAGCCAATGATTTCTGCTATTTGTGGACGGCTCAGCTTAGATGTGATATATTCCCTCAAAAATCAAAGGAAAAAGAAAAGAAAAGAAAATCAAGGGCAACCTACATCATCTCTCACACACTAATCTCATGAGAAAGACATGAAAACGAAAGGACAGGAGTAGAGGGGAAAGAGGAAGAGAAAAGGGAACAAAATAAAGGAGAAGAGAACAAATGTTGTCTGAGGGGACGAATGGCATGACTGGCATTTGAAGAGTGGAAGAAAAGACCAGCAACTCTAGTTTCAGAATCCCATGTAAGAGCAGACTAGGCGGCTAGCACCGCAGCAGCTAGAGCCGTGGAAATAAAAACTGTCAGGAATATACTCAACTGTAAACTAGAAGCCGTAGCAGACAGAGAGAACGCACATTAGTAATCCTGGGAAGTGATGTTTCCCAGGGAATGATGAGGGTCTTCAATCAGCTTGGGTTGAAAAGACATCAAGGGCACAGACTTTCCCTTGTAAGAGAAATAAGATCTGAGGATCTAATGGAAAACATGGTGACTGTGGTTGATAACACTGTATTGTATAACTGAAATGTGACAAGAGAGTAGAACTTAAGTGTTCTCACCACCCTGAAAAGAAGCCAACTGTATGAGGTGAGTATATTGATTTAACCTGATGGGGAGAATCCTGTCACAGGGGATATGTATATCAAATCTTCCCATTTATTACATTATTTGCAGTTTAAATACCATACAATTATATTTGTGAATTATACCTCAATAGAGTTGGGAAAAAATTTAATGTTTTTATTTCTGAGAGAGAGAGAGAGAGAGTGAGCAGGGGAGGGTCAGAAGGAGAGGGAGACACATTTATGAAGCTGGCTCTAGGCTCTGAGCTAGCTGTCAGCACAGAGCCCAATGCAGGGCTCGAATCCACAAACCATGAGACCATGACCTAAGCTGAAGTTGGACACTTAACCATGACCTTAGCCAAAGTCGGATGCATAACCAGGCCACCCAGGTGCCCCGGAAAAAATTTTACATGTAAGACATTAACTTTAGAGAAAAAAGTAATATAAATGACATTGAATCTATTACCCTCATCTTACAAATTAGGATACTTAGAACAAAAATTGGTATCATTTATGTGCTTTTAATCCTTTTTTTTTAATGCCAGAGAAATTTATTTTAAATGGCACGGTTTTAGATCTAAAAATTGTTTAGATCTAAAATAGAACTCTAGCATGTCATGATTTCTATACACTCTGAAATAAGAATGATTAAAGTGTAACTATCAATTAATATCCAGGCACATGCAAATTTAAGGCTGTTGAATTACTATATTGTACACCAGACACTAACACAACACTGCATGTTAACCTTTAATCCTCTTTATAATTGGAAGATTCAAGGTTTAAAATGACAACTCCTTAAATCAAGTCCATCTCTTTCTTAATACACATGGTGCAACTCCACCTGAGCTTTGGTAAAAGCTACCCTCTGAATTACTTCCCCGGAAGAAAATTCTTGCTAACAAATATCCTCCTAAGTGCCTCCTTTACATCTGTGTTACTCAGGCTGTAAATGAGCGGACTCAACAAGGGAATCCATGTGGAATAGCATGTAAAAACCATTTTATTAGTGTCTTCAGATAAACTTGAACAAGGAAGGATCTAAAAGAAAAAGACTGCCCAATGCATGATGGCCACAGCAGCCAAACGTGAGTAGCAGGTAGAGAAAACTTTCTGTCTGTATTTAGCATTTTGGATATTAAGAAGGTGTTGAGGATAAAAATAAAAGAGATCAGGATGATCAGGGCACAGAATATTCCTATGAATCCAGCCATAATGAAAAGAACCAACTTGTTCGGATATCAGCACATGCCAGAGAGAACAGAGAGAATGTCCCAGAAAAAGTGGTTGACCACATTTGGACCACAGAAGCATAAGACAAAGTGAAGGTCTCATGGTTAAGGGCACTTAGATGGCCCATGACAGAGGGCCCCATCACCAGCTGCCCACAGGCCCTCCGGCACATGATGACTGTATGCAAAAAGCGTTTGCAGGTGGCTATGGGGTCATCATGGGCCAGGGCGGCCCAGAGGAAATACTTAGTCTAGTCACTACAAACTGACAAAAACCACATCAGTTCAGCACAGCTCACAGAGATGCCTTCTCTCGCCTGAAAGGTATCGCACATCTATGGAACAACAGAAGAAGAGGAGCCCACATGCACAAAAGACAATGTTTTAAGAAACATCTGCATGGGTGTCTGGAGTCAGGAATCCGTCCACATCAGGGTGACCATCCCCAGGTTCCCACCCAGTGTGACAAGATAAAGAACAAGAAGCAAATAAATGCCAGCAAAAACAATACCTAGGCATACAATTTTAAAGCACAGGAAATCAAAAATAAAGAAAAGAAATCTTGAAAGGAGGCAGAATCAGAAAGACACATCATCTACAGAGGAACAAAGACAAGAATCACATCTAATTTCTCGGAAAGCACACGTCCTAAAGGTCAGCGGCCTTCTACCAGGCACCGATATTACAAATCAGGAGATTTCCGTGAGTGGAGGCCTTAACTGAGAGAATTTCCCTCTGACATTGGGACTGACTCACCTATTCTTTACAAAATTGGGAGAACCACTTATAGACTTCCACAGTGAACAAATAACTAAACAACAAAATGCACCTGCATGTGAATTTCTGTCACTGCCCTATAGGAAGAACCAAGTGGGAACATTTCCTACTAATAAACACAACACAGGAATCTATTTTAAGATGCACTGTGTCACAGCTATAAAGTCTAAAGGAAAAGAAGACGGCGCCATAAGAGGAAAATACCGTGCAGCTCTAATTGACACCGTCTCTAATCATCCCCTAGGGTGAGTCCCTGAGTGGAGGTAACAAGTAGTTATGAAAAGTATATGAAAAGCACGTAGTTAATCCATGTGAATATGGCAGGAAGAGACTGTAGACAGAGTATGTGAGCACATCCGAACGGCAATATCTCGAGCTAGAGGAAGACAGTTGGTTTGAATATATTTGCATAGACTTGGAGGAGGACCTTAGAGCAATTCAGGAAATGAATAATTATCACTTGCTTCCTGCTGTTCTCCCAATCCCCGTTCAACAGCACGTGCACCACGGATGTTTATGAAGCAATTAAGACGACAGAAAACACTTCAGCTCTCCTGCTAGGCAGTGCCTATCTCAATAGGTGACAGATTTGACACGTGTTATGTAATGAAGATGCAGGGCAGAGTCATGTTAAGCCAAAGTCTCACTGGGAAGAAACCATTGATCTTTCTAGATAAATACACATTTCCCTTCGGCTCACATAAACCCAAGTTTTAACAGGTCTCAGTAAAATGGTGTTGGGAAATGTCACAAAACTGACAAATAACAAAATTAATCATTCATAATCCAGGACCCAGCTCCCTTACATTTGGAAATCTGTGCTGCAGAAATATACATACCAGACACAAATGTTGCGACATCGTTTGTAGGGAGAATAAAAGGAAAGGAGCCGAAGCTGTTATTACTAGGGGAAGCATACATTCTTTCTATGAAATGCTGTGCTGCATCCACTGTAAAATGTAGTTCAATATGAAGATATTTAAGATAATATTTTGTTTACTTTTCACATTGCATCATTTGCATTGTGTCCTTTTGATTTTAGCATTTTTTAATCAAAGTGTTTAATAAGGAGATAACATACCACCTGGTATAAAAATTACAGACTCTGGGGGTTAGCGATGAGGGATGAGAGGAAATCCAGATCCTCAGAGGGGAAAAGTGTGAGATGGAAGCACAGAATTGCTAAGAATCTCTCGTTTTCCTTAGGTTTTGACAAGGATTTCATTCACCAGCATATAAAAGTGGTTCATGAAATCAGAGAATGTTAGGGTGGAGAAGCTGCCTTACCAGAAGCCATTGCGTCCATCTGCCTAAGTGAATTGACTTATGCATCTATTCATTCATTCATTGATTCAAGTTTTGACACAGATTGCAGCTTTGCAAAAGTAGATTTTAGTGACAAAACTCACATATTTGTTGCAAAACAAGTCCAACAACTCAGCTGAGCATGAAGCACCCCCACTCTCTGTTGTTCCTTTCAATGTCGTGTTACTAAAAAACCGATGTTAACAGTGTGGCCAGCAAATTTGCACACTTCCCTCTATGATCACGTACGTATGCACATACCAATATATTTTACACATTAGGTAGATTTTACCCCCACCCTTTTTACCTTTTTTTAAATGTTGGGAGGCTGGTCAAAAAGAAGACCCGGCCTCTGGTTGATCAGTGAGCTGGACCCTGGCAACTGGAGGCTCCTCACCCCAACACTACCCTTGGAATGTGCATGCTGACTGCCTTCTCTGCTCCCAAAATCTGCCCCAAGGACACGGCCTTAAGATAGTGGTGTGTTCTTGGGACTGTCTGGATGGCATATGTGATTGACCCCAGTTAAAGCCTCGATACAATCTTTAAAGATTTGGCAGGTGGCAGGATAGCTATGCTCTTCCTGCTGGGCCAGGACAACCTCTTCGGTAAGTTCTCTTGTCTGTTAAACCTGCCACCTCCCGTTCTGGAGTGGCCTGCTTCTCCCTTTGGTCTCTCCCTGCCTTTTGTGATTGGAGCCAGTTACTGATTTTAGTGAAAACTCCTAAGAAGTTTCAAACCCACACAAACTTTGATCAGATTCCCAGATGAATGTTTGACTTGATTTTTTTTCTCATCTATCAATGGTTGTATCAGGATGTTTCCTCCAAACCAAAACACTAATATACAATTTACTTTTTTAATAACTAGCTGTGCAACACTTCAAAGAAAGAATGTATGTTCCTCATAATAATACAAATCATGGTATCCCCTTTATTCCCCCTACAAATGATGTTGCAACATTTATGTCTGGTGTTTATGTTTCCATGGCACAGATTTCCAAATGTAAGAGAGCCAGGTCAAAGATTATGTGAATTTTAATAGAAATCATCAAATTACTTTCTGAAAATGTAGCTATTCTACACTTAGCTATTCTGGCTAAGTGTAATGTTGTGGTCTATATCCATTGGTAACCTTACCAGCATTGCACAAATCCTTGTAATGTCTGCTGACCTGACAAATGAAAAAGAAATACTGCCTTTTCACTTTGATTTCATGTGTTCCAGCAATTGTGAAGTTGAGCAGTTTTTAATATATTTGTATTTTTGACCACTTACATTTCCAGTTGTAGCAATTGCTCACCCAGCAATTTGTTGTTATGTTTCTCTCCTGGTTGTCATACACATGTACATATATTATGTTCAGGACTTTCCCATTGGGACATTAACTCATTGTGAATCACCTATTTTCCAAAAGCCCTCTCACTTTCCATTGTTCAACTTAGCAAAATCTATGAAATCAGAACAATTAATATTGTTAACTAAACTATTACTGAATATTCATCTTGTCACTGAGAGACTGATTCTGGGTCATTGATGTGGTCCCATCCCTTGAGGAAACTAACCAGCCACCTGATACTAAGTTGATTATATCTTACCTTTTCCACATTATAATAAGCAATAAATGTTTTGATCTTACTGGCATTAGCACAAATTTCAAATACAGATTTGCTCTCCAGACTATAATGCTTTGGCTATTGTAACTGACAGGTCACAGAATGTCTACTTTATCATCATGAGTTTCTGCCTAACAGCATTTCATGCTAAGGGACATACTTATGATAATTGAGAAGAAAAATCATGTAACCATGAAGCCAACACGACCTCCCTTATGTCACATCATCTGGAAGCTACTCGCTGACTGAATGTTGGCATGGCCTCATGAGTAGTGTTCAGAAAACAGTCTGGGTTTACCCGACATGGTTAGGACATCTTTACACAAGGGGCTGTAAACTTTGGACCAATAGTCATTATATGGTGTGCAATGTCCCTGAGAACTAGAATACCAATGTTGATATCAGAGTCCAAGAGATGAAAGACGAAGTATCCTCTATCATGATAAGCACAAAGANATTCCCTATGCTATATATTACATATCCATGATTTACTTATTTTATTACTGGAAGTTTGTACCTCTTAATCACCTGTCTTACCCACCCACCCCCATCTCTCCTCTTTCTGGTAGTCAACAATTTGTTTCCTGTATCTGTGAGTCGTTTATGCTTTGTTTTGTTTTGCTTTTTATATTCCACATATAAGTGATATTATATGGTATTTGCCTTTTTCTGTCTGACTTACTTCACTTTGCATGATACTATTAAGATCCATCCATGTTGTCGCATGGCAAGATTTTGTTCTTTTTTATATTCCTGTGTGTGTGTGTGTGTGTGTGTACCTTACTTTCTTTATCCATTCATCGATTCTTAGACACTTAGGTTGCTTCCATGGTTCCACTATTATAAACAGTGCTACAATAAACATAGGGAGATATCATACATATTATACATATTCATTCTGGTGTTTTCATTCTCTTTGGATAAATAGCCAAAAATGAAATGCTGGATTATATGGTAGCTCTATTTATAATTCTTCAGCACCTACATATTATTTTCCATACTGTCTGCACCAATTTACATTCCCACCAACAGTGTACAGAGATTCTCTTTTCTCCACATCCTCATTAACCTTATTGTTGTCTTCTTGATGATATTTTGAAAAGAAAAGAGATACATTTAAAGTAGTAAGAGTAATTATGCCTGTTTGGTGGAATCGCAGATAATCCTGAGACCAGAGGAAGCATTAGCTTCATCAGTGATATTGGTGTATGGAAAGTAGAAGTTGTCTATACAGTTAGGAATAGAAATAGATGGTTAGGTGTAATGGGTGTGCCTCAGACAGCTTACAAAAGGCCCAATAGGTCTTATGTCCAAGCTGCACAAAGTTGGGCTCATAGTTACTCAGAGTGTCAGTCCTTAGAGAACCAGTCTACTGTCATCTTGCCATGAAAATTTCCCCTGCGCCCAAATTGCTATCATCACCCAGGCACTAAACTCTGATATTCAAGCTGGACCCTTCTCACTGCAGACATCACAAGGGCATGTAACAAACCATATGACAAGGCACTACTCTGTTCTAGACAGAAGTCCCCTTCAAGGCTTCCAAGCCGGGGTCTATACTGGAATAAGCTATGTATTCCCCTTCACTATGCTGCCTAGAGCAATTATTTGTACAAAAAAAAAAAGAACTTGCTAAGATATGTATTCTCAGGTGCTACCTTTAAAAGCTTTATGGCATAGTAATGCCCACTGCACCAGGAAGAAAAGCTCAGAGTGGGCTACTGGAAACAATTAAGGAAGTCAGGAATCAATGACTGTCAGACTTAGTGTTCTGGTGTATAAAATGGGAATAATAACAATATCTGCTTTATAGAATAATAATGACGATGTAGTGAGAAAACTTGTAAAAATCCTAGAACATTTTCTGTCAATTAGAAATTTGTCAAAAATCATTAGCTATCATCACAATTATTTAGAAAAAAAGATGAAGAAAAACCAGAGCTAGAAGAAATATTTTTCCAAAATATTTAGCATCATATTCAACAATATGTGTCCTGGAATCAGAACTTCTGAAAATCAAACTCCATTTCTGTCCTTTGCCAAATAGTTTGCTTGCTGTCTCTTTGCCAGTTTTCTCATTTGTAACTGTATATAATTGTCTGTCCTCAGTAATTCAATACGTCTAAAGTATTTAATAAATTTCATTTGTAAGCTCAATAAATATTTGGTTATCATAATCAATTTTTTGGCTGTTTTGCAAAAGAGAAAACCATGACCCAAAGCAGCTGGGAATTTAGCACTAGGATACAAGTTTCCCGAATCCCACCCCCATGGGAAAAAACAAAGGCACACATTAAAAAGTCTAAAATTTCAAAACAAGAAATCATAACTAGAATGAGTCTAGATTCAACCATAAGAATCCACAGAAGCAGCCTTCTAAACCTGGCCAATGACAAGAAAAGACCAACAGATGGAAGTATATTCATGTACAGAGGTTGGTTGTAATGATTGCCAGTCTCTTCAAATGTTTTTCCTCACTTGATGCAAAAATCACAGCAGAAAATCTACACTCAACCATTAATATGTTGACCACACCACAGTGTCTCCTTTGCCTGTGTAAGTTTCAGATCTCCCTAATTATGAACTCTGCTGCCGATTCAGAACAGAATTTCCCACAGCAGTGCTCCTGAAATCCTTATTGTTAATGAATTTATCTGTTGAGGCAAAACCAAGGTTTTTCAGAACTTTTCACTGCATTTAAGATTTACTCATTACTCATTCTAGTGCTTACCAAGTAGAAAATATGACCATATGTTTTACAGGCAGTCCATGGGGATAACATTAAGATGCCTCATGGCTACATCCATAGCGCCCCCCCTCTATAAACTAAAATCTTTGAAATAAAAGGAAATTGGGGTTAACCACTGAGAGTAAAACTATAAGTGAGATATATGATTGAGACCAAAAAATACTGTTGAAAGATCTCTCCTGAGACTGGTCAGCAATAAGATTCAATTACCTCCTTCTCTAAAGATAGAGTACATCCATTAGGAGGAGAGTTTGCTAGTAATGCAATCACAAGAAGAAAGAAAGAAAGAAAGAAAGAAAGAAAGAAAGAAAGAAAGAAAGAAAGAAAGAAAGAAAGAAAGAAAGAAAGAAAGAAAGAAAGAAAGAAAGAAAGACAGAGAAAGAAAGAAAGAAAGAAAGAAAGAAAGAAAGAAAGAAAGAAAGAAAGA
>NW_027530648.1:0-2708 GCF_008692635.1 Crocuta crocuta | reverse complement strand
GAAGAAAGAAAGAAAGAAAGAAAGAAAGAAAGAAAGAAAGAAAGAAAGAAAGAAAGAAAGAAAGAAAGAAAGAAAGAAAGAAAGAAAGAAAGAAAGAGAAAGAAAGAAAGAAAGAAAGAAAGGAAGAAAGAAAGAAAGAGAGAGAGAAAGAGAGAAAGAGAGAAAGAAAGAGAAAAGAAAAAGAAGAAGAAGAGAGAGGTGATGAAGGAAGGAAGGAATGAAGGATGGAAGGAAGGAAGAGGAAAGGAGGTTTTACAGTCTTTTTTGTGAGAGTTTCAGTCCACTGGCCCTGGAGGTCTTCTTGGGATACTAATCAAATCCTCCTTCAAGAACTTGTTACTCCCCAGGATCTCATGGTGAACCTGACTTGTCAACACTTCTACTCCATTCAACTCTGTATGTTTGAGGCAATTAACATGGAGAGAGATGTGATATGATAGGATGGGGGTAGCGGGTGCTCTCATGGGCTCAACAGCAAGAGTGGTTGGAGTAGATTGCTCTGAATATTTAAGGATACAGATCTCATCTAGGTATCCCAGTAACTACAGACTCAATCAGTAGGTATCCCAGAGCCTTCACAGACCCTCTGCATCTCTTCTTGTGACCCACATTATCTACACCAGCAAGATCAGAGTGAGGACTTGAAGATGAGCAAGTCCATGAAAGTCTTCTCATGTAAAAGACAAGAGACCCAACAGTTACTAACTGAAGAAGCCGGCATCCACCAGAGGATGAGAAAACAACCAGGTTGGCATAGAGACCAGGATGCCAGAAGACAAGACCAGTTCCCACATGTGATTCCAAAAGACTCCTCCCATGTCACTCACCATACAATCTCCTGGGCTCCCCTTCCCCATACTTTGGGAGGCCAACCTGGAGAGAAGGAGAAAAATAAGACAATTGAAAGACGGAACCTTTAGAGATTGGCTCAGTAGTGTTTAACAGATCGACCTCAACTGGAGTCGTCCCTGCTACTCAGCAGCATGTTGCATATTACTTAAGATGAAAACAACTACAAAACAAAAAACGTCAAAATACAGATTATTTGTACATCTGAGTGTAATATAAATGGATCCCTCCCCTCCCCACTGCTGCATTTGTCACTTGCGACCCAGCACCACAGTGTAGATTNTATATTAATTTTATATTAACTTATTTTAATGATATTTAATTAATTTTATCATTATTATACACACTGTAAATTAAGCATGAGATAAATCTCCCATAGGACCCACCGTGCTTGGGCATGAGGGAGGAGGATCTAAAGGAAAAAAATATATGAATTAGAAAGAATTTAACTTACACTCACACTACTGCACACACCTTGTATTTAAGGGTATGACTCCCTTTTGCCACTCTAAATACTTCTCTATGAAACCATAATCCAGGGGAGGAGGGGTTAAAAAAATCAATTTGCACACACACACAGAAATAAGATGATATATATAGAGATGGGTTTTTTTTCCCCTCTCTTGCCTCCATTCCAAGGTGAAATCAAGTTCAAAGATAGTACTTTTCTTAAGGAGGGGAAAAAAAAGAAAGAAAGAAAGAAAGAAAACTAGACATGAGCTTTCTCTGCAGAGATTTTGCAGAGGGAGATAATTAAGCTCCCTCTCTCTGATAAGATATGCAAACTAATTACGAGCAATTATCTGACACCAACTATAAGCAGCTGCAGGCCCTGCTCTCACCTATCTCTTTGACAGGGCCCAGCACTTTGGTTTCTGTATGTTAGGGAAGAAAATCAGAATGAGATTATAATGGGGCTGAGAGAACACCAAAAGTCTAATTCAATATGAGGAGTTGGTCGATCCAAGGAGCAGGAGAGTGGCCTGCTTTTAGAAAGTCTTTTAGTTTTATTTAATTCTTACTGCAAATGCTATCCATAAAGTTACGTCTTGCTGTGAAGGTTAAACAAAGATGTATATTCTTATGAGCCAGCATTTGGCTGAAGAGGTAGGGCGGTAATGCCCAGCATGGCCTGATCTCCAAAGCTCTCTTGATTTTAAGAAATGAAGCTTTGGTCTGAGACATGAGCTGCAACTGTTTTTCTCAATTTATCACTTTTTTTTTTTTCATTTTACTTACGATGGTTCTTTTTCTTGCCATAAGGAAGACTTAATTTTTTCTTATATTTTGTTCTTTAAGGTGATCAAATTTATCAATCCTTTGTTTTTTATGGCATGTTGGTGTCATAGTTAAAAAGTAGCTTACCAACTCAGGATTATGAAGAATTCACCCCTGCATTCTACAAATATCATTTCACCTTTTTTTTTTTTTAATCACTCCATCAGGTGGAGTTTATCCTTGAATGCAGTTGTGAGGTATGATTCTAACTTCTAGGAGCGGGGATATAAATTCAGATCTACTAAATCTGTCTGGCTGTATCCTAAAGCTAGGAAGTAGCCTCTAAGAGAAATCTACTCAAATTCCAAAACATGGATCTGACCCAGTCAAAATGAGGTTGGTGGTCCAAGTGTCCCAAGTTTTTGCAGGGTTCTTGGCAGGCTACTTTGGGATACCCTGTTCATTTCCAGCTTGTTCTAAGAGCTAGAACCCACATGACTGGACTCTACAAAAGAAATCACTAAGGAAAGGACTGAACAACTGTTTTGTCAAAAGAAGGCAGCCTTCGTCTGTGTAAAATGTAGGTTCAGGAAGGTGTGCTTGTTGGGGCGCCTGGGTGGCTCAGTCAGTTAAGCGTCCAA
>NW_027530647.1:4899-7770 GCF_008692635.1 Crocuta crocuta | reverse complement strand
GAGGTTGTGCTCCCAGATGGGGTCTCTTACCACCAATAGTCCTCAGGAAGGAACCGTAACACGGTGGTAACAGGAAGGTTTAGGGGAAGAATACAGTTCTAGAGAGTGAAAAACGCAGAAGCTGAGGTTTGAGGCCTGGGCCCACATCCCGTCTCAGAGGTCTCCCTGAGGGTTGGGAACCGATGCAACCTCATTTCCGTGGCGGGACCCACTTGTGACGTGGATTTCAGCTGTGCTGGCGTCGGAACCTGTGGGGGAAGAGAAGGTGTCTCCTCAGCACTGATGCAGGATTTCGCCTCCGTCTTCAGCTCCTGCATCCCTTCTTCCAATTCTCCGCCCTGGGGGCCAAGAGCGTGTTGGTCCAAAACCGTATTGAGGACACACACCAAATGGATGCCTACTGTGTGCCAGCGGGAAGTTTCAGGGCACTGTACCGTAGGACGCGGGAGCACAGGATACGCACACTTGGGTGACAGGGAGCACGGATCACGCATACTTGGGTGACGGGAAGCCTGGGACCACGTACACGTGGGTGACAGGGAGTTCAGGTCACGCGCACTTGGGTGACGGGGGAGCCTGGGACCACGCACACTTGGGTGACACACACTTAGATGATGGGAGCCTAGGTCATGTGCACTTACTTGGATGACGGCAAAGCATGGAATCACAGCACACTTGGGTGATGGGGAGCCCGGCTCACGCGCACTTGGGTGACTGGGGAGCCTGGGACCATGCGCACTTGGGTGACAGGGAGCCTGGCATCACGCGCACTTGGATGACGGGGAGCCTGGGTTCACACGCACTTGGGTGACAGGGAGAATGGGACATCCACGCACTTGAGTGACAGGGAACACAGGATCACGTGCACTTGAGTGATGGGGAGCCCGGGTCACGCACATGGGTGACGGCGCAACACGGAGTCATGCGCACTTGGGTGACGGGGTAGCCTGGGATCACGAGCACTTGGGTGACGGGAGCCCGGGGTCACCCGCAATTGGTGACAGGACAGCCCAGGTCGCACGCACTTGGGTGACGGGGAGCATGGGATCGCACCCACGTGGGTGACGGGGGAGCCCGGATCACGCTATCTAGGGTGACAGGGGAGCCCGGATCACGCGCACCTGGGTGACGGGGATCCCGGGATCACGCAATCTAGGGTGACAGGGGAGCCCGGATCACGTGCACTTGGGTGACGGGGATCCTGGGATCACGCAATCTAGGGTGACAGGGGAGCACGGATCAGGCGCACTTGGGTGACGGGGATCCTGGGATCACGCAATCTAGGGTGACAGGGGAGCCCAGATCACACGCACTTGGGTGACGGGGTAGCCTGGGATCACCCGCAGTTGGGTGACAGGAGAGCCCGGGTCGCGGCGCACATGGGTGACAGGGAGCATGGGATCGCACCTACTTGAGTGACGGAGGAGCCTGGGTTCATGCTATCTAGGGTGACGGGGGAACCTGGATCACGCGCACTTGAGTGATGGGGAAGCCCCGGATCACGCACACTTGGGTGACAGGAGAGCACGGGATCACGCACCATTGGGTGATGGGGAAGCTGGAGCACACACATTTGGGTGACAGGGGAGCACGAGTTCTGACGCACTTCGGTGACGGGGAGCCAGGGTCACGCGCACTTGGGTGACGTGGGAGCCCAGATCACGCGCACATGGGTGACAGGGGAACTCGGGATCAAGTACACTTGGGTGATGGGGGAGTCCGGATCATGCACACTTGGGTGATGAGGATCCCGGGATCACGCAATCTAGGATGACGGGGGAGCCCGGATCACGCGCACTTCAGTGATGGGGAGCCCAGAATCACGCGAACTTGGGTGACGGGGGAGCCCAGAATCACGTGAACTTGGGTGACGGGGGAGCCCAGGATCAGGCACACTTGGGTGACGGGGGAGCCCGGGATCGCGCGCACTTGGATGACGGGGGAGCCTGGGATCGCGCGCACTTGGGTGACGGGGGAGCCTGGGATCGCGCGCACTTGGGTGACGGAGAAGCCCGGGATCATACGCACTTGGTGATGGGTGAGCACTGATCACGGTGGAACACAGAACATGGCACACTTGGGCGGCGGGGGCGCCCGGGACCGCTGCGCACTTGGGCGGCGGGGGCGCCCGGGACCACGGCGCACTTAGGTGACAGGTGAGCACTACTCACACCAGAGCACAGGATCACGACACACTTAGGTGACAGGGGGGAACCCAGGTCACGCGCACTTGGGCAACAGGGGCGCACGGAGGCGCCCGGGGTGACGCGCGCTCGGGTGACGGGGGGGAGCCTGGGGTGACGCGCGCTCGGGTGACGGGGGGGGGGAGCCCGGGGTGACGCGCGCTCGGGTGACGCGGGGAGCCCGGGGTGACGCGCGCTCTGGTGACGCGGGGAGGCCGGAATCATCCGCACGGGGGTGACTGGTGAGCACTGATCACACTGGAACACAGGATCACGGTGCACTGGGGTGATGGGGGTGCATGGGGGTGCCCGGGTCACGCGCACTTGGGTGACAGGGTAGCCCGGGTCACGCTGGAGCACGGGATCACAGTGCACTTGGATGACGGGAAACCAGGTCACAGGCACCTGAGTGATCATTTGGGCTGCTGCCACTATCTTGGCAAAAGGTGGGGGGGGTGCTATCTTGGCAACAGGGCCCCACGGTTGCGTGGTCACCCGCAATCAACTAGAAGAGGGACCCAAAGGAGCGAGGCTATCAACCCCTTCACACTAAGACACCCCCAAATTGTCTGTTCATGCTTGTCGCCACGTGCTTTCAGGGGGGAAGGTGGGTGACGCACAATTATTTCCACCCAAAGAGGACTCCTGGAGATCCCTGGAGTCATTCTAGTAACACACCTGCCTTCAG
>NW_027530647.1:3701-4425 GCF_008692635.1 Crocuta crocuta | reverse complement strand
GGGGAGCCCGGGGTGACGCGCGCTCGGGTGACGCGGGGAGCCCGGGGTGACGCGCGCTCTGGTGACGCGGGGAGGCCGGAATCATCCGCACGGGGGTGACTGGTGAGCACTGATCACACTGGAACACAGGATCACGGTGCACTGGGGTGATGGGGGTGCATGGGGGTGCCCGGGTCACGCTCACTTGGGTGACAGGGTAGCCCGGGTCACGCTGGAGCACGGGATCACAGTGCACTTGGATGACGGGAAGCCAGGTCACGGGCACCTGAGTGATCATTTGGGCTGCTGCCACTATCTTGGCAAAAGGGGGCGGGTGCTATCTTGGCAACACGGCCCCACGGTTGCGCGGTCACCCGCAATCAACTAGAAGAGGGACCCAAAGGAGCGAGGCTATCAACCCCTTCACACTAAGAACCCCCCAAATTGTCTGTTCATGCTTGTCGCCACGTGCTTTCAGGGGGGAAGGTGGGTGACNCGTGATGCGGACACCTGGGACCACGCGCACGTGGGTGACCGCGGAGTCTGGGATCATGTCCACTTGGGTAACGGGGGAGCCCGGGATCACACGCACTTGGCTGACGGGGGAGCCCGGGTCGCGCGCATTTGGGTGACGAGGGAGCCCAGGTCGCACGCACTTGGGTGACAGGAGAGTCCGGGTGCGGGCACTTGGGTGACGGGGGAGCCCCGGACAAAGCGCACTTGGGTTACGGCGGAGACCGGGTTC
>NW_027530647.1:0-2947 GCF_008692635.1 Crocuta crocuta | reverse complement strand
GGGGAGCCCGGGGTGACGCGCGCTCGGGTGACGCGGGGAGCCCGGGGTGACGCGCGCTCTGGTGACGCGGGGAGGCCGGAATCATCCGCACGGGGGTGACTGGTGAGCACTGATCACACTGGAACACAGGATCACGGTGCACTGGGGTGATGGGGGTGCATGGGGGTGCCCGGGTCACGCTCACTTGGGTGACAGGGTAGCCCGGGTCACGCTGGAGCACGGGATCACAGTGCACTTGGATGACGGGAAGCCAGGTCACGGGCACCTGAGTGATCATTTGGGCTGCTGCCACTATCTTGGCAAAAGGGGGCGGGTGCTATCTTGGCAACACGGCCCCACGGTTGCGCGGTCACCCGCAATCAACTAGAAGAGGGACCCAAAGGAGCGAGGCTATCAACCCCTTCACACTAAGAACCCCCCAAATTGTCTGTTCATGCTTGTCGCCACGTGCTTTCAGGGGGGAAGGTGGGTGACGCACAATTATTTCCACCCAAAGAGGACTCCTGGAGATCCCTGGAGTCATTCTAGTAACACACCTGCCTTCAGAAGGGGGGGGGCGGGGGACTGTGGAACAGACAGCAGAACTCTTCTTTGATTCTGCAAGTACCCACACCCGCGTCCTGTGTACCTGGCTCTAAGTTGTTATGTGGGCAGCAGAGATGGAAGACAGACAGGGTGGTGGCCTTTTCAACTCCGTGTGCAGCAAGCGACTGCCCTTCACCAAACTCTCCAGATCCCAAACTCTCTTCACCAGTGGGCCTTGCGGGTCACTACACTCTGCACTCGCGTCCCTCTCTGTTCACTGCCAAGGCTCAGGCACGCTNGGTGTAGCACTCGATCTCGCGCACTTGGGTGACGGGGGAGCCCGGGAACACCCACACTTGGGTGACGGAGGAGGTCGGGTCACTTAGGGAGCACGGAATCACGGCACACTTGGGTGACTGGGAAACCTGGGATCATGCACACTTGGGTGATGGGGAGCGCGGCTCACGCGTACCTGGGTGACTGGGGAGCCCGGGATCACGGCGCAGTTAGATGACGGCACACTTGGGTGACAGGGAGGCCGGATCACGCACACATGGATGATGGGGGAGCCTGGGATCACGCGCCCTTGGGCGACGGGGGCGCCCGGGATCATGAGCCCTTGGGTGACGTGGGAGCCCGGGTTGCTCGCCCTTTGGTGACGGGAGAGCCCAGTTCGCGCACCCTTGGGTGACGGGGGAACCCGGGTCACTCTGGAGCACGGGATTACGGCGCACTTGGATGACGGGACCAGGTCACAGGCACCTGAGTGACCATTTGGGCTGCCGCCACTGGGGGCGGGGGGGTGCTGCCGGGAGCCGCACTGGCATCTCTGGATGGCAGTCACACCAAGGAAACTGGCATCTCTTTCTGCTACTATTGGCTCATGTGGTAAACGAGGCTGCTGGTATAGACCAGGTCTCACAGTGTTCCAGATCACACCGATATTCCCCACACAGACTGCTCATAAGGAAAGGCATGTCCTTGCCTTTCCAAAGATGATGGTCAAAAGGCTCTTCGTAAGGGTCTTGCAGATCCAAGACTTAAATACTAAAGGGGGCTTGAGTCTGGCCCTGAGGCAAAGAGCCTAATTTAGAGTTAAGGGCAAATATCTACCCCCACCCATTTGTTTCTGCCTGGAGCACTTTCTGGCCTTGTATATGCTGATTACTCCTTGTGAAGGAACCATTGAGGAACTTCTTGTTGTGATCATGAGAGCAAAGGTATCTCCTGAAAGACCTGTTTTTGACCTCTGCTCACAGAGAAGTAACTTCACCCTCTTATGCCAAAAACATTGTCTGGTAGGCTAAGATGCCTTCCTTCCCCATAAGATAAGCATGTAAATCCCCTACCTCAATCACTACTGATAAAGGGTATGCAAATCTATGGTCTGGGAAATTCTTACATATGAAAGAAGTTTGTTGTCAGAAATCATCGTCTAAGGCAAATGCCACTTCTGTCCTGTCTCCAAAACACATAAAATAAAGCTGAGCCCCAGTCAGAGCAGAGATGCCTGCCTGGTGACCAAAAAAGAATCTCTGCGCTCGCTCACTCTCTCTCTTGCCGACACCATCCTTCAGGGACCCCTGGACCTGCCGGAGCCGGCCTCCGACAGGGCGCTACCTTGTCAACAGGGCCCCACGGTTGCCTGGTCTCCTGCAATCAACAAGAGGAGGTCCCCAAAAGGAGACCATCAGCCCCTTCACACTAAGAAACCCCCAAATTGTCTGTTCATGCTTGTCACCACGTGCTTTCTGGGGGGAAGGTGGGTGATGCACAATTATTTCCACCCAAAGAGGACTCCTGGAGATCCCTGGAGTCATTCTAGTAACACACCTGCCTTCAGAATGCGGGGGGCGGGGGACTGTGGAACAGACAGCAGAACTCTTCTTTGATTCTGCAAGTATCCACACCCGCGTCCTGTGTGCCTGGCTCTAGGTTGTTATGTGGGCAGCAGAGATGGAAGACAGGGTGCTGGTCTTTTCAACTGTGTGTACAGCAAGCGACTGCCCTCCACCAAACTCTCCAGATCCCAAACTCTCTTCACCAGTGGGCCTTGCCGGTCACTACCGTCTGCACTCGCGTCCCTCTCTGTTCACTGCCNTCAGGCACCCCAGCCTCTCTCACACTCCCAACTCACTCCTGCCACAGGGCCTTTGCACAATCTCTTTTCCAGATTTTCTCCCTTCCCCGCTTCACTTAGATCTCCATTCAAATGGCACTAGTTGCGGGGCAGAACTCTCACCTCCACATCTCAATTCCAACGCTACCTCGCCCACAGGGAGACACACAGGGCACCCTCTCCACACTCACTCTCCTGCCCCTGCAGTTTGCTTTGTCCCCGCGGCACCTCGCGGCCTGGAAGAGAACGTGACTACCACTTGTAGCTTCCCTTGTCCGGCTCCGCCGCTACAGTGGCAAGTCC
>NW_027530646.1:297-549 GCF_008692635.1 Crocuta crocuta | reverse complement strand
TCAGACTATATAGTTTCTTTGGATAACACCATCGTCATTTCTTTCCCATCTTCTCCAACCATATTCCACTTTTTCACTCGTTGAAAAAAGCTTCTTATTCCTTCTGCCTGCTCATTTCATTTCCAATTTCGCCTCATCCCCGCCCTGTTATTTCTCTCTTTCTCTATGCTCTTCCATCAGCACTGCATACACCCGGCTATTTGTTTGTGGCTGGGAAATCTGGTTATATGCTTTAAACTGTTCTTTGTCTAT
>NW_027530646.1:0-262 GCF_008692635.1 Crocuta crocuta | reverse complement strand
TTTTCTTTCTTATGTATTTTTATTTCTTATTATTCACCTTCCCTCCTTCCTCTTTTCCCTTTTCTTTTTGATTTTCCTTTCGGTTTGCGTGTTTGTTGGATTTGTCTGTGCGTTTGTGTGCCTTTATTCCCTGTGTGTTTGTCTGTCTGTTTTCTTTTCCAGGGCTACCTCAAGAAACAAGCCAAAGTACACATGGTGGAGACTCCAAAATACCACCACGAGTAGGAAAATAAAATAACCAAGTTCTCAACAAGAGAGACCA
>NW_027530645.1:0-598 GCF_008692635.1 Crocuta crocuta | reverse complement strand
AAGATGCAGTCTTAGGATTTTCAATCAAGAACTCTCTGAGCATCTGCTGCCCATACTTTTTATTAAATGAATGGAAAGAAACTGAGATAGAATGTGTTGTGTGGGTAGAGGGGATGGAGGGAGGAAGTTTGTGTTTTTTTTTGTTGTTCCCTTTTCTTCTTTTTCAGTCTTTGTGACCCATTATGCTTGCTTCAGGAAGGCTTCTGTTCATGCCAGCCCATCTTATTAAGCCATCACTGTATGTGAAACACCCTATGAGGCTTACTTGGGGGGAAATTAATANAGCATCAAAAGCATATGTTGGATACCCTGTGTGTGCCAGATGTTTCAAATATATTATCCAACTTAATTCTCTCATCAAAGAGAAAGTGGGTAGGATTATCTGTATCTGTCGGAGTAACCAGGCACGGATTATTCTGCTACATGGATTCAAATACAGTGTGGTCTGACTGCAAAGCTGGGGCCCTTTCTTCCACCCAGAATAGGCACCCTTAGGGTTCCTTTTGGGTGCTATCCCTCATGACCACTAGTGTCTGCCTGAAACGGAGTGTTACAAGGGTCTTTGAGGCTATTCAGGCTTGGTGGGCATGAGTGGTAA
>NW_027530644.1:5961516-6024662 GCF_008692635.1 Crocuta crocuta | reverse complement strand
GGAGCTCCTTACTTCTCCGCCATCTTGCCCCCTCCACTTCTTTGGTTTCTTACATTATTTAAAAGAATATCATTCACAGAAAGGTATAAAATTTGAGAGAAGCTTAAGAAACAAAGCAGTTAAATGGATTAGAAGACAAATTTATTTGTATTAGGATTAAAGACGAAGTGTCCATGTAGACTTTGGTGAACATGAAAACAGTGGACATAGGGAATAATTGACAATTCACAGAGGGGTAGGTCCTGGCATTCTAGCAACAGAATAGATAGGAAGAAACTAAATATTACATTAGTTATCACATTCTAGTAAAATATTTGCTTATTTTTCTGTCCATTCTAATAGGCTGTGAACTTAAGCCAGTATAATTTTTGTATCCTTAAGAGCACAGAATATAATACATATATTTTTGGGAGTTCATCATTGTTGAGATTGTTTTATTGAAGTCCTAGCATATTAATTATAGTTGTTTTAAATTTCTAGTCTGATAATTGCCAAATCTCTCCCATATCTGAGTGTGATTTGGGTGCTTTCTGTGTCTTCAAATTGTACTTTTTATCTTGTAATATGCCTCATAATTTTATATTTATAGCCAGACATGGTGTGCCATGTCTAAGTAACTGAGATAAATAGATCTTTAATGTAAGATTTATTTTCATTTGGCTAGGATCAGGCCATGTTTACTGTTTGCTGCAGTTAGTAGGTATCAGAGGCTAAAATTTTCTGCTGATATACTTGTTTTTATCTTCCTTGTAATCATTGGGTTTTCTTAGGACTTCTGAAATAGACCTGAGATGTGTAGCTCTTTTGGTTATAACCCCTTGTTATTACAAGAGACCTGTATTAATGTAGTTAAGATGTGGAGGGAGGGGAAGCTTTCAAGAATTCTATGATTAAGTCTGTGGTCTAGTGAGCCTGTGCCTCATCCATGGGCTGTGATGTTCACACGTACTTCTCCGTCCCCCATTCCCTTAGATGCAACAAGAAAGCTTCAGGGGGCTAGAATTGGGTATTTCCTTTCTCCCAGATTGATTAGGCTCTGGTAAGATAGTTTTCCTTCAGCTCAGGCCTTGCTAAGAAGAACATAATATCTTGGGAATATTTCAAAATGGCTATTCTCTCCCCCTGTTGGAAACACAAAGGGATGTTTCTCCTATCTTCACTGTGAGAACCTGGAGGTAAAACGTATGTGAGGATCCCCTAAGTCTGGACATTGTTGGAATTTTGAACTCTTAAGGTTGTCCAGCATTTTCACAATTACAATGTGTCCTTGAACTCTGTTACTGGCTCCAGCAATGGTTTCTGCTCCTAAGTTTTTGTTTTGGTAAGCTATGGTTCTCTGTATCTACCTGACTGCCCCACTAATTTGCCAGAGTGGAGTTTGCCTTGTGACTTCAATTCTCTGATGGATCTAAGGAGAGTTCTTGATTTTTAGTTTGTTCATCTTTTTATGTTTATGAAGAAGGGAGAAATGACCTCCAAGCTTCTCACAAGCTAGACCAGAAACCGAAAGTTTTGTGATTGTTTTAAGGAATATATTTAATAAGTAAAATAGGTGAATTTTCCTCCATTCATGAAATTAAATGTCTTTTAAAAAACTAATTTCCTTTTTTCTAATTAATTTTCCCAAGTATCCCACCTCAAATTATTGTTATATTTTCCAAAGTTGTTAGACATTTTTATGGAAAAGATGCCAATTTAGCTGGCATCCAATTCCCCACTAACATAGAGAAACCAAAAAATTATACATTGTCTTGCATAAATAAGTATACCAGTTGATATGATACCACATACAATCAGGTTACTCGGGACATCTGAGCACTGTATTTCTGAATATAAGTTGACACAGCAAAACTTATTACAAACTATTAAGCCTTTTATTAAAATAATTTGTAGCAATTCTCTTTACATTAAGTCTGTTTATGTTAACTTCTCTCTGATGTCCTTCTTCAAATAGATCTTCAGAAAAATACTGCATTCTATATTCTTTCTATTTAAGCTATTTTAAAAACTCATTAATTACATTCATATGAAAATGTTAACTCATCTGTATGTTTATGTGATTAGAGAAAATTAATATTACTGCAATTATTATTTGTTTGATAATGAAGAGTAATTTGAGAATACTGGGTAGGGGGATAGGAATCTATTTTTTTTCTGTATTTCTGTGAATTAAATTTTAGTAGATAATATGAAAGATCTGAACTGTCATGTTTTTTATAATGTTTAAAACTGTGACAGTGTCTGGCAAACTGATAATTAGTGTGGATTATTCTTTTTAGAAGATCCGATTATAAAAGTGAACCAAAACATAAAGTGCTGATATTATTCTAAAATTCAAATGCTCTGCAAAAGAATGTAAATGACAGAACACAACTTATTGAATGTCCTAGGCTTGCTAAGAAAATTCATGACAAATGATCTTCCTTCTTTTATTTGATCAGTATTGCTCATTTTTTCCTCAGTAAATGAATTTCTACCAAGCAATATTGATCCATACCAGACATTAGCTGATGACTGTCAATGGGTCATACTTATTGCATGTTGCAAATTTTAGTCAATAAAAGTGTTAATTGCATTATTTAGGTTAAAACCAATTTTTATGTAGTATAGAAGCAGTATTTGTATTCAAAACATGGGGGGAGGGGAAGGAAAATCTATTTTCTGAATGAGGAAAAAATGCTCTAGTTCTACAGCAGTCCAGTCTATTTGCAATTTAAGTTTTAAATGTCATCTTAAAAACTGACCTAAAAAGCAAGAACAGGATAGCAAGATAGATTGTTTGATTTGATGTTTGTCTATGGTTCTTTTGTTTATTTTTCATGATATAAAGTCATTGATGTTGTTAATGAATATTTACAAGTATTTACTGTGTTCAAGATTCCATTATTCACCTATTAAATAATTAAAATATTTGTGTCTCCATATAGGAAGTAAGGAAGCAAAAGTTCAATTCTTAAACTCATCATTTCTTTTTTTTTAAAAGAGCTGTTTTATTGCTTTTGATATTTATTCATATTTGAGCTCAAGTTATTGATACATTTCATCAATCAAAACACATCTGGAAAAAAAACAACACACCCTTTGGACGCTTACCATAGCAAAGTACTTGGAAATCACATATCATATACATATCATATCATACATATATCATACAAATCACATATCATATACATGAACACACAATGTTCTTAACATTCAAATTAGGGAAAAGAGGACAAGTCTGTATGCAAACACTTGAATGCACAAACAAAAACTACATTCATTTTAAAGGAAATTTGATGCTTTGCCTTAACATATTCTGTGCATATTTTATGTACAGAGCATTGTACTAGATCCTCAAAATAATGTAAAAATTAATTAATTTCAATGTCTTACCAAGGAGAGTTTTCATTTGAGTGAAGGAGACAAATGTGTAGGGTACAATACAGCAGTCAACAATGCGTTCAAAATGCAGAAAACTGTATGCTGAAGGAGATGAAGACATTAACTAGGATACTGTTTATGTAGTACTAAGATTAAAAATAATTAGGCAAGGGATGCATGGGTAGCTCAGTTGGTTAAGTATCCAACTCTTGGTTACAGCTCAATCATGATCTCAGTTTGTGGTTTTGAGCCCTGCATTAGGCTCTGCACTGATAGCATGGAGCCTACTTGGGATTCTCTGTCTCCCACTCTCTCTCTACCCTACTCCTACTTGTGCTCTCTTACTTGCACACTCTCTCTCTCTCTCTCTTTCTTTCTCTCTCTTTCAGGAAATAAATAAACTTAAAAAAATAATAAGGCAATTGGCAAACCTGAGTAAAATAGTGATAGAAGAGCTTTCTCGAGAGACAAAGATTATGGCTTCTTCTCAAGGGTTAGAAAGGTATGCCCCAAAATATTAAGTCTTCATCAGTACCTCATATTGAAAAGTCTACCCTCGAGATTGATCAGTACTTCTAATGAGAATGCTAAACATACAATAGCCAGTTTAAAAACTCTGCTTCTCAAGACTAGTTTCACCATAAACAGAGATGTGTGTTTTCAGTATTTTCAGCAATATAGTAACTTAGTGCTTTTAACCAAAGTATATAATAGTTTTGGAGAAGGAGGGAAGGTGCAAATTTGAAGGAAAACATGTCTTTTAACAATGCATAACAATGCAAAGAAGAATTCTCTGTACTAAATTTATTTTTTATGGGAAATGCAGTTCAATATTTTTAGAGACAGAATATTAAAAATAACAGCAATTGTTATTTTGTCTTACGATTTATATTACAGACATACAGCACAGCCATTATGCACAATCTAAATCTCTCAGAATGATTATTAATATTGATAAATGAAGTATAATAGAATTATGACTATACTTAGCTATTTAGATAATATGGGTAATGGTTGTCCACCTCTTTATATGTCTGTGTCTTGTTTAAACATGGCTACCAGAGTAGTATTTATATTTTGGTAGAATACTTTTGGTGTCATATATCGCCACAGAGGAGAATAGGCTTAACATTTTAGACTTCAGTTAGATGGCAAATTTTTTGAGACTCAGTTTCCAAATGTACAGCATGACACTGCAAAAACATACCTAAGATAGCATTATTAGTCCACTGGGGAGTTGGGAGTAGAATTTTAAATTCTCACACTCAGATACTGGTGTTAATTTCCTCTACACCATACCTTTTTTTCACTTATTATTAAGATGGAAATCTCCATGTAATATTGATGCTTTCCAAACTGCAAGCATAGGCTGTATTCCAAAATCCATCCCATAGCCTCTCCCACTACCATATCCCCCACCAGAATTGCTACAGTTGATGAACATTATTATTCAAAGTCTGTAGCTTTTATTATTATTTCAATTTAAATTCAAGTTAGTTAACATGTAGTGTAGAAATGATTTCAGGAGTAGGATTGAGTGATTCATCACTTACATATAATACCCAGTGCTCATCACAAGTGCCCTCCTCCTACCCAACAGCCCTCCAACAACCCTCAGTTTGTTCTCTATAGTTAAGAATCTCTTATGGTTTGCCTCCGTCTCTATTTTTATTTTATTTTATTTTTGCTTCTCTTCCCCTATGTTCATCTCTTCCCCTATGTTTCTTAAATTCCACATAAGAGTGAAATCATATGATATTTGTCTTTCTCTGACTGACGTATTTTGTTTAGCATAATACACTCTGGTTCCATCCACATCCTTGCAACCAAAGTCTGTAGTTTACATTACAGGTCATTCTTGGTATTGTACATCCTATGGATTTTGATAAATAAATAATGATATGTGTCCACCATTATAGTATCATACAGAATATTTTCACAGCTTAAAAATCCTGTGATCTACTTAACTCATTCCTTCTGGTCCTCTAATTCCTAGCAGTCACTCATATTTTTACTGTCTCCTTGCCTTTTCTTTTTCCAGGATGTCATATATTTGGAATGATGCCATAGCCATTTTAAGTTAACTTGTTTCACTTCAAATATGCATTTACATTTTTTCCATAGCTTTTTATGGCCTAATAGCTCATTTCTTTTTAGTGCTGAATAATATTCCCTTGCATCTTAATTGCTTCCATATTTTAAAAGTTATAAATACAGTTTCTATAAACATCTGTGTGTAGGTTTTAGTAAATTCATCAGTTCTTAATTCATTTCAGTAAATACCAGAGAATGGCAATTGCTGGGTTGTATGGAAAAAGATGGTTAATTATGTAAGAGACTGACAAACTACCTTTCAAGTGCTGTACCATTTCAAATAAAGCAATTAGGTAGCATTTTATAATTTATTTTCATAGCAATTGCTAAAACAATTAATCCATCAATTGTTTGTGTATCTCTGTATTCAACATGCGACCAGTCTCCCCCTTTCTTCCCATCCTTTCCCTTCCCTCTTCTTCACCCTTCTCTGCTTCTCTCTTCTCCAATAATAAGCTCCACGAGAACAGTAACTATGCATATCTGTCGTTACCTCTTTTTCCACATTGATACCACATAATAGATTCATTCTAAATGAATATTTATCAAATGAGTAAAAACATGGGTAAAACCATAAATATTTTGGTGTTAATCATATCATAAATTTGCAACACAGATTAGATTCAATGCCATACACCACCAAATTATAGTGAATTCCTTTCTATAAAATAAGCTGATGTAAAATACCATTTGAACCACAAGCTACCATTAAAGCTAGTTATCATTGGAGAAACATTAACTATTTGCTAGGCTAAGTGTTTTGGATGCATTACCTCATTTAGTGCTTTAACAACAAAAACTTGTGACATAAGAAGAATTGTTACCCCTATTTTACAGATATGGAAATAGTTAAGAACACTTTGTGTAGTGGTAGGTCATAAAGGTTTTAATTCTGTATTCAACTCTAGTTCTGAACTACTTACACTGAGCTATGCTCAAATTTCTCTTGGCAAACACAGTCACACTAAAAAGGATTTAACTCATAATTTCTACAAAATTTCTCTTACATTTTACACCAAAATTTCGTACTTCACATGGTTCTTACATTGTAACAAATGGAACTGTGCATTTTACATCTGCCAGTTTATTCTATAAATAATTAAATACAGGCTAGGCAGCAGGAGGAAATATGATAACTGACATCGACTGCATTCTTTGATGATGAACCCCAATCTCTCGGTTTCCCTGCTTTTTCTGGTATTGCCACTGAAAACCAGCAGGATTTTAGTGCTTCCCTTTAAGCCTACGAGTCTTTTTTTTTTTATTATTCATAATCAGTGCACCTGGTTTAGCTCCCGCCTTAATTAAAAATAAATAAAACTAAGAAAAGAGTCAATCTATAGGGAAGAATAAGACCTGTTGCTTGTCCCCCTCCATGCAGCTCAGGGGCACTGATGTTCTGTACAGTATATTTTGCTTGCTGCATTTGATGTATTTGAGGTGTTGGATGGTATCCTTGTACCATAGTACTTGGTTTGGTTTTGTGTTACTTCGTGTAACTGTTTCCATGTCACTTGCACTTGCATTTCCTAAGTAAAGAGAGGATTGTGTGCAAATTTTCAGAATGTGAAGATCAGCTTCAAAGCATTCTAACTATAAGTCTAACCCACTTCCATCTGAAGGGAGAGAAATAACATGTATTGTCACAGTATGTTATAGAAAATAGATAGGCTTAGTGGTGTTCAGAAGTCATGCTGGTTAATGCTTTAAAATGAAGATTGCAGGGGTGCCTGGGTGGCTTAGTTGGTAAACCATCCAGCTTCAGCTCAGGTCATTATCATGTGGTCAGTGAGTTCAAGCCCTGCATCAGGCTCTGTGCTGACAGCTCAGAGTCTGGAGCCTGCTTCAGATCCTGTGTCTCCCTCTCTCTCTGCGCCTCCCCGACTTGTGCTCTGTCTCTCTGTGTCTCTCAAAAATGAATAAATGCTAAAAAATTTCTTAAAAATAAAATGAAGATTGCACCCTTGTGTTTTAAATGATATACAAAATGAAGAAAAGTATAAAATGATCAGTATTGTAATGAATCATTGTGTGTGTCATGCACACAACTGTGGCTATTTGGTTGGCATGTAGTAGCAGCCCTAAGAGAGATAGACAAATGATATTTATTAACTAATGGGTTTTGATAAAGGTATGTATACAAGATACTATGGATGTCAAAATAAAGGCACAGAGCTCTACTTGATTTGATTAAATTGGTTCAGAAAAGAGTTCCAATAGGAGAGCAAGCCTGAATGACAATGAAAAGTGTGGCAAATATAATTGGGCATAGGTTAAGTTGCCCCACAAAGAAGAGGTACAGAAGGTTGCAGGTTATTAAATGATTCTTATATGATGGCTAACACAGAGTAGATTCTCTATATTGTGTTGAACTCAAATAAAATGAAACAAATTATTTTAATTAAATTAAATATAATAGTATTTCTAACATGAACTGTGCCATGGTCAAGCCTATAGCTTTAAAATTCAAACTATTTCTTCATTCAAAGCCCAATATCTATATATATAGTTAACATATGAGAAAATAACTACTACCTCTTTGGTTAAAATGAAAATTGACATGCAATTGAATCTATTCATTGTAGAAAGTTGATTAAATATCATCCACTTAAAATTTGAAGGTAGTCTATTTGTATATACTTTCTGTCAAAATATGCATATTGCTACATGAATAATTATATTTCTAAAAATTGGTCTAGACTTATAGTTTTCTGAGTTTCTTTTAATGTGAAAACATTAGAAATTATTCAGACAAAATTTATCACAAAGGGAATTTTAATTCAATCCAAGTCCCAAAAATAAAAACAATGTGATTTATACTTTTTTTAATGTACAGGTTTATTTAAAAGTACCAAAAAAGGGAAAATGTTTAAATATATTTATTATAAATGTATTAGAAATACATGATTTATGCACATTAGTTTGAGTAATTTATATATAATAATTCATATTTGAATATGTAGCTTATTTATCAAATTGTACCTTTCACTTAGTAATTTCAATTTAGTTATCAAACTACCTACCCATTGTATTCCACAGGCTTTTTTTTTCATAAGTTACCTGTGAACTTCAATGGAAACCAAATAATATGAAGATCTTGTCCCAAAACTCCAATTCAACATTTTTAATCAATTTGAGTTGACCAAACCAAAGGCTTTTGGGTCTCCAAGTCAGTGGAACTATCACTCTCTTCATTTTACTCAGCATCAGCAGACTTATTTGGACTGATACCACAAGCTCCCTGAAGAGTATCCATTACTAGCCTATGATCTCTAACACTGAGCTATACACTTGAAGACTGTTTTTGCTCTTAAAAAAGCTTTGGTCTACTGGGAGTATAAAATATGTCAAACAGCAATCACAGTATGACAGATAACAGCTACAGTTAAGGTTGCTACAGTATTTCATGAAAGTGCAGTAGTGTTGTATTTAAAAACTTTTTAAGGAACATAGAAGATTTCCAAGAGAATGTTGAGTTGAATCAAAACAGTTGGGTGCCTGGGTTACCTAGGTTCAGGGTGGAAATATGTGGCAGTAGTGGGATTCAGGGGGGAAAACAATATTTGTGAAGTTGTAATTACCATAGTTTATGTGACAAAAGGAGATAAGAAATAAGAATATGTTTTTAGAAATTGCCAGTGGCTATGTGTGCTGGGCTACATCGTTTTTACTTTTCCTAGGAAAGTGGTAACCCAATAATGATTTTTGCAGCTAAGGAATGACCTGGTTGGATGATTATTTTAAGATAACTCTGGGGTGCATTGGTGGCTCAGTCAGTTAGGTGTCCAACTTTGGGTCAGGTCATGATTTCATGGTTTATGGGTTTGAGCCCTGTGTCAGGATCTGTGCTCTGTGCTCACAGTACGAAGCCTGGATGGGATTCTCGCTCTCTCGCTCTCTCTCTCAAAATGAATAAACTCTAAAAAAATAACTCTGGCACATATTCTATAGTTAGTAATTATACTTTTGAGGGCTTGACTCTAAAACAGTATCTCTCAACTTGTCTCATCAACTTTCTGCAGGAGTATCTATTGTCTGAACATTTGTCTCTAGTATTAACCCTGGTTTCTCCCCCGAGCTGTGCTTTCCATTTGCCTTTCTCAAATATCTTCCAATGGTCAGATCAAGGAAAATGTCTGTCAGTACAGTCAGTCCTCAAGATATTTATCTTTTCATTCATTAGTTCCCCTAGAAGTTGTCCCTGAAGATTAGAATTGTATAGAAAAGCAATGAGTGTATATTTTCAAAGAGAACTCCATCTAAGCATATCCCTTGAAGATCTGATAGCCAAACTAATTGAAGGGAAATAAAGTATCTTCAAAGAAAGTAGAAAACTCATTCAAAAAAATATAGGTTTCAGGACACCTGGGTGACTCAGTCTGTTAGGTGTCTGATTCTTGATTTTGGCTCAGGTCATGATCTCAAGCCTATGTCAGGCTCTGCACTGATGGTGTGGAGCCTGCTTGAGATTCTGTCTTTTCCTCTCTCTCTCTCTGCCTCTCCCTCCCCCATCACTCTCTCAAAATAAATAAGAGTTTAAAAAAAGAAAATAAAAATAAATGGGTGCCTGAGTGGCTCAGTCAATTAAGCGTCTGACTTCAGCTCAGGTCATGATCTTGCAGTTTGTGGGTTCAAGCCCCACATCAAGCTCTGTACTGACAGCTCAGAACCTGGATCCTGCTTTGGATTCTGTGTCTCCCTCTCTCTCTCTCTGCCCTTCCCCACTTGTGCTCTCTCTTGCTCAAAAATAAATACTTTTAAATAAATAAAGAAGAGAAATAAGTGCACAATGAGGAAATGAGAATTCCTGTTGTTTTCTGTCAAGTCATCGCACAGGAAGAAAAGAATTCTAGAATTATGTTTCTTGAGATCTTTCCACCTTTTTGGTAGATTCTTGAGATAGTGAATAGATGCAGGTATCCATTTAACATTAGTGACACACATAGCCTAGGCAGAGGGATAATTCATGCCATGATATCACTATGTATGCGCATCCATTATGATAAGCTCTCTAGAGAAGACATGCGTAGATCAGACTTACCTCTCCAGATTTGACCACTGACACAGCCTCCATAGAACAGTGTAAATGATCACCACTTCTCCTGGAAGGGCCCTATCACATTTAGAATACTACATGAGGAGGCTTTATTCTTGAAAGATGAAGGCTTAGGCTACATCCTTTTTAGATCATGAGGTTCATATGAAACTGTATAAAGTATTTGTCATGTCAACCATCAATAGTCTTCATGGTTTGGAAGCCCAAGTGATTTTTTTTCACTGGACTTCTATCCCCAAAACCTGATTTCTTATCTGATGGAGTTTTTCAAGAAGGATGGAGTTTTATGTTCATAGGGAAAAAAATGGGGAAGTATTTAGAGAAAATGCACTTTCAAAGGAATGTTATCTTTTAGGTTTTTTTTTTCCAACAAATGTTTACTGACCATCAACTTTGTAACTATGTTCTAGACATCATACTAGTCATGGACATTCAGTAGAGAGTGGTCAGAGGCACTTTTGTTATGCTGGTAAGGACATGTAAGTCAAGTTGGTATACAAACAGTCCTACCACTAACAGTTCTAATTATTGATATGGACTTTATAGATATTATAAAGGAAATTCTAGAAAAACTAGAAATAAAATATCTGGTCAAATTGTGAAACATAAAATTATCTCAATATTATATACTTTATGTCAAACTGTTCTTAATATTTGATGTCTGATCATTAATACAGATTCTTTTATTATCATTATGGCTGAATGATATCATTCTTCAGAATATTATTCTCAAATTCAGATTGACACTTTACATTTCATCTCCCAGTCCAGTTAGCTAACCCGCAAGTATCCTTTATAGGACAGCAATACTGAATCAACAGCTTGGAAGGTTTTTTCCCCTTATCTAACTAACAAGTTCTCCCAACATGGGAGAAATATACTAACTGGATATAAATTATTGGTTATTGGTCTTGTGATTGGACATTGATTTGTAACTTGAGACCTGAGAATTTTATGTAGTAGAATTTATATAGTAAATTTTTTATAGAATTGGAAATTATGTAAATAATGCAAAAGTTTGCTAGAAAGCAGAAATTATTGAAAGAGAACTTCAGTTTAGTGAACCTTTCCTAATGAAACATGATAGTTCCAATCAGCATAAATCGAATGTTTCACTTTATATGAAGCAGGGAAAAGTTTATTGCTTGTTAGAACTGTAATTGATGAAGTAACTAAGCTTATACTACTTAGAAACAGATTTACTTGGTGGTTTTATATTGGATGTTCTGCCTGATGTTTCCTTTATAATTCTACAAGAACACCATGTCATGAATTTAGCATAACAATCATCTGAACCGTTTCTTCCAATTATCAAAATTATCAAAAAGGTATTTCAATTTAAGAAGGCATATATCACCCTGAGCAGATTTTCAGAGTGTTAAGCCACAGGTAGGTAAATCCACAATTATATAACCTGAAAAAATTAGTATATATAAGTCATGGGTATGTGACTTGTTTGTTGCATAAGACCGTGCCATTATAAGATACCCACCCCTACACACACACACACACACACACACACACACACACAATTGCTCTAATATTCTGCTGTTGCTGATTTAATAGTTATTATCAAGGGGATCTATATTTTCATTTGCACTGGCCACCACAAATTAGGTTGACAGTTTGCTATATAAACAATAAAATAGGGGCTTGTGAGTGGTTCAGTCTGTTGAGTGTCCAACTCTTGATTTCTGCTCAGGTCATGGTCTCATGATTAAGTGAAATCAAGCCCCACTTGCTGCTAGGCCATGATGGCACAGAGCTTCCCTGGGTTCTCTCTCTCTCTCTCTCTCTCTCTCTCTCTCTTCCCCTCTCATGCCTGCAATGCATATGCACGTGCACACACACACTTTCTGTCTCTCTCTCTCAAACTTTACAAAAAATTAAGAAATTAATACTGTGTATTTTTATAGTGTTGGAAAAATTCAAGCTGTCTGTGATTTCAGTAAACTTTAAGGAGCAAACTACGAATTCTAAGACGAAAGTAGATCTAAGCACAGAATTAGATTGATATGAAACTGATTGTGACAACTGTATTTTTTTTTTTTTGCTATATTACATACTCATCACCTCAAGTAGAAAATAAAGTTGAAGTACATTACATCTTCAAATGTTACTGTCAATAGAAACAATGTTTTGCCCAGATCTTAACACATTGTTAGTGTTCATTAAATTTAATTGATAGTGATGTTCATTAGGCTGTTAGAGTGGAAGAATGTTTTAATTTTATTATCTAAAATAATAAACTATAGGATAAAACTGTTCATAACAAATGTTGAAGATGTAATAAGACGTAAAACATATAGCACAGTGATGATGTGTGTGGATTCTGGTGTCTCAGTGCCTACATATGAATCTAGGCTCTGCCATTTTTTAGCTCTATGACTAGAGAATTAGAAGGACTATAGGATAACACTAGTTATCCCATAATCATACTTTTTTACTTAGTTGAAATGATTTTAAGAGTAATTCTGTCTCAGGAGAGACTCATAGTTTGAATTTCTTATTCTACACCCATATCTGGATAGCTAATAAGCTTATCAAGTTTAAAGTACTTTAAAGTACTTTAAGGGCACCTGGGTGGCTCAGTCATTTGAGCATCTGACTCTTAATTTAATCTCAGGTCATTATCTCCTTGTGTGTGGGCACTGACAGCATGGAGGCTGCTTGGTATTCTCTCTCCCTCTTTTTCTGTCCCTCCCCCACTAGTGCTTGTGCTAGTTCATGCACTCTTTCTCACTCAAAATAAGTAAATAAATAAACACTTAAGTATTTTTTTAAAATCTTGATCTACCTCTGATTCTTAACTGGTCTTCACCAGTGTTCTTCAAATTAGTAAGTGGCACCACTACTCACATCACTGATAGACACAAAAACTAAGAATCATTGATTATATAGTTTACTCCAAAAACATAAAATAAAAACTTCATAGGATCAGTCTTCCAAATATATCTTGAAAATAACCTCTAGTCACAATATCCACCACTGGTACTCAGGCCAATATATTTTATCTCTTGCTGAGACTGCCACTGACTTCCAACAGGCATTCCAGCTTCCGTTCCTTCCTCTACTCCAAACTCCCTTAAGAGTCTACTATCTACATAAGATTAACTTAATCTTTCCATAGTATAAATCAAACTGTGTCTTTTTTTCTTTAATATTAAGTATTCCAATGGTTTCCCATTGCTCTCAGAATTAATTTCAAATTAAACAACAAATTATCTTATATGATCTCATTCCTGCCTATGTCTGTGACCTCACTTCCATCCACTGAGGGTCTTCCAGTCATCTCTTTATTCACAACCCCCATCTTGCTGTTTTTCAGACATACAAAGCATGTTCCTCCCTCAGGATCATTGTGCCACTATTCTCTTTGCTCTGAATGCTCTTTTCCTCAGAAATTCACATTCAGATCTCTGATCAGAAAAGCCATCCCTGGTCACTCCCTGTAAAAGAGTCCTCCTTTTTGTTCCTTATTGTTTATCTTGTAAAATTTTGTCTTTAAGCCACTTATTACTAATTGTTATTAATTCTGATTCCTTTACTAAAAGATAAGCTATGTAATGAGACAAACTTTGCCTATATTGTTAATTATTTTATTCCAATCACTTTCAACAATCACTGACATTTAGTAATTGATCATGATGTATTTGTTGAGTGAAGACACGGAAGGCTACACAGTGACCATGGAAAGTGGATGACCATGGAAAGTGAATGGCCATATTCTTGTAAAGCTCTGATTCAAAAGATCTTATCTGCAATGATAACTTCTAAATTTTTCCTAGAACAATACAAATTTATTTTTCATTAATATGAAGTCCATGTGAGTGTTTCTGACTTCAGATATTCTCCTTCAAAGAAAGATCTGTGGATCTGGGCTACTTCCTTTTTGTGCCTCCTATATCATTTACATGTGTTTTCTGAAGTCACCACATGGAAGAAGAGCCTGCAGGTTCATACATAGCCGACTTTGTAGACCAATCTGAAAGTGACTTATTTCATGACCGTTCACATTTCATTGATTAGAAGTAAATAACATGGTCTCACATAAACGTGAGAGTAAGTAAAACATGTAGTCCAAGAGGAAGAAGAAATAGATTTAGTTAACATGTAGGAAGCTTTGCCATGCAGTTTTGGACTTTAAGGAAAATATAGAAGTTTCTCTAAAATAAATTGTGTGTGTGTGTGTGTGTGTGTGTGTGTGTGTGTAGGAGGAGGAGGAGAAGAGAGGGTTCAAGCAATTAAAATATTGAAATCTATTTGGAAGAACATTTAATTTTTAAAAAGGCTTTATGATTTTAATTGCTAGCACTTGGGAATATAACGAGATGTTTCTTATCAAGCTCAAAATTAGGAAAATAAATTCACCTTTGAGACTTAAACTCTTAGAAGAGCACATGATGGATGTGAGCCTAGGAATACAACATAGGAAAGAGAACATATGACTTCCTGGTATCATAAGGAAGAATGGATGTGTTAACATATCCAGTAATATAATGGTGAACAATATTGAAGAACATACCAGAACCATAGAGAAAAATGCTAGTAGTGCCAATGTACAGTTGTCTAAAGATAGTTTAGTCTGTGAATATCAAGTATTCCAGATCATTCTTACAGAAACATCTTAGCCATATGTCAGTATTTGAATCACTTTGTTTTGCATGTTCTGATCTAATGTACCTCAAGGAAATCTATGATTCCTCTGCAGCAATGGTGACATGGGGAAAACTTGTTGATCATGGGACTTTGAGGATCCCTTAACCCTGAGGTTGTGATTACTCAAGATAGTTGATAATGGCTTCAGATTATAATTTAGGAGGAAAATGTTGATCATGCAAACATTTTTGAGCTGTATAATAGCTACATTTTCACCATCATCTAGTATATTGGCATTCTGATCCCTATCCTACCTCTGTGTATATTTTCAACAATCTGTGAATTCTTTCCAAGGCTTGCTGCTTACCCTTGAGTGGAGAAAAAGACAAATCTCTTAGTCCTTAATATGTGGAATCATAAAACATATTTTTTCTTTCTGTTTCTTCTATCACTTCCAGCTTCACTTTTTGCCATTTTCTACATGTTAGATTTTTTAAAGCAGTTATATAACCTGACCTTATAAAAACTTTCAGATGTGAGTTGAAAGTGAACACAGAATTTATAACTCTAAAACAGAAGACAAAAGGATAGCTAAAGTAAAATTTACATTTTGTGCAAATTAGATACAATCTTGGACAAATACTAGCACAGTGAAGTAAGGATACCTATTGAATATGTCCGTAGTGTTAGAAAATAGGCATGCATTACTATTTTTAAATAATATGTGAATAGTATTTTCTTAAAGTTCAAAATCCACAAATACTATAACAAAGTTTTAATTCTACATTTAAAGGAGAATCCCCTGATACATTTGTACTTATTTATGTATGTATCATAATTCTCTTCCCTATAAGCTAAAAACAATTTCTTTATGCAGAAATTATCTTACAAGTATATGGCAGAAATAGGCTATTCACGTTAAACTAAATCATATAAGAATCATTGCTCTGTAAGCCAATACAAATTAGAATGGTTCAAACATCACAAGAAAATGTTTTCAAATTATCTGCTGCATATACTGCATTTTGCATTAGCTTCCAACTAAATACGACATTTAGAGCAGAAGAGTTTATAATTTGTAACAAAGCTTTTAGATCCATAGTGACTACGACACAGCAAAAATTCTTCACTGGAAAAAAATATCCTCAAAGGAAATGTGAAATGGTATTTTGGCTAAAAGTAAAGAAATTAAGAATAAATAAATTTTCACATTCAAAATTTGAAAGATTAGTTTTGAAATACAGATAAAATTTACCATGGAGACTTTATTTTCTAGCAAAATAAGGCAATTATTTGAGCTATCGAATAGGACTAGAAAATGCCTCAAAACTAACTTTAAAAGTTCTCTCTCAGGGACAAAGAAACTGTGAACTTAGTTATTATAATTATTGTTTGCAGATCTGCTCCACTGGGCTTTTTTGTGGTGCTGAAATAAGCAGAATTACCTGTTTACCTTCTGTCCATCAAAGAATGGATGCCATTTCCACACGAACATATACAGTACCTGCTTCTGACACTTCAATCAGTAGCTTTCCATCACCAAGGGCTACAAGACTGTGGACCATAATGACTACTTACCCAGCTGATCCAGGTAAGTAGATGAGGATAAGATACGTAAAAGACTGAATTTGATCAAGTTGTGTATTGAAACATATTTTCTGACTTATTTCAAGTCTTTATTTTTCTGAGATCCATGATTTTTAGGGATATAAAATTATTTTAGAATTGTTCATTTCAATTTTAAGTTTTGGTTTAAGAATATTGATGTTCTTTGCTAATAAATACTCTTTCTGAAATAGTGTAAAAGTGTTCATTAACATCTTTATTATGATATGTAAATTTTGGTAGATAACTGGATTCCAGTCCCAGCTATTTTAACTATCCGTAAAACTTATTTAAAAAGACCATGTACTACTTACTTTATTCTATCTTCATTTAATGTTCCCTGAATCATTATATATAAATTTATATTCCTATTAATTTATTGGAGTTTTTTAATCTGCATGTTTCCCATTTTAGAGTATTTGACATCTTGAGTATGTTTCAATATGTCTTATTTAATTTACTAAAACAAATGATGCCATATATTTATAATATTTATTTATATACATAATATAATATTTAGTATAAGCTAAATTCCATATTAAATCTTTTTACAATCAGTGTCATTCAGGATAATAAGAATGAGAATTATACCCCTTACAAGGTATTCTTTGTTTAGGAAAAATATTTTTAAGGGCTATTGGATATTATAAACAGAAAGGTAGTCTGCCCTATTTTTTTCTTCTTAATTTCTGTTCTCTTAAAGACTTAAGTTGAAATACAATGTTATAAAATATAAAGCATACTATGCCTATTTATAAAGTAAAATAATATTTCTAATATTTTTAAAACAATATGTTATATATTCATTGAGTCTATCAGTGACAGAGCTGTAATTTTTCATGTTATATTATTCAAAGGAGCCATTTGGTTTAAAATATGTCAGTTCTTTCTTTTCCCATTGTGAATACTCTCTGCTTATATGTGTAAATAAAATATATGAGATAAATATGTGAAATAAGTAAAAATGTTTATAGAATAAATATAAAATTTAATATAAAATAAATCACATATATATTGTTTTTCTTTATAATTGAAATATAATTTATATACAATGTTCTATTATTTTCAGGTGTACATCATAGTGATTTTATATTTCTATACATTATTAAATGATCTCCATGACAAATCTGGTTGCCATATGCTTCCATACATAGTTGCTACAATATTATTTATATCCTGATGCTCTATATTACATTTCCATGACTTATGCATTTTATAACTGGAAGTTTGTACTTCTTAATCCCCTTTATCTATTTTGACCACCCCACTCATCTGTCCCTCCTCTGCTAGACAAGTTTATTCTCTGTAACTATGATTATGTTTTTGTTTTGTTTGCTCATTTATTTTTAGATTCCACATGTAAATAAAATCATATAGCATTTGTCTTTCTCTGACATATTTCACTGAGCATAATATCATCTGGGTTCTTCCATGTTGTCACAAGTGGTGAGATTTCATTCTTTTTTATGGCTGAGTAATATTCCATTGTTTATATATATCATATCTTCTTTATCCGTTAATCTGTCAACGGACATATAGATTGCATCCATATCTTGGATATTGCATATAATGCTTCAGTGAACATAGAAGCATGTATATATCTTTGAGCTGGTGTTTTCATTTTTTTCCAGATAAATATCCAGAAGTGGAATTGCTGGATTATATGGTATTTCTAATTTTTAATTTTTTAAGGAAATTCCATACTGTTTTCCACAGTGGCTGTACCAATTTCAATTCTCACCCACAGTGTACAAAGTTTCCTTTTCTACACATCTTCACCAACACTTGTTATTTATTGCCTTTTTTTGATAATAGTCAATCTGACATAATTAAGGTGATATATCATTGTGGTTTTGATTTGCATTTATGTGATGATAAATGATGTTGAGTGTTTTTTCATGTGCCAGCTGGCCATTCATATGTCTTATTTATAAAAATGTCTATTCAACTCCTCTGTACATTTTTAAAGTTTATTTATTTATTTTGAGAGAGAGAGAGAGCAAGCAGTCAAGGGAGGGGCAGAGATGGAGAGAATCCCAAGCTCTCTGATGCAGGGCTGGAACTCACAAACAGTGAGATCATGTCCTGAGTCAAATTCAAAAGTTAACTAACTGAGCCACTCAGGTGCCCCTTCCCATTTTAAAATCAGATTGCTTCTTCTTTTGATGTTAAGTTGGGAAATTCCCTATATATTTTGGGTATTAACCATTATCAGATGTGTGATTTGTAAATATCTTCTCCCATTCAGTAGGTTACTTTTTTTTGTTCTATTGATGGTTTCCTTGCTGTGCAAAGGCTTTTTAGTTTGATGTCGTCCCATTTGTTTATTTTAATTTTTCTTGACCTTACCTAAGGAGTCTGGTCCAAAATAGTATTGCTAACACTGATATCAAAAAGCTTACTGCCTATTATTTCTTCTAATTTTATGGTTTTGAGCCTTACATTTAATTCTTTAGCCCTTTTGAATTTATTATATGGTGTAAAGTAGCAGTCCAGTTCATTTCTTGCATGTAGCTGTCCAGTTTTCCCAGCACCTTTTATTTATTTTATAGCCTACCTTTTCCCTATTGTATATTTTTGCCTCCTTTGGCAGAGATTAATTGACTGCATATAAGTGGGCTTATTTCTGAGCTCTATTCTGTTGATCAATGAGTCTGTTTTCATGCCATAACCATACTGTTTTGATTACTATAGCCCTGTAGTATAGTTTGAAATTAGGGCACAAGATACCTCCAGCTTTGTTCTTCTTTCTCAAGATTATGTAACACAATTTGGTCAACTTTGACCCTCAGTGGAGTGTGAATAATGAGAGCCTTTGCATTTATGCAGTTTGTGAAATGACTAAACTTACTCATACACTTCCATTAGAAAAATGACTTACAGAGGCATTTGTCTGCACATAATGGGTATGAGGAGGCAGTACAATTTGCAGAAGATGCAGTCTAGGGCCCAAGTTGTTCATTTTTAATTCAGTTTTCTGATTCTTTTTTTGTTTCTTTTTCCTCTTTGAAGGTTCAAAACAGACAGACATTATCAAGCATGATGCTCTCCCAACTACTAGTTTGGCAGCATTAAGTATTGGCATATCTTTTGAAAGCTATTTATTCAAAGAACTGATTTCCACTAGAGAGCTTTCAGCAAAATACAGTCTTCCTTCTTCCACAGATGTTTCCTCTTCTCAATTTCTGAATTTTGGTGTTCATGACTCAGTGCAAATTGTCTGGCGCAAAAAGTCTGTATCACATATGCCTATGCACACTTCAGCAGCCACAGCAGGATACTTCTTCCCCAGTATGGAAGACAGGACCCCATTTATCACCTCTTCTTCCATGACAGATTTTATTTTTCCTACAGAATCTTTATTATTTGTGAACAAAGAGACTATTGCCTTACCTACTAGCACAGTGGGTTCAGTAATTACTGACATTCCAGGGGCTGATATTAAGTTAAAGAGGCACTCATTACTCTCCCATGGATTCCTGCTTGCAACCGCTTCTACAAGTGCACCTCCAATTGTTTCTAGGGGGGCTCAAGAGGCTATTGAAGAATATTCAGCTGTTTCCCTAATTTCAAGAAGAGAGTACTGGAGGTTGCTGAGCTCCTCAATGTCTCCCTTTTCTCCTGCTAAGATAATTATATCTAAACAGGTAGCCATCTTAAACTCATCAACTCTGCACCAGTTCACTACACAAGCCTCCGTTCCCAGTGAATACCAGGTTATTACTGAAGCATTTAGCAACCAGAGACTCACAAACATCAAATCACAGGCTGCTGATTCTTTAAGTGAATTAAGCCAAACATGTGCAACATGTTCTATGACTGAAATAAAATCCTCTCATGAATTCTCAGATCAAGTTTTGAATAGCAAACAGTCCCACTTTTATGAGACCTTCTGGATGAACTCAGAGATATCAGCCAGCTGGTATGAACTAATGGGAATTGAAACTATCACTTCTGGGCATCCGTTGTCTTCTGCTACTGAAAAAATGCCATCAGTGGCATTCACAGAACTGTCATCTTTATTTCCTTCTAAAAAGAGTACAAAAAGAAGAATTTTATCCTCATCCTTAGAAGAATCCATTACACTATCAAGTAATTTGGATGTTAATTTATGTTTGGATAAGACTTATTTCTCCATTGTTCCTTCACAAACTGTCTCTTCAGACTTGATGAATTCTGATTTGACTTCACAACTGACTACTGATGATCCTTCTGTGTCAGAGAACATTTTAAAACTATTGACAATGGGTCAATATGATATAAGCATGGGCCTCACTGAGATACTGAATCACGATAATTTATTGGGCGTGGGAGAGAGTAAAGTATCTCATAAACAGTTTGAACTTCACACACGTGATAGTTCTATAGATTTTGAATTAAATTTACAGTATCATCCAAGATCTATCTCTTCAAGTGACCTCAAAAACAACCTGCCTCCTTACATAGACTCAGTGTCTGAATTTTCAGAAGTAACCTCTAATGTCTCATTTTGTGAAGTTTCAGGAACTCATTCATACCCAATACAGGCCTCTTTTCCCATGTCTCTACTTGTGCCAGATTGGACATATTATACAGATTATCTGACCTTAACATCTGATTTAAAAGAAGAGCTTACAGCTCCTTCAGAGTGGCCCAAATGGGAACTTCAGCCTAGTGTGCAATCTCCTGCTGCAAGCCAGGGGCTTTCCATCGGTAGATCGCTTACTTTGTCTTCACTGGAGTTCATCCCAACACCTCTTCAGCTGATGATTTCTGGTGAGTTTCTCAGTTTCAGTTCAGTAAACTTTTAGAAATGAGTTTTCTATAGTGAAGAAAGAGCCTGTCGTGGTCACCAGGTGCTCTAAACAGCCTCTTTGTAATCAGGGTAGCAGCAAGTTCAATGGGGATGGCACCTTGCTGTTGTACCTGACACAGATGGTTATTCTTTATGCACTGCCACAAAGGCTACTAGATCAATACAGGAGTATGTTGGAGACAGCTACACTGCTGGCAAGCAATCAGAAACTGAACTAGTTCAATTCATTACATAGATCTTTCAAAGCTTAGGAATAACTTTTATTATTCTCATTTCTTGAAATAGAATCTTTGTCAGGTGGAACACAATATAACATACACTTTCTAACATTTTTTTTTCAGTTCTGGTATTTTTTTTAATGGGGAGATGAAGAAATCAAGGGAATTTATTGAGTATTGCCATTCTACCCAGCATGGTTTATCATTATTTAATGCAAAGCTGTGATGCTTTCATTATGTAGAACTCAGAATATAAATTAAATTCATGACCTTTATTTCACAAAAAAATAAAAAAATTGAAACAAGATAGTATCCCATATGTAAATTTAAAGTCAGTCTTGAAATAATTAATGAAAAGCCACTTTTCTGAGATTGCAATTCTTACTTTAAAGAATTTTAGAAATTATTAGTCTCCTCTACCCTCATAATTACTGTCAAATTGGGAAACAAGCAGGAAAAAAATTTCAATAATATTTAGCAGAAGAGAAAGTATTTTTCATTATTTAAAGTTCAATCTTGTGTAATTGTGGTATTGATTTGACTTCCCTTCAATGAGAAATGTATAGGTTTTGTGTGTTATATATGTATATCTATAGATTTTGTGTGTATGATTCAGTAGAATCACATATCAGTGTTTCATATGTTTAGGTTTGTCATTTGTGACTGGCAATTCAATAATTTGAAAGATCAAATCCTGTATTTGGTACATATAGTGTGATATGACTTTCTTTACAAAGTTTCTAAAAATAACATAAATTTTATTTACAAATTTAATGTATTTTCCATGCGTTTTTATAAGGCAATAGCTTGTTGTATAACTGTTAAGACTCATCAGTAATACCTAATATATCACTTCTCACATATAAGGTTCTTAATAAATGCAAAAGAGTTACATCTTCTCCCCTCATACAATTAGTCCCATAGCTATCCCTTGAAAATAATCAAGACACGAATTCTCCATTTCCAGGAAATAAAATCCTAAGTTTGCCTTTATGAGCAAAACCTTGTCACATTCCATTTTTCCCATTCCCTCATTCCAATTTCAAACACTCTTTGGTGAGTTTGATTTTTTCCAATTCGCCTACTCTTCTTCTAAGTTTCCCTTGCCTCCCTAATTATTTTAGACATGTTAATCAATAATTTACAAAGCACTTGCTGGCATTTTCCAGTATGTTCATCCACTGTGTTGGCCAGGGTCATATCAGGGAATAGATAGCACACTCCAGTTGAGTACTTGGGGAGAATTAAAAAAAAAAAAAAAAAAAAAAAAGATTATTTACAGAGATATGGGTAGAGATAGTATGGTGTTGAAGGGACTAGTAACAGCAGGATATCATCATTTACTTGAGTCCTGAAGGGACAAAGGAAAGAGCAGTTATCAAGACCCAAAAAGAGGAAAACTACCAGTTCATAGAAGCTATGGCCTTTAGGGAGAAAACATAGGCAATCCAATGCAAACCAATCAGGAGTAGACCAGGAGATGTATACCCAGCTTCCTTCTCCTCTTGTCTTCTAGTCACTTGCAGGTGCTCCCATTGGCCAAACCAATTCAGTAGCCGAAAATGATCTTTAAAAACATATCTACACATCTGAAATAATCTCTTCATATAAAGAAAAGGTATAACTTACAACAATATTCAACACCATGTTTAGAAAATGTTTACTTATTTAGAGAGAGTGGGGAGGGGCAGAGACAGAGAAGTGGAGAGAGAATCTCCAGCAGGCTCCATGCTGTTAGTGGAGAGCCCAACAGAAGGCAATCTCACCGACCATGAGATCATGACCTGAGCCAAAATCAAAACCCAGGTGCTTAACTGACTGAGCCACCCAGGCACCCCTTCAATGCCATTCTTAAGGTTGAAACATAGAGGTAAATCCATTAAACTTATAAGTCAAAATGTCTTCTATGTGTATGTGCACATATTTCTTACATATCATTTAGAAAATCTTATAGAAAATATATTAACCAAAATACCATAAGTAAATTAAATGGAGATATATGACATATTTATTTGAACTCTTTAAAATGTGAGCCCTTAATACTAAAGAAACACTACTTTTGAAAAGTATAAAGCAATTTCACACAAATTCAAATGGGATAATATATAGAACTTGATCAAGTGATTTTAAAGTCAAAGAGCATAGCCAGTGAAATGTTGAATAGAAATGGCACTAAAAGTATTGTATGTTTATGAAATATATTAAAATAAATTATAATAAAATATGGTATTACAGGGATGCAAATAAAAGGGAATAGAATAAAAAGTCCAGATACATAGATTACATAAAATTACATAAAAGAAGAGATTTGATAAAGATTTTCACATTCACTAACTTGTGTTGATGCATTTTGTTATTTTGAAAACTCTTTCTCTATACCCTTATACCTGAATAACTTCTATGAGGACTAACTACATAAAATTACAAAATAAAACATTAAATAATCCAAATCAAATATAAGTTAATATTTATTTTGTCTCTAATGGGAAATTTTAAATAAAATGGAAAATTATAAATAAAATGTTGATAGTAAGTACATTTTATAGTAGAATAACTAAAATTAAAACCTTCTATGCCAAAAACTGTCATAAACATATGTTAAAGCAGTTAAAAGTATATAAAATACAAAGCAAATATATACAAAAACGTGTTGCCTCATTAAGTATACATGGTTATAAATACCCTTTCATTTTTTAATGTTTTATTTATTTGAGAGAGAGAGAGAGAGAGAGAGAGAGAGGGAGAAGTGTGAGCAGGGGAGGGTCAGAGAGAGAGGGAGATGCAGAATCTGAAACAGCCTCCAGGCTCTGAGCTAGCTGTCAGTACAGAGCCCGACATGGGGCTCGAACCCACCAACCTGAGATCATGACCTGAGCTGAAGTCAGACACTTAACGACTGAGCCATCCAGGCACCCCTATAAATACCCTTTCAAATCAAAGAAAACAAGTTGCTGTACACAGACAGTAAAACAGTATTTAAAAATCACATTTGTGATGTGATGTGAAGATATAGCATATAAAATGAGACACAAATTTTATCCATTTGCCAGTGTTTTATTATTTTTTTTCAATTGTAATACTATTTGTGAAGATGTACCACTCTTTTGGTAGGGAAAGAAGTTGGCACCAAATTTCTGAAGAATTACTTTCCACCAGAAATTTTAGAATTTTTAAAATTACATAATATTTGGGTACCTAGGTGGCTCAGTCAGTTGAACATCTGACTCAATATTGGCTCAGATCATGATCATACAGTTGGTGAGATCTAGCCCTGCGTCTGGCTTCGCACTGGCAGCGTGGAGCCTGCTTGAGATTCTCTCTTTCCCTTTCATTCTGCTCCTTTTCCATGCTTGCTCTCTCTCTCTCTTTCTCAAAATAAATATTTTTAAAAAATAAAATAACATCTCAATTTTAGGATTGATATACCCAAAGTTGTATTATTAAATGCTATTAAAATAATAACTATCTGAAAAGAAATATGCCCTATAGTGGTGGGTGTTTTAAATATTGACATGGAAAATTGTTCCTTTAATACTATTAAGCAGAAGTTATAAAATCAGATATACAACAATTTTGCAAATACATGTGTACATGATACAACACATATGCATATAAGGGATTCTGCCAAAACATCAATATTGCTTCTAACACTTATTTTTATTTTCTAAAAGTTTCATACTGATTACATATTTTATAGTCAATAAATTTTTTATAAATATTTGTGTATAGTGAAAAATAAAAAATATTTCAGAAAATATATTTAATTATTTTATTAGATCAAAAGAATGAGTTTTTATAAGATCTTACAATTATCCACATAAAGATATAAAATCATTGTTAATTAGCATTATTATAGTGAAAAAATCAATTAGAAATTATAAAATATTTTTCTGAAGTAACACAGATCTTATGTTCAAACATTCCATCCACATATTTTAAACTAAATAACTATATACAAGTTGAAATCATTAGTTGTATTCCTGTAGCATTCTTCACTTTTTAGTAAAATTAGGAAAAAATGGAATGAAATTAATCACATCATTTTATTCAATATTCACATATATTTCAACTGACTACTTTGTGACAGACAGCAGAAACTGTTGTAACTTGTTTGCTTGCTTACCTGTTGCTTTGGACCTGACACTCAGATATGAATTATGCCTTTTTAGTTTTTTTAAATGCTATTTATTTATTTTGAAAGAGAGAGAGTAGGAAGAAGGGACAAAGAGAGAGAGAGAGAGAAAATCCCAAGCAAGCTCTGAAAACATGGACAGTGCGAAGCCTGATGTGCAGGGCTCAAACTCACAAACCACAAGACCATGACCTGAGTCAAAATCAAGATTCAGGTGCTTAACCAACTGAACCACTCAGGTGTCCCAAAAAGTTTTCCTTTTGGTGAAACTTCTAAGAACTGAAGTAGATGTCTCACTTCAGCTAAAACATGAAACCACCTACTACCCCTCCTCAAGTTACTTTACTGCAGAAGGAACCTCTTTAGACCCTGTCCCTTGTAGGCAAGGAAGTATGTGCATAGAAAACACAAGCTTCTGTCACAATATCTAATAGTCACTTTTGTTCTAATTTACTTGCATGTATAAACAATCCCATTTAGACTCAGTAATGCATACAGCTGGTTTTGCAGGTCAAACTATGTATGCTGAAACTAGCACACAGATTTTAACCATAAGTAAAATCTTGCCATTTTGTTTCCTGTACATCTCTCAATATCTTTCACAAAGGAATGCCTTGTCCTTTTTGTGTTTTGCTAGTTTGCAGTATTCAAGACTATTCATTATTGGGTGCCTAGATGGCTCAGTTGGTTGAGTAACTCTTGATTTGCACTCAGATCAAGATCTCACAGTTCACAGGCTCGTGCCCTTTATTGGGCTCTGTTCTGACAGTGTGGAGCCTGCTTGGGATTCTCTCTCTCTGCCTCTTTCCCTCTCACACACACACATTTTCTCTCTCAAAATAAATAAACTTAAAAAAAAAAAAAGACTATTCATTATTGGTACGTTATTCCCACTTATCACCAAAATGAATATTAATATCAATGTCATATGCAAAACATATTAGGGTGAATATAGTTAATAACACAGATTTTTTTACATGCATGTTACAATTCTTTGGTTTCAAAACACTTTCACCTCTATTGTTGAATCACAGGAGTATGTGACCTTGGAAGAATTATTAGTACAGACCAGAGTTGGCAAGGTTTTACCTGCAGGTCAAACCTGGCCCACCAATTGTTTTTGTAAATTGTTTACTGGAACACAGCTATATCTATTGGTTGCATACTGTCTATGGCTGTTTTCATACTATGACAGCTAAGTTGAGTAGTTGTGATGGAGGCAAAGGTAGAATACTTACTAATTTGTCCTTTACAGAGTTTTGCCAATTACTGAAGTAGCAATATGTGTGAGGTGTTTACAATTCTCAGGTTAGTATATTTTACTTTTTTACCAAGGGGTAAATATCAGCCTCATATGGACTCAGAAAAGTTCATATTTCAGACTTGATTAACTCTATTATGCTATCCCTATCTTCTGTACCATTCTACAGAGCCACAGACTGTGGTCTATACCCATAATCTCTTTGTGAAGCTCCAGGGCTGATTTTAGGGGTGTAAATTGTGCAGTCACAAAGGCCGTACACTCACAAGGACCCTACGCTGGTAGAGCCATAGTATACTTCATGGTATACTTCAAAGAAAGTACACAGTAAGGGTATCATGGAACACATCTGGTTCCAGATGGTGTTAGAATATGCATGTAACATAACAATTAAGCATCTGACTTTTGATTTTAGTTCAGGTCATGGTCTCATAGTTTGTGGGATTGAGCCCTGCATTGAGCCTCATGTAGGGCTCCACTCTATAGAGTCTGCTTGATATTCTCTCTCTCCTCTCTCTGCCTGTACCCCTGCACACTTTCTCTCTCTCTCTCTCTCTCTCCCAAAATAAATAAATATTTTTTAAAAAATAATATGCATATCACAAGAAGAAGAATAAAAGCAGTTGAGTTTATGTCAATGTTTGGTTTGTTTTTTTTTTGCTTAGAACAAAATGCATGTAATAGCTATGAAATATGAATTGTGTAATTTTGATTATGTCATTGAAGAGTTAAATTCTTTTATATTTGCATTTAAAACAGGCATTGCATAATATAAAAACGAATGGTAAAATATATGCTAATAATTGAAAATCTTAAATTTTCTTAGAATGATCTTAAGGAGCAAGTAAAAAATACCATGAAAAGATGAAAAAGAGAACACAAAAGAAAGAAAAATCTTTTATTTTAGGACCTTTAAAGGAACATTTGTCCTGCTTTTTTAAATTTTTGAACAAAAGATCTGCATTTTCATTTTTTACTGGGCTCAACAAATTATGTACCTGGCACTGTCTGTGCTGTGGCTGTACTGGAATTCTCTTCCCACCTCTGCCAGACCAATTTAGTGCACAGTTTCATGTTAACCATTTAGCTGGTAGACTCCCATAGGGTCCATTCTAAAACCACCCTCCCTTCCTTTCTTTCCACACCTTTCACTCTTCTATTTTTTCAACTCTCATTTTTTTATTCCACAGTTTGTCATTGGAGATGTAAGACCTACACTCATAGCTTCAAATATATTTAGAGATATACTTTCCTCTATCTTTAGACAAATTAGTCCCTCAAAAACTTAAGATAAAATCTTTATGTCTCCAACACCACAACCTCCATCTCTCACTCTACCTATGCTTTTTTCTCCACTGAATCATATCCAAGAGATGAAATTTATATCTATCTAGATTTCCAAGCTTCAGTGTTAACTCTATCAAAAGTACTATGAATTCTATCTACAAAGTTCTCTCACCACCCCCGCCCCTTAGCTAATGGTCATTACTCCAGTTTAAACTCTTATCATCTCTTTTGGACTAATGCAGCACTCTCTAAAATGGGTGACCTATTTCTAGTCTTAATTCTCTCTGGTGCCTCTCCCACAATACTTTCAAAGTTGTTTTTCCTATGTGATTTTCATTCCTCTGCTTAGAAAGTTACAATGAATCTTCATTTTCTATAAGAAGAGGTTGAAAATCCTAAGCATTCCAACTACAGTATTCAACCTCCATTCTCTGCCACCCATCTCTACCTACTTTATGACTAACCACTCCTCAATACTGTTATACAGTTGCACATCTCTACACTTTGGTGTTCATAGTCCTTATTCCTAAATATCTTCTGTTGCCCATTTTGTCAAATTCCTTTCCTGAGGCTTAAATCAAATGTCACCTCCTATTGGAAGATTTTTGTAAAAACACTTAAAAATTATTTTCCCCATTATTTTTACTCCAACAGATCACCATGCATACTCAGTGTCACAGTGATTTGGGTCATTTATTGTTCTGTTACCTTCCCTCAATGTATTTATGCTCTTTCAGTACAAAAGCATGTGTTAATAGATATAATGCCTTATCCAAAGCTTTGCCATAATTGTAGAGATTCCAAGAAACAGAGTGATGTTTATCTTAAAATTGGTCACAAAGATTGTCATCAGATTATTGTAAATTAGGGAAGCTTAGCTGTGAAGGCTGTTATGACTGAAGCAATATAAGCTGTGTGTGTGTGGAAGCTGGGGGTGGGAGAAAATATCCTAGGACTGAAAAAATAAACATGGCTGAAGGGTCTGGACCCTTAGGAAGAAGCCGGATCACTCAATACATGGTAATCTTAAGGAATTATCAATTTAATCATGGTCAAGATGGTTTTGTATATGTAAGTGGCTTGATACTAGGAGATTCTAAGCAGGTAGGGAGACATGGTAAAGATGGGGAGGTCATGGTTTATTTCTGGGTTATCAGCCAGCACACAGCGTGACTCTAGATGCCCACAAAGAGCTCATTTAGAGAACAACTATCAGTTCTCAAGGAAGGATCTGGCACAGCTAATATTCAAGACAAAGTATCACTTCGACAGTGAGAATGAGTGAAGATGGGCGTTTGATGTTCCAAGTAGAGGATGTAAACAGCTTAAATAATCCAGTCCTGTAATCCAGCTAATGTTATAATAAGGTTTACAGAGGACAGTCACAGTAAGGAAACAATTTGGGCAAAAACAACACAGATATTCAGTGGACATTTTGGATATCAGAGAAATGAAGATGAATAGAAAATTCCTTGTTTCTAGGATAATTGTAATAACAGTAGCTATGATTTATTCAATACCACTTAGTAACTAATACTGCCCTAGGGTTGAAAATCTAGCTCCTGAACAACTTTGCAGGGAAGAGACTACCTTGGCTCAGATCCCTCAGCCAATAAGTGCTTGAGGTGGGATTGAAATGTGAGTTTGCAAAATCCAGATATGATGAATTTTAAAGACAACTTGTTCAATGAAAGGAATGAGGCTCTGCTTATTCTTCATGCCCTTTAGTCTTCACTGGCTCCCTTGTTCCATGTTGAGACAGACCTCAGCTGAGCCTTCTGGTGAATGGCATCCCTTAGTCCAGAGAGGCCAGGGAAGAATTGAGGAAAACAAGGGACTGGGAGCTATGGTCCTTTGTCCATTGGTCAGGCCAGCGTATCAAATTCTGCCAATGAGGAGAATTATTTCCCTCTCCACAGACCTAGTTTTTCTCAATTCTATTTACTATCATCAGTCACTTATACATAGGAACTAAAAAAAAAAAAGATATTTCTGTTGCCTCCCAAATCTATTTATACTTGAAGCATGTGGTAGAGTACGACAAGTTGTCACTTTTATGAACATCAATCAAAAATATTTTGAGATGCTATTTTATGTCAATAAAGTTATTATTCAAACCCCTTGACAGTGTTATTATCTAACTTAACAGTGATTAGCATAACATATGCTCTCCTTAATAACCATATTTCACTCAGCAATACATTTTATTGAGGAAGCACCATGTCCTGGACTCTATCTATGGTGTCTATTATGGACTCTGTTTATGCACTACTAAAAATAGCAGGTGATTTCTGCCCTCCTAGAGCTTAAATTCAAGTGGTTAAAGACAATAAATACTAAGCATAATAAACCTGTGTTTCTATATGATATGGTATATATAATAAAGTGTACACAGGATAGTTCTAATATATAAAGAGAATATGTATGTGCATATGTATAACCTGTATGCTTAAAGTAAAAGTTGGAGCAGATTTGAAGGAGAGAGTATTACAAGTTCAGAGCTGGTGGGTAGGAGACAGCTGTATGGTCATGTTTGATCTTGCTGAGTAAGCCAACTTGAAAAAGATGAGAGCTGTGTAGATAGAAAGAGGAAAAATATCCCACAAAGAGCAAATAGCCAATGTAGTGTTAAGGTAGGTGTGTGTTTGACATTTTCTGAGAACATCAGGGAAGCCAGTATGATGGAGTAGGTAAACAAGAGGGAGACATATAGATGATGAAGTCAGAGAGAGAACAAGGCAGAATGAGTAAACTCAGATTCCAAGAATTTTAGGTCATTTTAAGGACTCCTCTTGTATTCTGAGTGAAACAAAACTATGCCTGAGGTTGGGCAGAGAAGTGACATGATCTCAGTGATTACTCTGGCTGCACTGTGGAGAACTGATTAGTGGGTGAGGGTGAGGTAGGCATACAGGCAAGAAGACCAATTAGAAGGCTAATGCCCTAGTCCAGGTGAGAAATGACTGTGGCTTAGTGCAAGTATCAGCAGTGAAGGCTTAGGAAATGCTCAGAGTCTGGATATATTTTGAAGGTCAGGCCAACAGGATTTGCTAACACATTGGATTAATTTTATTTATTTTGTAATCAGTTTTATTAAGCAGAGAAGTATCTTAAGCACCCTCTGAAGACAAATAAGGGGAAATTATGCAAACCAATTTTTCCAGACATGCTACAAATAGGTTTATCTGAAATTTTATCAACTATAAAGCTGTGTCTAACAGCAGCTCTATTACAATGTAAAAGTCTGATAAGTTTATAATGACTTCTCTGATGATAGCCCTGAGGCACAGAAAGACTGTATGACTTCTGTATCTACCATGAATTAACAAGTTATGAAATATGAAACATGAAATATATGTTTAATGTTTTCTGTTTATATTCTTGGAAATTTATTTGTGACTTCATGTTGAATGAAGGAACTTTCTACTAACCATGATATTTAATAATTTAAGTTCTCTGCACCCTGATCATGTGATAGTATAACACATGTATGTATTTGTATATTTTTGTATGTGTGTGGACCTGGGTATGGGTTTGTGGTTTTGTATATCACAGAAATTCAGTATACAGCAGAAAGATCTAATGATACAATGTGAACTATTGAGAAAGTAGATGGTAGAAATAGAAAATATTGAAAGAGAAGACAGATACTGAGGACATAAGATTTGATAACATTGACTCTGAAATGTTATCAAGCCATCCAGGCGCCCCAACATTAAAATTTTTTTTTAAAAAGCACAAGAGATAAATAGTGTCAGGTTTGATTCCACAAAGTCAAAGGGAAACTTAAATAAGCATGTAAAGGATTTGTACTTTTTAATTAATGCCCCATAGAAATTAGAATATTGTTCCCTATAGTGTCCTTACCACGGTGTGGGGGTTTCAAATTTAGGCTGTATAGTCAAACCATCTAATTCCAAATCTACTTAGTAATGGTGTGATCTTCAGAATACTTAACTACTCCCTGCCTCAACTTATTCCCTTTAGAATGGGAATAATAATCTAAACCACTACACACAGCTCTTGTGAGGACCATGAATGTGCTGTGCTTAACAAAGGATCTGGAGGTAGTGAGCCTAGAGAAATTGTAGTGGTCATTATTTTACCAGTACTATCAATAAAAGTGTAAAACAAATTCTCTGTTAAACATTTATTGAAATTAAGAGAAAAAAAATGCATGGTGAAGAATATCTGTCCACAGTTGGCATGGGAAAGAAAGAATTTATGTGTATCTCCTGATGTCCCCTACACTTGCTGTGATTCTCAACCCTGCTGGTATCCTGGGGTCATAGCAAGGAAGACTAGGTGGCAAATACAAGCACAGAAGATTAGAATGTTTCTTTCTGAGTCATCTGGATTCCAAGCCAGAGGCTGTGGTAGACTTTAGTATTGGTTAAAACAAACAAAATTAAGGAAATAATAGTCTTGAGGAAGTATGTGACTTTCCAAATGAAAAGAACCTAGGCAAAATAAATTTCTAGTATAATCTAGAAAAGGCATTATTAGAATTACCAACCTTTAAATAAGGAAGCAAATATAACATTTGTAGTGACAATTAATTAATCAGCTAATCTTATCTCCTTCCCTATGAGAAAACAGAAACAAGAAAACAAATTATTTCTAAATCATCCCCACTTCTAATTCAACACCAAAATATATTTTGCAGATTTTTGTGTAACTTTTGCAGAATTAGATGTATATAAATTCAGTACTATAAAAGATAGGGATTTTTGTTTTGTATAAATTATAATTATCCTAAGAAACTTAATGATTTTATTTTCATTTTATTCATTTGGTTCTTATTGTCTTTATTTCCTAGTGATAAAAATCAATGTTAATCCATTTTTTCTGTTTAGTTTGTTTCAAAAAGACATTTATGGACAGATGTCATTTTAATTTCAAGCCAAAAATTGCTCTCTAAATCACAAGCAAAACATTAAATTCATATTAGTATTATTTTATTTATTTTACCATATAAGAAATATCAGGATTCCAACTTTTATATTATAAATATTTATGTGCCTAGATTTTGAACAGAACCACTAACAGTAAAGATAAAAGTGAAACACAAGATCATACTTTAATATGTGTAACTTCTCTAGGACAGAACTATTGTTTAAACATAGTACAAGTTTGGGAGGATTTTTTTTTTTAAGTTATACATAACTAGGGATTTGGGTGAGAGTAAACTTCTCAATGTGCTCTATTTGTCCAAATTTTAATAAGAATAATTTTCTTTTAATAAATGTGTAAGTAAAACCACATTTAGGGGTGCCTGGGTGGCTTAGTCGCTTAAGCGTCCGACTTTCGCTTAGGTCATGATCTCGCGGTTCCTGGGTTCAAGCCCCGCGTCGGGCTCTGTGCTGACTGCCAGCTCAGAGCCTGGAGCCTGTTTCAGAGTCTATGACTCCCTCTCTCTCTGACCCTCCCCTCTTCATGCTGTCTCTCTCTCTCCTAGAAATAAATAAAACATTTAAAAAAAAACCACATTTATTGGCTCTTGAAATTATTTGAGAGATTATTCTTCATGTTTTTTTAAATCAGAATCATTCTCATTAAGAGAGAGCTATTTGACCCCTTTATCCCTTTATATATGATTTCTATTTGAAACTTTCTACTTAGTACTATCAGTTTTTTTTTTTTTCCAAAAACTGCTTAACTGCTAATAACATATCAACCAAGCTAATATCCATGATTTAATGATGCTTTGAAATATTTTGTTTGGACCAAAGCATCTATTACCTTTCAAAGCTAACTTTGAGTTATTTCTTGGGGGAATTTATATCTTAGCACTTACAGATTTTCTAGAAAGGCACACTAGATTTAAATGGTAGACGCATGTCTCCAGTCTCCTCACTTTGAAACTTGCCCTTATCATGCATAATTAATTTCAATTGAACTCAAAGCAAATTTTCTTAAATACATTTTGATGTTGTTGTGTTTTTTTTTTTTATTTTGGCATTTGAAATGGATTTGAGCTCCTTAGCATTTTTAATTTCTACTTGTCTTGGTATGAAATGAATTTAGGTAAAGAGATTGAAGAAGCATGAGTGTCCTAGGGGAAAAAATAATTGGTTCCCATAAGAGAAATAAGTATTTCAGTCTACCCACTTTACCTTTGGAAATGGCATTTTAAGCCAAGTTTTTAGTTCCTATGTCATCTATTGTATTTCCTATTAAAATATTGTTATACTTTTATGGAAGAACTTACATGCTTTTCAAATTGTTACTTCACATACTTTTTGTTCAGAAAAAAATGTAATTCTAAAAATAAGGAAAAAATAGGAAACATCTGAAAATGCTATAGTCAGGTCCTGCTAATCTTCACACAAGTATCATATCATTAGACCTGGTTGCAATTAATTTGAGGCAACAACATGGAAATTGCCATAAATTATAAATTCAGTTCAAATTTGAATTTAAAAACACATTAGCATTAATTTATAGATTGTAACAATGTGATATGAAGACGAAATGGAGTCCAGAAACAGACCATGTAGCTGCCTTTAAAAATATTGGAAATATCACTTTTCATTTTTTAAAATGTTACTCTTTTTTCAGGAGTGGAAAGTTCCACATCTGTGTTTTCTTCATTTAAAAAAAAAAACAAGACTGTTGTATGTCAGCTTTAAATTCTCAAGCCTGTCTGGGTGGGTGGCTGCATCATGGCAAGCCAAGGGAATTGGCATAAATGAAAGAGATATCAGCTGAGGGATTAGATTCTGGGTTTTCAGAGGCTAGGGAAAAGGGCTTTTCACATAGCTGATCCCTTAGTGATTTTTGTTTTACTGACATGTAGCAAGTTACCATAATCTTAGTGGCTTTTAACAACACAAATGTAATATCTTACAGAGTCTTGAGGTGAGAGTTCAGGCACAGTGTGAATATTCTTTGCTATGGCACTGATTCCCATTTAGACATAAGGTTCTCTTTCAACTTACTACTGACGTATGAAGAATTCATTTACTGGCTCTTGTAGAACTGAGGTACCTGTCTTCTCACTCAGCTGGGTAGAGCTCTCAACTCCTAGTGGCCATTCTCAGGCTCATGCCCCATGCCCCACTATGTGTCAGCAAGAGAGAACCTCTCTGGCATATAATCTCTCACCCTTTGAGTCTTTTTGACTTCATCTTCTGCCACCAGTGGGAGACACCTCTTTGATTTTAAGGGTTCATTTAATTACATTAGAGCCAGACACATGATCTTCTTCTTCATAATAGCATAATCACCAGAGTGAGAGCTTTTCATATTCACAGGATCTATCCACACTCAAAGGGAGGAGATTATTCAAGAATTAGGGTCATTCAAAGGGTCATTTTATTATTCTGCCTCCAACACAAGACAATCCAGGAAACAGTCATGTCACAGTACAAAGGGGTAGATGGAAATCAAAAGACACAAGCAATAGGTAGATTTTCAGCTGATAAACCATGGTCAGTGTTCCACTTCCCTGAATCTAGTCTGGGAAAATAAATACAGGCAGAAGTGGATTCTCAGTGTTTAGAATGAGATCAGTATTTGAGTATTTATAAGTAAAAGTGGGATAAGAAATGAGAAGAAGTGACCAGTGGCAGTGTTTGTGATTCTGACTCAGGGTAGCAGTTCTGAGAATAAGGCCAAGTGTGCCTCATGATTAAGTTATAGGTTATTTAAAAACACTTTCAGCCATTTTCCTGCAAAACTAATAGCTAAATGTATTATGGATTTTCCATGTGGTAGGAATAAGCTGAAAACAGTGATGTTAACTTCTCAGTTCATCTTCCCAGAAATTTCTCAAGATTCTGTGATAACCTGGAACAAGCAGATGTAAAAGTTGCTCTGTGATGGTGAGACTTTTTGCACAGTATCTTTACCAGGACCCTTTCTCTGTTCAGTTGTATGCTTATAATTATGTGTGATTGTTCGTATGCCTTTAGCACACACTAGAAAATGAGCTGTTTAAAAGCTGGACTTAGGGCACCTGTGTGGCTCAGTCAGTTAAGCGGCTGACTTCGGCTCAGGTCATGATCTCATGATTCATGAGTTTGAGCCCCGTGTCAGTCTCTGTGCTGACAGCTCAGAGCCTGGAGCCTGCTTCAGAGTCTGTGTCTCCCTCTCTCTCTGCCCCTTCCCCATTCATGCTCTCTCACTATCTCTCAAAAAAATGAATAAATGTTAAAAAAAATATAAAAATAAAAAGCAAGATGTGTCTCATTTTGTGGCCTTAGATTTGAACACACAAGTATATATTCATTATAAATTTGATTCATTTTCTTTGTACCTAAAAACATATATTTGTGGTAAACTTTGTACTGCAGGAAATTGGATTTAGGTTTGGGAACTTGAATTCTATTCCAGTCCCCCTTAAATTATTCTGAGATTATGTGCAGGTTACTTCTTAGTGCCAGTCAGTGACCCCTACTTCTTCCTGTGACAAAGTAAAGACTTGAATAAGATTTTCTCTAATTGTAAACTTCTATGAGAACTGGGTGTTGTATATTAGTAATAAATAAATTCTATGCCTGAAGCTAATATTACACTGTATATTAACTAACTGGAATTTAAATAAACACTTGAAAAACTAAAATAAAATAAACTTCTAGGAGCTGTTTTCTACATTATAAAATTGTTATATTTTAACCTGTTTCAAATTGACGTTTCCAATCTGACTCAAGTTTTAGAAATGTGACAAATGAAAACCAAATGGTTATTTTTCCAGTGCATCCCCTGTGTGGTTAGCTATTCATTGTTAGTACTTTTATTTAGATGAAATGTGACATTAAAAAATAATTTCACCTATTTAAACAAACAACTTCTAATGTGAAACTGGTAGTATTTTTTCCTTAGTTCTTTTATCTGATAAGTACCTGTGTTAAAGAGAAGTACTACTATTTGTTTACTATTCATTTCTTTCAGGCATATAGACAGCAATAGAAACACCCATACTTCTTTCTTCTGTCTCCTTAGAAATGGTTTCTATAGCAACTGAGTATATTGAGCTGATACCCAAGGAATGCTACATAAGACTGTATGCCTTTATACTGAAAAACAGTCTTTACATGATATTTTATTTTTCAGCTTAAAAATAATTAATATCAAGTCAGTTGGAACTCTTTTTGTTAACAAGTGTATATAAAATATATAATGAACAATGAAGCAAAAGCTTGATTTATTTCTTTAATCTCAATTAAATAAATAACTCAAGCTAGTCATATCATTTTTAATCCATAAATGTTCCCACACTTTACATCTTTGATGTCAGTTTCAAGAATACTGCTAAAATATGTCATGAAAGTTATTATGTTCAATACTAACCCTCACTGTGGTTAACTATAAGACCAAAATATAAAGTCTATCTTATTCCTGGACATAATACATTTTAGACAAATAATCTTTTAAATAATTTAAAATATTCATGGTATAAATTAATAAACGCTGTGTGACATTAAATGATCTTTCTGGAGGTGGTGTGATGCATGGATCTTTGAAATCATTTTTTTTCCTACAATGAAACACAACAAGGTAAGTTTTTATAGAAATGGAATATAACTTAAATACTATATAAGTAATATAATTTATAAAAAAAATAGGGACTCCATTTTATATATGATACAATGTCTATTTGTGGTCTGTGCTGTGCCTTTTTCTTTTCATTTAGGGAGTTTTTAACACTGATCCATATCTGTTCTTATTCTGGATGTGATTTCTCTTTACATTTCCTAAAAACTTTTACATTCTGGTAAAATATATCAACAGTTGTCTGTATGTGCCCAGAAGAAAGGCTCTTCCTCTCATGCCAGAGTTATTTTCCTTAATGTTACACTCAAGTTGTTTCCTGAATTTAAGACATCTTTCATCCTCAAACCCTGTTGTAGTCTCATTTTTGTTTCAAGGCCTTGTCAAAACGTCATTTCCCCAAGGAGCCATCCTTAGTGTCTCTCACCCTCTGACCCCCCCAATGAGATTAATCCTCGTGTTTTTCAGAACTAACTATATCTCCCTGTAGTCTTCTATAATATTCATTTTCACATGTGATTTTATGCCCTGCAAACTTTCTATCTCATGCCTTTATTCCTCCACAGCACCCCACAGAGTAAATTGAAATCAGTGTCCAACAAAGGATTTCTGAATTGAATGGACTAGCCTGAGGAAACCATTTTGTTGTTTCTATGTCAAAGGATAACTTTTGTACTGAGGTAGGGAGAGTTTCCTGTTAGTTATTGATATTATGTTCAAATGTTGTAGACACTTGAAAGGACATTAGAAGCTGTTCTTAAAACTATTGGATTTGACGAGGTAGAGGTCTTGGCACTTGTTCACCAATTTCCCCCTCTCTGTGGGTGCTACTTCTTGGTCTCTTTTCCAGGTTCATCCTCCTTCACTTGATGTATCTTTGCTAGTCCTTTTCAGTCACAGGAGAACTAAGGTCTTACCTTTTCTCTGCACACATTTCTTGAGCAATATGCTTTCTGACATGATCAGATCCTTGTTGGGATTTCTGGTGGCTCTTTCCCAACCTCACATAGTTATAATGGTTAGTACAATCTGAAGACTTGAAGACAGTCCTATATAGATCTCTGGAGGTCTCTGTGAAATTGTCTTTTCTTTGGTACTGTGCCCAGTTAACTCTAGACTTCCTGGCCTCCCTGAATCTTCAACTCTGTCTCCTCACCTGAATACTGCCATGACTGGTTCAAGCTCCCACACCTTATCCTAAAGTCCAAAGATTCTCTCTGGATGGTATGATGCTATAGTCAAAGAGATCACTGTCAAGAGAAACCTGTTGTCCAGTGTCTGAAGACCTTTGTTTCATATGTATTATCCAGTTTCTGGTTATTTAGGATGGACAGTTAAATTTTACCTTTATGACTTTATTCATGATTGGAAGAGGAAATAAGCCTTATTCTTACTATTATTTAGCATACCTTTCCATAAATTATATTTGCTTCTTCATGCAAAGTTCTTACCATGCATTTCATTTTTCTATTTCTTTTACTTTCCCAAAGTTATTGGGTGTTGTGATTTTGGTTGTTGTTGATTTTTTAAAAGTTTTTATTTAAATGCCAGTTAGTTAAATACAGTGTAACAATAGTTTCAGATGTAGAATTTAGTGATTCAATATTTACCTACAGAACCCAGTGCTCATCCCAACAAGTGCCTCTTTAATATCCATCACCTATTTAACCCATCCCCACACCCACATCCCCTCCAGCAAGCCTCAGTTCGTTATATATAGTTAACAGCCTGTTTCCTTGTCTCTCTTTTTTCCCCACCTACATTCATCTGCTTTGTTGCTTAAATTCCATATATGAGTAAAATCATATGGTATTTGTCTTTCTCTAACTAACTTATTACATATAGCCTAATGCACACTAGCTCCATCCATGTCATTGCAAATGACAAGATTTCATTCTTTTTTATGGCTGAGTACCATTGTGTGTGTATGTGTTACAGAACTTCTTTATCCATTCATCTGTTGATGGATATTGAAGCTCTTTCTGTAATTTGGCTATTGTTGATAATGTTACTATAAACATCGGGGTACATGTATTCCTTTGAATTAGCATTTTTGTATCCTTTGGGGTAAATATCTAATAATGCAATTGCTAGATCATCTCTGCAATTCTTAACAATATTCCACTTTTTGAAGGAATTTATGACCTGAGTTTCATTTCAGACAGCTATTTCTTCTACCTCTAATGTATCTTAGGTATCTTCTAATTTTGCTACCAAATTATTTCCTCATTCTCTCTAATATTACAATCACTATATTGCACTATATTCATTTTATTGTCTGACTCTCCTTTCACTTGATCGTGAGTTCCTGAAAAAGGAGGTCAAGTCTTATGTTCATTTGTGTCTGCAGTATGGAATACAATGTTTGACACTTGGAATGTCTTCAACAGCTACTTATTTAATACACATTTATTATATTATTAAATTGATAAATTAATGGCAAACAACACATTCTTCTCAATATATAGATTTACACTTATGTTTAGAAAGTGTCAAGTTGAAAGAGAGATGTTTGTTATTAAATTATAATATATTGGCTTCTTATAAAATTCATTTTACTAATTTAGCCCAGAGGTATACTATAGCTATTTATTGAGGGATATTGAGAAATATCGTTTTCTGAGATTTTCTGTTGGATTTATGCTAGAAATTTTGGGGGTAAAAGCTTTACAAATAAAGGATCTATTGAAACAAACAAATTTTCCTTTTGGTAACTGTAAAGATTAGAGTCAGATGTGAGCCGTCCTCTGGTAACACACAGGATCCAATCCTTTATAATTTCCCTACATGTTTTCTTTGTTATATGTAATTTTAACATTTGTATTATATACCACTTCATTTACTTGATGTCAAGAGTAGACTGATTTAGAGCAAAATAATGCATAACTACACAACTTAAAAAGTAGATTTAATTGTCGAATATGAGCTAAAATGTGTAGTGCCTAACATATACCCACCAGTACTGCTTTAGAAAAGAGTGTGAACTAAGTGCCCATCTTATCTGCTCTACCTTCTGACATAGACTTTAGGGAAGAAAACACTGCTTACTCTTAATGTCATTAATGATAATGATGATGGTGATGATGGTGGTGGTGATGATGATGATGATGATGATGATAGCCACCATTTGTTTTATGACTACTGCCAGTGGAGGCACTGTTTCTTTGTGAACTTTTGGAGTCTAACACACGTTGTCACTGTCAGAGTCAGGGTTTGAACCTAGGTCTGCTCCCATAGAGTCTATTTCTCTTCCTTGTACACAAAGGTAAGTATTTTCTTTCAATAGAAATAATATTGTTTGTTCCATTGATCTATGAATACTGTATTATTAGTTAGGTGAGGTAGACTAAAGCACTATCTCATCATAGATGAATTGGACATAAGTTCTATTCCTCCTAGTGCAGAACACTACAGTTTACTGAGGAAAAAAGGTAAACATTTTTTGAAATAATATTTTGAAAATCATTATTTAAAATTCCAGATAGATATGACATTTATTTTTTGAAAACAGGATAAATGTTGAATCCATACTGGTATAGTATTTATAAATTATAAATTTTAAAAATAAAAACTGGTAGGTTTCTCTTTTTCATTTTCTAAGATGTAAATCAAGATTCTTGAGAGCATTGGGATGCCTCAGTCAGTTAAGCGGCTAACTTTGGCTCAGATCATGATCTCAAGGTTTATGGGTTCAAGCCCTATGTAGGCTCTCTGCTGTCAGCACAGGGCCTGCTTCAGATCCCTCTTACCCTCTCTCTGCCCCTCCCCTAATCTTGCTCTCCTGCTTTCTCTCTCTCTCTCTCTCTCCTTGTAAAGTAAATATTTAAAAAAATTCTTGAGAGAATTTTGGTGCTCTAAAATTTTTGTTCTGATACAGTGCCATGTACATTTGATTCATAACCTGCATCAATTGTTTTTCATCTTGCTTATGATTATTTGCTTAGTCTATGGATTTTTCACTAGAATGTCAACTCCTTGAGAAAGGGGACTATGTCTCTTTTACTAACTATGGTAGACTTGGTGCTCAGCAAAGTGTGTAGTACACAGTAGACATTTGATTAGATTGGTTGAATAAAAGGGTTAATTATGCTGATTTATATAACATGCAAAATATGTGACAAATCACTATCTGGTTTAGATTTAGTGAAAATAATGAGTATCATCCCTGCACTAATTATAAGAGGACAGTGAGAGTCCCTTTTAATTCTTAAGTCAAATTTGGTCTCAGAATTTTAAATACATGAGATTTCTCTATACAGCTTAATTATTGATGATTATATTAGTGTTTGTTTGAAAAGGCTCTCTGATGTTCTTTACAGACCAAGAATTCTTTTTCATCTGCTTCAAAAAAGAAAAAGTAAAAAGAACACTATAAACTAGTTTGCTAGATCAGAGAATAAATATTGAATGCCAGAACTTCAGACTATGCATCTTTAATGAGCTCTAAGTCCACAGAAAATAAGTTCCCATCATAACCCAGAAACTATGAAAACTTAGATGGTCATTGACCTTTTCTAGTCAACCAAATTAGGCATTTTGAGAATATAAATTATTAATTTCATCTGTAAAACTCAAGTCAGTTATTTTAATATTAAAATCCAATTTTATTATTATTTTACCATTATTAACTAGGAAGTTAAAATGTTTGCATTATGCACAACCTTTAAAAAGTGAAATATTTGTAGTTTACATATTGCATAGATTTGTAGTCAGATTATTGAGTTTTACCTTGACAGTTTTACAATATACGAAGAATAATTTATTTGTAAAACTTGATGGTTGAAATGGATGTAAAAATTCATTTAATGGTTACTTAGAAAAGTATCTGGCAGTAAAACAGACATATAAAATATTTTAAATGAAAAAAATGTATATCATATACTGAAACTCATGCTACTAGTGCTCATTACTAATTTTAAAGCTAGGAGCCTAAACATCTACTCATCAGTTTTTAAAGATATACATAAATGTATTGGTAATCTAGAGCAATCTCCTCATTTTTTACATTAAAAAGCTCCTCTCAGTTATTTTTTAAAAATCTTTCTCCAATAAATTAGAGGCAGAGAGAATAACAGACTGAAAATTTGATACTTGATTTCTTCACTCTAAATCCCAATACAGGATAGTTCCACCCAACTGTCATTAAGTGGGAATGTCTTACATCTTAGTATTATCATTATTGATAATTTAAAGAATTATGAGTATCCAGTTTTCTTACATACCTTTAAAAAAGTTTCTGTAATATGTATACTCACTCAATTATGTTTCTCTAAATATCTATTTTAGAACTTACTTTTCAACCAAGATTATAGGTATAACCAATGAAAACCTATTTGCTGCCTTTTGGCTTAAAAAACTAGTTTAAACAAAATATTGATCATTAAAAATATTTTTGAAGATATTTAGCAAAAGATTGAACTTCATTTATAACAGATTTTCAGAATTTCAGAATAATTAAGGAATGAGAAAGTAATGATAAATGTGAAAAAGAAAAGAAAAACTTAATACTAAAATAATAAATCCTATAATAACTGATGACTTGAATTCTGCTAATAAATTTAAATTTAATTGCCTGGTACTTTGGTGCCATTTCAACTAATACTGTTTTGGATAAAAGAACAAATAACAATGTACTTTCCTTTGTACTGAATATTGGCATAATCTCAAAATTTTTATTTCAAGTTACAAAAATATAACACTAGTTTTCTAAGGTGATAATACCAGGAAACAAAAAATAAAACAGAAGGGCTTCTCCGCACCATTTTGTAAAACTGGTATCCCTTTTTAAGATAACATTTGGTGGTGCTTGGGTAGCTCAGTTGCTTAAGTGTCCAACTTCATCTCAGGTCATGATCTAGCAGTTTGCCCGTTCGAGCCTTGCTTTGGGTTCTGTGCCTGGAGCCTGCTTCAGATTCCATGTCTCCCTCTCTCTCTGCCCCTCCCCTACTCATGCTCTGTCTCTCTGTTTCTTAATAATAAATAAATGCTAATTTTTTAAAAAGGATAACATTGGAGGACTTTTAAAGGATTTTTAAAAATGTTTTTATTTATTTCTGAGAAAGAGAGAGACAGCATGAGCAGGGGAGGGTCAGAGAAAGAGGGAGATACAGAATCTAAAACAGGCTCCAGACTCTGAGCTAGCTGTTGGCACAGAGCCTGATGTGGGACTTGAACCCACAAACCATGAGATCATGATCTGAGCCAAAGTCGGATGCTTAACCACCTGAGGCACCCAGGGGCCCCTAAAGGAATTTAACAGACAATTTTATCAGACATACCCTATGCTGAACTTTTTATATAATGAACTTTAATTTTTAATCTATTTGTTCAGACTTTTGGATGGAAACTTTTATTTATTATTGTTAATTCAACAAGACATTTTCTGAAATTATGTAGAACACTGTTTAAGTAGGTATTTAGGACGGCTAGTGTCAGGTCTCTTTTCTCCCTAATTTTTTTTTTTTTTTTTAGTATAGTTGACAACATTACACTGGTTTCAGCTGTACAGCATAGTAATTGGAAAAGTTTATACATTATACTCTGTTCACCAAATGAATAGCTAACATCTGTCACCATATAATGCTATTACATTGTATAATATAATTACATTGTATAATATAATATAATTTACTATATTCTAATGGTATGTCTTTTATTTCTATGACTTACTCTTTTCATTACTGGAAATCTGTATCTCCCACTGCCCTTCATTCATTTTGCACATCTTTCCCAACCCTCCTCCCCTGTTGCATCCGTCAGTTAGTTCTCTGTATTTGTAAGTCTGATTCTGCTTTTTGCCTTTTTATTCACTTGTTTTTCAGATTCCACATATGAATGAAATTGTATGATATTTATCTTTGTCAGTCTGAGTTACTTCACTTAGCATAATACCTTCTAGGTCAATCCATGTTGTCACAAGTGATACAAGCTTATCCTTTATATGTCTGCATAATATTCCATTGTATGTATACCACATCTTCCTTATCTATTTGTCTACTGAAAGACTTACACAACTCAGCTTTGGCTCAGGTCATGATCTCATGGTCTGTGAGTTTGAGCCCCACAGCAGGCTCTGTGCTGTCAGCTCAGAGCCTGGAACCTGCTTTGGATTCTGTGTCTCCCTGTCTCTCTGCCCCTTCCCTGCTCATGCTCTTTCTCTGTCTCTCAAAAATAAACATTAAAACGAATTTTAAAAAAAGAAAATGAAAACACTAATTTGAAAAGCTACACCTATATTTAAGCTCTCCTTTGTTTATTGCAGCATGAATTTACAGTAACCAAGATATGAAACTAACATTTTAAATTTAAAAAGAAATTATTCCTAACTCACTAGTTGGACAGAGAACTAAATTATAATGAAACTCATTATTTGCATGGATGTGAAAAATAAGTCGTACTCCTTTTAAGAGTCTGTATCCCAAATTTCTAAAAGAAAAATGAAGAAATCATAAAGAAAACAAACATTGGCATACATATAGATATATTCATCCAATAATTCCACTTCTTTGTATTTATTCTAATTTATTAAGTGAAAAATTATGTAAAAAGATATTATTCAGGGTTTTGTAGGTAATTACAGAAATAATAAGCAGTAATTTTGTCCTGAGCTATTAAAATAATTTAAAATATATTTAAGAAATGAAAATAATAGAGTAGGATGAAGCAATAACAATATACATAAATGTTATGTATTTTTCATAACATTAAATGAAGTAAAAAAGATTATTAATGTTATGTAGAATATATATACTGTAACCATATACAATATATATGAATTTTATATAAATTTCAAGTATTTAATCTCTGAACAATAGAATTATTATCTAAAATTTTATCTATAGTTTGTAAATTTTTAATAAATTTATATTGCAAAAGCAATATTCTATGCTTCTAACAATACAAAATTACTAATTTTAAAAATCTATAAATACTATGCAAACATAGGTTAATATTCAGAAACTATTAAAAATTGAAAGTTGTGTTCAAACATGATACCATATAGGAAAAATAAAAGATAAATATATAAATTTGTCTGATAGATATGCAACAATAATTGCCATAAAAATATAACATGGAATAAATATCACATATCAGCTAGTTGATATGAAAGTGATAATAAAATTACAAGAAACTATTAGAAAGCTCTTAATGATTTGAACTATTATACAATTAAGTTTGTAAGGAAATAGACTGGCGGTCATTAAAAATAACAAGATATAATAGACGACTGTAAGAAGGGAGATCATCACATTAAACAAAAGTTTATAAAAAAGAATAATACAGATAGAATTATGGACATTAGGCTATGCCATAATTCTAAAGTTTGTAAAGTTTCTGTTTCTGACTATTATAATATCAAACAAACAATAAAACTTTAAGAATGGCATATAATTGTTAATAATGAAAATTGTGGGACATTTGTATCTTCTTTAGCCAAATACACACTCCATGACATACAAGAGCATTTGCAACTGATTTGTCAGAAGTTTATACAAGGATTTCAAACAAGATGGAACAGCAGTCCCATGTTAGAAAAAGTACTTGAAAATGTGAAAGCCTTAACATTGTATGCATGAGATGACAATATCAACATGCTAATAACCAATTTTGCTTGCAGAGAAATTATTTCCTGAGACTTGGTGAAAATTTTCTAAACATATACTCTTCGTGATTGCACATTGCTTATTACATGGTTATCTGTTGTAAAGATTCTCCCGTCATTTTACTTCAGGGAAGATGCTGAAATTGGCACATATGCAATGAAAGCTAAAATGGAGAAAGTAATTCTGGGGTAATTTTATTACCTTGAAAGCTAATTACTTTGTTTATTGCCATATCTCAATAGGAGGGTTCCTTAATCTCCACGCTATTGATGTTTGGAGCAGAATAATTCTTTGTTATAGAAAATGTCCTGTGAATTGTAATATGCTTAGCAGCACTCCCAGCCTCTACATGCCACTATATGCTGGCTGCATGTCCCTTCCCCACACCAGAACTGTGCCAACCAAAAATGTCTATAGATCTTACCAAATTTCCCCTGGATGAACAAAATCGCACCTGGTTGACTACTCTAGAGCAAAGATAGAAGGATGTACAACATTTTCAAAAACATGATTTTGTAAAGCAAAAGTTCATGGTTAAAACTTTAGGAAAAACTTTCATTCAAGTAACAATCTCATATTGAAGTGTGAAAATATTAAGAAAGTATTTTGTTCAGCCAATACACGGTTTTAGTTTTGGGGGTTATATCTATAAAACTGCATCACCACCATCTCTCAAATCTTCAAGTTCAGGAGTTGAAACATCTTTACCTTAGTCAAATACTGTTAAGAAGTTAGAGAAAAGGCAGCTAAAATGAATTTGTGACTACATAAAAATCAGCAGCACACTATACTGGAAGATGATAATCGAAAAATTCTTGCTCCTGTATTTAATTAACTCGATATATTGGATGAGCAGAAAATATAATAGTAATATATTTCTGAGAAAAAAATATTGTTCTTCTTCCAAAATCTTAGTTGAAAGTGAATATATCTGTGGTATCAGAGAGATTTCTGTCAGGGCCATAGTAGCAATACAGAAACTGTTCTATAAAGAGTGACATAGTAAATATTTTAGGCCTTGTAGACCATAAAGTCTGTCACAACTACCCAAATCTGCCATTTTAGTGGGAAAGCAACAGTGTATTCCCAGCAGCATTATGTGAGAATTCTAGCTTCTCTGTAGTCTCACCGGCACAAAAAACCATGGTCTGTTTTTGTTCTTTCTTTTAATTTTTGTTATTCCCATAATTTAAAGTAGTATCTCAATGAGATTTTCATTCCCATTGTTATAATGACTAATGACTGAGTATCTTTTCTTATGTTTATTTGCTATCTATTATCTCTTGGATTTTATGTTTTTGTTTTTAAAGTCCTTTATATATTGTGGAACTAATGTCTGTCAGATGTATGTATTGCAAATATTTTCTCCAAGACTGTGGTTTACACTTTTATTTTTTTTAACAGTGTCTTTTAAAAAGCAGAACTTCTGTGTTTACTGATGATAACTAATTCATGCTAATTATTTTTTCTTATGATCCATGCCTTTATATCCTATAAATATTTATATAGAGTAAATATTAGCATATTAGTTCATCACAAAATCAGATGTGAGTCTTCCAGCTTGTTTTTATTTTCTATTTTCAAAATTATTTTGACTATTCGTGGTCCTTTTCTTTTCCATATAAATTTTGCAGTCAATGTGTCAATTTCTATTTGATGGGATTATATCAAATCAATAAGTTATTTTTCTTTTTTTACTAAAATGATTCTAAATTCATATGTATGTAAATTATCATGCCTATCTCTATATCTATGTGTACATAGATTTATTTATATTTTTATATAAATTCATATATTATCAAATATGTCTGTTTTGTATAAATTCATATATTTATCAAATATGTCTGTTTCTAGAATAGCAGATATGGACTTTTAGCATGGGATCCTTTTACCTAAGCCTGACAATATAGTTTCTATTCATAGAAAATTTATGAACAATATCTTTTAACAAATATTCTATGTGTCCATTTTGCCTTCAAAAACATTTTGTTTATATGATTACTAAGTGCATAATTTTGATTACATGTATGTTTATAATCTTGGACTTCTCCTTTTCTACAGTTGCATACATTCCCTAGGTGATTTCCAGTTATGTAGATTTAAAAAGCACTTATATACTCAAAACTCTTAAATTTACATCTGAAGCTCTTATTTTTTCCATGAACTTCAGACTTAGAAAGCTCTATCCCTACTTACTTCTGCCTGAAAATTTTATTGGTTTTCTCCTGTCTTTCCAAGTCTTCCCTTTTTCAGTGAATACCAAATGTATTCATCCAGTTGCTCATGACAAAAGTCATTCTTGATCCCTTTATTGTTCTTATACCCACATCTACATATATGAGATAATTCTATTGGCTTTACTTTCAAAATATGTTCCAAATCTGGATATGTTTCACCACCTCCATTGATCCCACTCTCATGTAAGACACTATAATTTGTGGCTCAACTAATGCAATAGCCAATTCGCTGGTCATTCTCCTCCAACTTTTATTTCCTATCAATATTAACCCCACCAAAAGTCAGAATTATTATTATTATTACTGTTAATATGAATATTACATTCAGAATATAATCGAAAATATTCACTGTGACCCAAACTTACGAGATTTAGCCCACATGGGCTCCACTGCCCCCCATCGTTTTTCTTGCTCTCCAGCCACAATGACCATGTAGATGTCCCTTTGAGATTTTCTTTTCTTATCTCAGGATCATTCTTTTGCCTGTGAGCTCTTATGCAGGTAACTGTAGGACTCATTTCTTGGTTGTATTCATTTTATCCTAATTTTAATTTCAGAGTAGGTTTTCGTGACCACTCAATCTCAGTTTAAAATAGCACTGTCATCATCCTGATTAGTTTTTTTTCCTTTGTACTTATAGGCAACTGACCACCCACAAATTCACACATAAATATGTTTGCTCTCCCAGTAGAAGGCAAATGCCATGAAAGCAGAGACTTTTTGATTATTGAAATATCCTCAGCAATCAGAATAATGTATGAATCATAGCAGGCGCTCAATTACCTATCTGTTTAATAGGAAGGGAGGGCGGGAGGAAGGAAGGAAGGAAGGAAGGAAGGAAGGAGGGAGGGAGGGAAGGAGGGTAGGAGGGAAGGAAGGAAAGAAAAGCTGGAACAAAGGAAGGATTAATTCTTGAGCTATTTTGTATTACAAATTTATGTTAAATTCCCAGGCAATGAATTCCACTGGCTTCCTTTATTATAATGTTATTTTTAGTTTAATATTTATTTTGTGTTTTTAGGTATACACAAAATATAAGCCATCTATTCTTTTGGAGGAATGTCAGTATCAATAAAAGGTGAACATCTTCCTTATATAAATAAGGTTAAATTTGTATTCTCTTTGTTTGTTGATCTGTAAACTAATCACCTAAAATTTGAATGGATTTCCAAGGCATATTGAAGATATACTGATATAAAATGCCAACTATGTGACATATTGATGGCATAGACAGTGTCATCCTGCATGGCAGCTTACAACGAGATACAAGAAGTTTACATGAGATGCCATCCATGGTGGGTGACATGGACAGGGAAGACATAATGAGTTTCTAATAAGAGGACAAAATTGAAAGTCACAAGGGTAGACATTAAATTGCCTGCTTTACTGTGTTTAGGCTACATCATGGTTATTTTTATGTAGCATGCTCCGGTAGGAATAGAAGCAGGGATTTATTTAAGGAAAGTTAACAAGCCTCTCAAGCCCTATTTAGGCAAGCCAGATAGTCTAGAATAATTTGGTTACCTAGTTCTTCATAGAATAAAATTCAATTGCTCAGTATATAGCCAAGATGCTAATTGTATTGTAAAATATTGTCTGGAATTTATGCCCTTAAATGATTTTTATGATCTTACTTGGTGCCAGAATATAAGTACTCACAAAGCAGCTAAGCAAATAAAAATGTTTTAATCACATTTATTTTTAATGGTGCCTCTATGTAGCTTAAAATGGCTCCTTTAATTTTTCAAAAAGTATCCTTTATCTTGATTTTTTTTTAATCTTGTAAATTATTCTAATAGAACTTAAAGAACACAACCCTGGATGAATTTTAACATCTTTGAATTCCTTCACATTAACCATACAAGGTTTTGGGTTGTTCAGCGTTGGATTTACCTAACTATTAATAATTACCTACACAAAATCTAATTTAAATTTGATGTCACCATATTTAATAGGGAATTTTCAAAAATTCACCACCAGATCTTTTCAGAGTGAGCAAAACTGCATGTATAATTACTTGTACCCAAAACTGGCCAATTAGTATGTCAAAATAATTGGCTGGCTACACTGAAGTTAATCAATAGCAGGTGAAATTTGCATAAAATTATTTAGGGTTAGTCCAGAGCTTCTCAACATTTAAAGTGAGTACAAACCACTGGGATCTTGTTAAAATACAGGTTTTCATTAGGGTGTATGGTGGGCCCTGTGTATCTAAGACTCAAAAGATCTCTCAGGCGATGCCAGGTACTGTGCATTTACTGGATAGGGCCTAGTGGACAGAGTTTCATCTCTTCTGGGTTTCTGACTAAAAACTTACAAATATCTAGATATGAAGTATGGAATCTACATAGATGTTTTCCCAAAAATCAGTAGTTTAATATCACCTAAAAGATGAGTTAATTCATCATTCTTTATTGCCAACTTTTTTTTTTTTTTGAGAGAGAGAACATGTGTGCTTATGCACAAAAGCAAATAGGGGAGAGCAGATAGAGAGAGAGAACCTTAAGAAAGAGAGTTGAGGAGGGACAGAGGGAAAGGGAGAGGCTTACAGAATTTGGGGCTCAGACTTACAAACTCTGAGATCATAATCTGAACCAAAATTAAGAGTCTGTTGCTTAACTGCCTGAACCACCAAGGTACCCCTACAACCATTTTAAGAAAGCTAGATATATTTATGACTATTCTTCTAGACCTCACTGCTTCATTTTTCCACCCCAGGAGGAAACATACCTTTTTATTCAAATTGAAAAAGAAATGACTATGCACACTTGCAGCACTTTCCTCTTTATATTTTAGTATTTAGGCCTATTTCTATGGTATAGCAGAAAATGCAAACAGCATTACAATGTAAATTCATAAGTAGGTTGGTGTTTTATTTGGCTGAGATGAAAATAAGGAACATCCAGGGAATACAGCTATTGGAAAGTTGAATTTTTCATGGGGCCTGATGCATAAAAGCACTAAGCACCTTTCAAAATATGCTAATTGAATTGAACCTACAAAATGTTTCAGGAATAAAAAAATGCCTCATATGATTCCCTTTGGATGCCATTTCACAATCTTACCACAGAAATATACTAAAAGATGTGAATTCATTTTCATAATAAGTCTGTATAAGGTAATTATAGGGAAGCAATGAAAACAAGTGATACAAGCATTGCCTTAAGGTCTTTTTGCTACAGACAATACATGTATAAAAAAGTTATGAATATAGAAATGATACTGACTTGCCAATCATTCCTGGATAGTTAGAAAGTACCTTTTTTGATGTGTTTATGGTTTTCTGAAATTTCAAATGAATAATTACAAAACTATCATTATTTTATTACAAGAATCTCCTATTAATGAACCAGACCCACTAATGCTTTGTTGACATAGAGTTAACAGGGGATACTTGAAATGATATCCACAAAGTCACCTTCTGCTATTTAAATGCAATTACCTGGTTGTTGCTATAGTGATTGCGTGAAGAGTATGCACATTTGCCCTGTAACCACCTATGGGTCAAATAAACATCACAGAAGTTCTTGATTTTTATTTCTAAAATTGTTAAAGCAACCTTTTCACTAATAAGTCTCAGATATAAACAATATGCTACAAGCCTATGGAGTGTTCAGGATGATCCCCTATGTTGAAGTGGGTAATAATCACTGCATTATGCTTCTTGCTTTAAGTAGAAAAATTTAAATAAGGGGTATGATATGGTTTGTATAAAAATAAATTTGATGTAAGGTATCAATAAGCAATTGATTAAATGAAAATTGAACTCATGTAAATAATAAAATGTAGCTGGCCAACTATCTCTTAATGCTTTACATTTTCCACATTAATTTTCTGGATTCATTTGATACCTATGTAGTTAGAAGAATAAACAAAGTAATCCGATATGAAGCAACAGCTTCTAAATCCCCTTGAATCAGATTCCTCCCATCCCTCACTTCTGCAATCGTTGGTTTGATAGTCATCTACTATTTCAAAAAAAATACATTTATTTCATAATCACCTAGAGTCAGATAAAATCTAATAAACTTATGGAGAAGCTACTGCATATATATAATTTTTTAAAATAACATGCTGTTGTTCCACACTCAGAATATGTTTTTAATTGCCTATAAATAGAAAAAGAAAAGGTGGCTACCATGGAAAAACTTTTCTGTTAAGCATTTGAGGAATTCTAAGTTTCTGGCCTGGCCAATGTGGGCAATTATTAATAGAAATAAGAGAGATATTACAAGGAGAACTTAGCATGCCACAGGAAGGCATGAGGAGTTTATACTTCACGTTTGTAAACTTGAAATCATGTCAAAGAACCACATTTAAAATTTTACTTTCCATAATTTTAGCCATGAAACCAGAAGCAAAGAAAATACAAATTTATCAGTGGGCTGGGGCAGTTTATCCAGGAATATACAAATATGTGTAAGTGATATAGAGGGAATCTGTCACATATGTCACATCGTGCATTAACATTGCCTTTCCACATCACACGTAAGCTCCATTTCATGGAGAGGATAATGAAGGGGTTGCTTGTTATTAAAATTGTGACAGGAAAGGAGAGCTGATGCTTTTGAAAATCAACTAATAAACTGAGAAACATGACATAGATTTCTCTCTTCTATAACATTTATAACAGTACCATTGGCATCTTCCACTGATATGTCAGTTATGCTTCCTCCTTTGAGATTCTTCCACTTGTGATATGAGAGGGCAGAGCAGAGGTCAAGTTCTATAGTTTGAGTGCAGGAATGCTGTGTGTGAGTCTGTGTTGAGGGGAATATGCTCACGCATATGCTCAGTAAATAATAGCAAGGTGCTGTTTCTGCCTCAGGAGTGTAGTTGTAGCCGATGAGTGTTCCATACTTTGTCAGAAGATGTAAGACCTTGTTTTGACAAAATAAGTGGGTAATGTTTCTGACAGCCTCTGAAATCAAACAGATAACTGCTTGTGGTGTAACAGTCATCAACTAAAACGGCTAATCTCTCTAGGCTATGTTCCCCAGGTCCTTTATTACCTGAACCCCCTCTGAGACTGTCTGGAGCCTGGCAGCAGGGAGAAGGAAGCAGCTCAGATATTTCTCCTGTCAGTCTGCCATAGCAGCTCTTCTGGAAGTCGCCTATATGCCCTCCATGACTCCAAATCCCATGGAAAACATCCTCCACACTGCCAACTTCCATTCAGAGTCTGGGCTACTTCAGAGGTCAATATTGTTTCCCTTTCTCTCTCCAGTCTAGGAGTAGAGGGTGGTTTCCTGCAGTTATTAATATCTCGGCTCCCTTACCCTCCTCTGGTTTGTCCTCTGCTCCTTTTTTTTTACCTCCTTAACTAAATCACTGAACTGAGTTCTCTTTTTGCAACCCTTTGGTTTCCTGGCTATGCCATGACTGAAATAGTGAAAGTTCAACTAGGTATCACAGTATACCTATTTCTATCAATTTGTTTCAAATTGCATATTCTCTAGTGTACAGATTAAAAAGAAGAACTCAGATTGAGTGGAAAAATGTAGTTTTGCCTTGGAGTCTCAAATGGTCATACCCTGCAAGCGTTACCTTAACAGGTGAATGATCCAAAACAAGCCAACATATTACCCGATGGAATTTGCCAGTATTTCAAACACAGTTTTAGAGACAATAATCCCTAGGAGATATGCCTTGCATATGTAACATATTCTGCTCATGAATAAGAAATTAAGAAATCTAAAAGTCTATAAGTGAATACATGCTTATTAAAGGCAGCATTATAGTGTTTAAGAGCATGGATTACGAAGTTTGAATCCTAAACCAGCAACCTTTTATCTTTGTGATCCTTTGGGTCACCTATCCTCTTTAGATTTTGATTTCCATGTAAATAAGGAGGGATAATCCTCACAAGCTCCTGTAATATGATTGTTGTTATTTCCATCTTACTGAATAGGAAACTGATTAATTATTTTGTTCTCTGAAACTCAAAGTCCAATAGCTAGTATGGAGAAGAGCTGGATTTTAAATCTCCGAAGTCCTTGTGTTTATAAATGTTTATTTGCAAATAGTGCCTTGTAAAGTTGTTCAGATCATGTTCTGTTAGCTAGATTTTATTAACCCTATTAATTTTACTAGCAAACATTTGTCACAGTTCCATTGAGCCATTTTCAGAGGGAGCAAAAATTCAAATGAATAGAATCGAAATTTATGCCACAAATGTCACTTGAAGTTTTGAAAAAAAATTGCAGATCCAAATAAATTTCCAATGAGATTCTTTCCTATAAAGTGAAAACATCACAAATCCAGGGAAAAGTCAGTTTCTTTAAGTGAGTGTAATTTAGACAAATCTTTCTAAAAGAAATAAGTAGTGAGATGATTAGCCTGTATTTTATTTTTTTGTTTGTTTTTTCTGCATTTATTGAGAGGATCATATGATTCTTTTTTTTTTTTTTTACAAATAGTTTATTGTCAAATTGGTTTCCATATAACACCCAGTGCTCATCCCCACAAGTGTCCTCCTCCATGCCCATCTCTCCCCTCCCCCCCCCAACATCCATCAGTCCTCAGTTTCTTTCTCAGCATTCAAGAGTCTCTCATGGTTTACCTCTCTCCCTCTCCCCCACCATTTCCCCCCTTCTTCTCCCCCATGGTCCTCAGTTAAGTTCCTCCTAATCCTCCTTTACGTGCAAACATATGTTAGCCTGTATTTAATAGTGAGTCATTAAAAGCCTGTTTTCCCCATAATTAATTATAGAAATTATTTTGTGGATTCTTCTCTCATCTGAATATATGACAAGATTTAGATAATGCTTAATATTCAAAGAAGTTAAATATAAAAACTTAAAAGTCTCGATATTGTAGTAACATAATTTGCCTTTGAAACTTAAAGCTACAAATTAACGGCAATTTAAAAAACCAATAAATCATTTGTTCTTTGTGGTGATATGGCAGGTGGTAGACTTTAAAGAACAAGGGCTAGCAAAAGTCAAATTCTACTCAACTATGGAAAGTATATGACCCAATTAAAGAGCTATCACAGCATTTCCTTTTGAACCAGGACAAAGGTTCATGTACCTAAAGCAGTTATTTGCTGTAGTATAATTGTAAATATATAGATTTCTTAGTAAGAAGAAAGAGAAATCTTGCTTTAAAACCTTTTCTAAAATATAATAGTGATAAATCTCTTAAAGAAATTGCTTTGTGGCCAGTATTATTCTGTATCTCCTTAGAAGTATAGGCACTGTCTGTCCTTTCATGAAGGATATTCTTCCTTCCTGTTCATTAAATGTCTAAGATCCTTGAAAAGTGCTCAATTATTTTTCTGCCTGCATATACATATTCTCTAATTGTGCTTCTCATTCATCTTAAATGTGAACTTGGGCACTTCTTTAGTCTCAATTTTGGAATTGCAAAGGAAACAAAGCTTTGAAAGCTATTCTGACAATACTTGTATCCAAACACAAGGAATATTCAAAATCCTTAGGTGTCCAAACTCCTCACTAAAGTATATGTCTTCTCAATCCAAATGCTTTAAATTCAGGCAAATGCTAGAGCTTATGTTTTAGCTAATAATATAAGATGATTGAGACTTTTTTTTTCCTCCTAACAGAAGAAGTATCATTCAAATACTGGTAATATTTCAAGCATAAAACACAATTCTGGGGTACATTTTGGGAGATAACGTTTACATAGATTGCTTTAAAACCAAGTCATAAAGATCAATGTGACAGCAATATTAATTTGATCATATAAATGAAAAAAGGTATTTGAGTGAGACAGCTATTTTTCTTTCTTGATGAAAAACTGAACATGTTGATTTGTACATCAAAATTCAGAGGCAGACTGTTTCATTATTTTTGACAACTAATATTCAAAGCTTTCTGTTTTCTATTTATCTTTGCATTTTAACAAACTGTGAGTACTAGCTCAAAAAGAATATGTTTCATACAGGTAAAAACGTGGTGACACTCTTTAAAATGGTGTGTGACTGAGTAAATACAAATGAAGGACCACCTTTATAAATGCAATGATCTTTCTTTAGGAGAGAAGTTCACCATATAGTAATTTGTTTCTGACTGTGTAAAATTAAAGCAGGATAGATAGTTCTCCAGGTAATATTCAAAACTCATGTAAAACTTTACAATTACAAAATATCTCCATATAAACCATTATCTTCCACTCTCACAAATCTAAGTGAAGTAGAAAATGCAGGCATTTTAATCTCCATTTGCAAATGTAGGAATTATGACTCACTAGAATGGAGTAAACCACATGGTCATAGATAACAGACATAAGAAAAGAACCTGATTCTTCTGAATTATCAATGAGGCGAGAAAATGAATTACTGAGTTAGAAGTATTAAAAGCAAACATAGGGGAGAAGGAAAAATATAGAGTAGTAAAATGAGAAGAAAGAATGGAAAATGCAGTATATCTAAGGCTTCTGGAAGGATGCAGTGGAGAGGGAGGAATACCTAATTCTCAAAACAGACACGTGCAGTGGTGGTAGGGTACAATTTGGAGAGATGGATGAACACTCTTTCCTCCAAGCCAATAGAGACACACAGGTAAGTTTAGGAATTTTCAAGAATTACCTTTTGATTGGCTAGACATAAATTTTTTAATGCTTCTGGGAACCTTTAATTGGAATCTTAAAAATAAGTATTTGAAATTTCTTCTGGAGAATGAAGTATTTCTAAATACAAAATATAACTGCCCTTGAATACAAATGCCATGAACATTATAAAGGCGAATTAATAAGATGAAAGGCCTGATCTGACCTCCAATGGCCAGGTCCATCATCCACAGTGTAGAAACCATAGCCTTAGGCCAGAATCTGTCAGATTCTTCATGGGTAAGAATAATTGTGCCTTAGGCATTTTTGGGTTGCAAGAAATCAAGATTAATTCAGGCTTATTTGAGTTAATAGGGGTATATTGAAAAGACATATAGGAAATTAAGAAAAAACAAGAAGCTCATAAACCAAGGAGTAACACTTCAGTTTCCGGGTCAATGCAGTCCTGGGAATCATTTTCTTAAGCAGCAGACATCTTTTTGATTCTCTGCTTCCCTGCTGATTCTTTTTGTATCACATCCACATGTTCTGAGTCAGAGGATGTTATTGGCAGTTCTCATTGCCTTGTGGTATAGAACAGTCATGTTAGGCCACTTCAATGAGGTATTAGAAAAACTTGTAGATGGTCTCTAGTATTAATTTCTATTGTCTTTATGAGATTCCGTTCAAAAGCAGAACAGATTACAAGTAATAACCTTATATTGCTTCCCTGAACAAATGGCTCTTAGCACGTTTTCCTCCAGAGAAAATGTGAGCAGTATCAGGGAAGGTGAGACTCACAGCTTCTCCTGTTCAGTTATGGTGAGCTACTTGAGCAGAGATAAGCAAATGGACATAAAGCAGAAGCTGGAACTTGGGACTGAGACTGCAATAGGAATTCCCCCCACAGAATTTTAAGTTGCTACATCAGCTGCAGGCAGCTGACAGCAGCTTTTTATCCAGAAAAGATTTTGCCTGATGTTTTCTAAAACCCTGGAAAATCATTCAACTTGTCAGTGAAGCTGAAAAGACGGGCTCTTTGATATGTAGCAGCAGCTTGGAAACTCTTCTGCTCTCCTCAGCTGTCAGAGTGGGAGGGAACTTTTCAACATGCATCATCACAGAAGATATTTCAGGACATGATTATCTTAAAAGTTTAAGAGTAAGAGGCCTCCAAGGCCAAAGACATTGTTAGAATCTGAGTTCTCTGGTGAATTCAAGGGCATCAGAAGCGATGGGCACTTTTGCTCACTCATCCCACTAGAGTGAATGAGGATATATACATCAGTTGGAAAGGCAGTGTAGTTGAGAGTAAAGGCTTTCAATAGGTTTTATTTCACATGTCAATTCAAATCAAATAGCAGTGGCTTCTTAGAGGTATTCCTGGAGAAAAGTATCTATGCTCTCGCTACCACAAGGGTCATTTATGGACCAGCAGCATCAGCATCATCTGGGCTATCCCCAAATTGAATGAGAATGAGAATCTGTATTTTCAGTTGTTGTAAATACATATAATAGTAAAATGTGCCATCTTCACTATTTTTAAATGTTCTGTTCATAGTGTTAAGTATTTTCACAATGTTGTGCAATCAATTACCAGAACTTTTTCATCTTGCAAAACTGAAACTCTGTACTCATTATACAACAACTGAAATTTGGGGGCACCTGGGTGGCTTAGTTGGTTGAGCGTCTGACTTTGGCTCAGGCCATGATCTCATGGTACGTGGGTTCGAGGTTTACGTCGGGCTCTGTGCTGACAGCCAGCTCAGAGCCTGGAGCCTGTTTCGAATTCTGTGTCTCCCTCTCAATCTGATCCTACAGCGCTCACGCTCTCTCTCTCTCTCTCTCTCTCTCTCTCAGAAATATATAAAACATTTTTAAAAATTTAAAAAAAAACAACTGAAATTTGGATGAACCTCGAGGACATTCTGTATGCTAAGAGAAATAAGACAGTCACAGAGAAATAAATACTATATAATTCCAATTTCTGAGAATCTATATTTTAACAAGATCCTCAATGATTAATTTGAGCATTAGGGCACTAATTTAGATCATGTCTCTGAGATCAGTAGGTATGACCATCATAAAAGGTTAGCAGCACAATTATTGGACTTTTATCACTGGTAGAGTAGAAAGAATTTGGATTTTGTGTTCAAATAGATCAGTTTATAATCCTAGCTCTATTGTCTACCAGCCATTTGATAAAGAGTAATGTAAATACTCTAAGTCTAATTTTTAATAATCTGTAATATGGTCATGGTAAAAACCCATTATAGATTTTCCATGACGGTTCAAGGAGATGCATGCTGAGTATTTATTGTAGCCCTTGGCACATAATAAGAGTACTTAATAAATAATTTACTATTATTGTTATCTGGGTCAAAAAAACTACCAATATTGGCCTTTTAAATGTATTTGGTATTCTAGCAAGACAATAAGTTCTTGACATTTATAGAATCTTGACCTAAGAGAACAATTTCAAATAAACATATGGAAGATGATTTAAAGACATGGGCATTATGAAAGTCAAAAAGCTCTGCAGTTTCTAATAACTTTGAAAGCCATCATTATAAAAGACTACATATAAGGCACCCCAATAACTACAGAATTTGTTTCATTCTGCCTCCCTAAGAATATTCACAACCAATCCAGGAATCCATTACTATTACTTAAAGTTATCAACTTTAGGGGCACGTGAGTGGCTCTGTTGGTTGAGCACCCAGCTTCAGCTCAGGTCATGATGTCATGGCTTGTGAGTTCAAGCCCCGCATCTCCCTGTCAGTATGGATCCCATTTCAGATCTTCTGTTCCCCTCTCTCTCTACTCCTTCCCTGCTTGCACACTCTCTCTCAAAAATAAATAAATCTTTAAAAAAACCCACAAAGCTATCAAGTCTAATTATGAAAGTATTTTAAGTATCACTGTTTCTCCTAATGAAGTTTGAACTAATTCATTTTGCTTTTATTCCTGGAAAAAGAAAGTGTGGTAACTATTAGGTATGGCATAGACACACTCAAGCTTAAATAATAATTTAATTCCCTTAGCCCATTTTACTATGAGCACCAACCAATCTACTTATCTTTCATTATGACCTCACATGAGTGATGCTGGATAATACTTTTCTAACAAAATATACTGAAACAAATTTTTATGTATCTCAGCTTTACACCTAATAGCTTGTTTACACATCACATACTATTATTATTGTTTAATGTTTTATTTACATTTGAAAGAGAGAGAGAGAGATAACTAGCAGAGGAGAGGCAGAGAGAGAGGGAGACACAGACTCTGAAGCAGGCTCCAGGCTCTGAGCTGAACCACAAGGTCATGATCAGAGGCAGTCAGATGCTTAACTGGCTGAACCACCCAGGAGCCCCATCACAACCCTCATTTAGATCTGACACTTACTCCATCTGTGGTCTATTGTAATATATTAGTAGACAGCCTGGGTTTTCCTAACCAATGACAGAAGCTATTCTTAAAACATGGAATCGAAATATGTTATTGTTTGTGAATATTTCAATTTTTATTTTATTTGTAAAGACTACTGCTTAAAAATTATCCTAAAGGTGGTAGTAATGAAAAATCAGGGAAAACATTAACATTGGAACTAGCATGGATAGGTAATTTGGTTCCAGAGAGTTAGGAACAAGAAGAAAAAGAAAAATAATGAAATTACTAGAAAGATTTACCAAGAAATACTTCTCATAAAAAGCAAAATTAAATGTTATGGTGACAAACTATGTGAAAAAAAAAACAGGGGAATGAAAATAGATGCTTTATTGTCAAATAAATAGAATGCCAATAATGCAAGTAAAAAATGTCTTGTTTTGGTTTTTTTTGTTTGTTTTAAGCCAATGTGTTGATTAAAGTATGTGTTAAAGCAAAACAAATTTTATAAAGGGATACACAAATCTAACTCTAATACCTAAACAAATGTATATCAGTTCAGGAAGAAAAACTCCTGAACACATTAATATATTAGATTAAAAATTATGCAATCTGCTTAGATAAAGAGCTGTACTTCCTTTACAAATTATATACACTTATATATGTATATATACAGACATATTAATATTATGATAAAGAAATAATAATAATAGCATATGTAGTTGTTTATAAATAAACAGAGCTCTTTAGCTAAGCAAATTGTATCATATATTAATATGAACCAAATGGCAAATGCTATTGTTTTCTTTCTTTTACTGGGTTTATTTTTCTATTTGTAGAAATATTGATAACATGAATGGCTCTATCCATTCTTTAAGATATTAGGATCTTTAAGATACTAGGATGTATGCATTAGAAAATTTTACAAAGAAAATATAGAGATTTATTAGAAAAAGTGGAGATTTTTTTTCATGAAACACCAATACATGAGCTGGTCATATGTAGACCTTTGAAAATATCACATTTATTCCTTTTTCCACACAAAACCAATGAATTAAATCTTGGATAAGGTTCATTGTTGACCCCTATAATAAAGAACACCTGTAGTTGTCATAATAATATTGTAACATTACATCACCAAACAAATGATTTGTTTGGGAATTTCTGCTGACAATTAAAATGAATGAAGTTTGTTATGTAGAGTATTAGGAAGAAGTTTTTTTTTTTTTTTAATTCTTTCTCATATCTGAAGCATGTAAGAGCTACAGGTAAAAATAGCTGCTTATACAGAATTATGTTATTTATCCTAAATAAATATTTATGTTAAATATCCTAAATAAAAAATATCCATTTTTCTTCTCAATGAGAAATGTTATAAATAGAAATATAAACTTGAATTTGTTTTTTTCATATGATTCTTTAATACATTCTGTTGATATAAAAATAGATGCTAAGGTTAGGCTAAGTAATATGTAGCTGATATATGATTTCAGATTTAAAAACTCATAAATTTTGATACCTATATTCTCATCAGTGAGTTTAATTGAGAAATGAATTTAAATTAAAATTCAGCACTAAAGAAATCAATTGTAAATGATGATATAATAAGCTAAGGCCTTATTTAATCTAAGTTTAAGATAATATTTTATATCAAGGTCTTTCAATTTAATATTGAAATTTTAATAAATTAGATAACAAAAAATATTTACTTAAGATAGTATAGCCTCCTATAAGCCACAGAAAAAATAGTTTTAATTCATAAAAGCCTAAATGAATAGAGATGAATTTGGATTTTGTGCCCACACAAACCACACAAGGTTTGTATGGGTACAAAAATCTGGTATCTGGAATACATGATTTATTTAGTTCCTTGTTTGAAATAACTCATTTGTTATCACATGATTATTGCCTATTTATTTTAGAACATATAATCAGAAGCTGGGACCTGCTTTGAAGTCTTTGTCTCTGCTTCTCTCTGCCCCTCCCCCACTCGTGCACTCTCTCCCTCTATCTCTCAAAAAGAAATAAATGTTAAAAAAAAAAAATCAGAAGCAGTAGCATCTTAAACCCTTAAAGGATGTTTTGTAAAATCCTCAGGCTTAGAAATAATTTTTGATCACTTTTAGTCAAAACAAAACAAACAAACAAACAAAACTACCAGGAAATTGGAAGTCGGTGAAGTTGAGATGCAAGAAAAGATTTCTACTCAAATAAGGATTAGGAATGCAAAACAATCAATAGAAAAAATTCAAGTATAAAACCAAATAGAATAAATCTCAAAAGCTGAGAATGAACAAAGGCAAAANGGAAGGTACATCAAGAAAAGATTCATTGAAGAATATAAAGGTTATTTGTGTTTATGTGTTATATTATGTTATATAACATATTATATATTAATAATATATATTATATATATTTTATATAATATAACTATTATATATTATATAATAGTATGTTATATTATGTTATATATGTGTGTATGTGTCTGTGTGTGCAAAGT
>NW_027530644.1:5836169-5961452 GCF_008692635.1 Crocuta crocuta | reverse complement strand
CCATTATGCTTATATAATAAACTGCTAATTCCCTGGTGATGATCCATTGTTAAAAATATACATAAATATATGTTTTATAGATAGTATATATATATATGTTACATATATAACATTTTCTGTGGTGCCATTTTCTTCAATATTAAGAAGAAATGTTGTATTAAGGTGTATTAAGGTGTTGGAGGACAGCTTTGCTGTTAGAATTGGGACCAATAAGGATGCAAATGAATTATTTGAAAGAGCCCAAATCCAATATTAGTTGAAGATAACAGTCAGATCACTGAAATATCTATAGGCCAAAGATTAGAAGTCATACTTCTAAGAGTGACAGATAAGCCAGCTTAGTTTTGAAATTGTCCTGAATTATAAGAGTTTGAAAATCTCTTAAATTTTACAAGTTTATCAGGTGTTAAAGATGGAATGTCGGAAGAACCAGAAAGTGGCAGAGATAGTTCTGAAAATGAATATGACTAGAAAATTTCCTGTGACAAATTGTGGATTAATTAGATTTGAAGTGGATGAACCTACTTTTAGTTTTCAGAGTCCCAGTATATTATGATTCTACTTGACTTTGAAGAAATAACAAAGCAGGACCCAAATGATGATATTTCCTTAATGAGTTGTTTTTAGACTCCCTCTCTCTACCAAGGTCTTGTTTTGCAAGATGATTAGAAGTTTAAAAGTTGTAGCATGTCTTATAGCTTCCAACTAACAAATTAAAAGAGCAAACAATAAAGTAAGGTCTCTAGTTAATATTTTTATATACTTTTGAACTTAAGAAAATAATGTTTTCTTATAATAAAATCATTTTGTAGATCTCCAAGTTATTAAAATCAAAATTGTAGTCATAAGAGATGATGCAAATTGCTCCATACATTTTCATTTCCTTTTCTCTTCTGAAAAATATTTATTACCAAAAAATTTTAATATATCTTATATATCTAGGACAAAGTGCCTGCAGATATAATCATACATGAATATCATTCTGAAAAGAGTTAATAGAGAAATATATTTTCTTCGATTTAAGTTATACAAGCACATTTATCACTCTTTCCTGGGATCAGGGTCTTCCCATGTCATATGTTCATTAAGTATTTAATGAAAATCCCAGATATTTTAGTACCTTATTATTATCACTTTATTTAGAAATCTGAAACCATTAATGTACTTGTTTTAACTTTTTAAAATTAATGGTTTACTCGTTTTATCTTTCAGTGTCAGTATTTATACTAAAGAAGTCACTGTACTAAAAAGTATTATAATAAGTGCTGACTAAAGAAAATAAAAACTAGAATATTGTTGAACATGGAGCATGGACTACATATGGAAATAAATGGATATTTTTTCATATGATGCTAGAAACGTATACATCCTCTTTCTCTTCCTTAAGAGTAAGAGTTAGTTACTCATAGTTATGCACAGATTTCAGTGACCAGCCACTCTCAAACTGACTTTACGCTCACAGAATAATTTTTTTCTTTTCTTTCCTTTGCTTTTCTTTTTTTTTTTTCTTTTCTGCTTTCCTTTCCTTTCTTTTCTTTTCTTTTTCTTTTCTGTTTTCTTGTCTTTCTCTCTCTGGCATTGGATTCTGAGATTCCATCTCAATTATTTCATCTGGAATTTATTTCCCCATCTTCTGTATTTCTTCTATTTCAAAAATGTTTATAGTACTCAGGTTCTGTCTGCCATAATCAGTAGCTCTACACATTTATTTTTGGCTTTTGGTTTGTAAACTCCTTGGCAGCTGAGTACTAATATTCATTTGTTTATTTTAAGAAAAATGAATATAGCACTAATAATATGTCAGATGATGTTCTAAATGCTTTATGTTCATTCATTTAATTACTATAACAATCTCATTAACTAGATACTGTAATTATCTCTATAATAAAAGTATCATTTGTCTTCCATTCCTACTAGTACCTAGCACATGAGAAATGTGCATTAAATGTTGAATTAAGCTTCAGTTGTTTGTTTAGTGATATACACTTACTTAATGTCAATGTTCTTGGAAATCCATTACATTATGTGGGTTACAAATATGACTAATCCAGTTCTTTGCTCCACGATCAAATCTGGGAAAATGACATAAACAGGATAACGACTTCTTTTCCTGGAGAGTACAGACACAATAGGATATGATCAGGAAATTGTGTATCAGTTGGTCACTTAATAATATGTAGGCACACAGTGAGCTTGTAGGAGGAATTCAAACAATCTAAGCAAAGGGGGAAAAAGAGAAGTGTGACATACTTGGAGAACTACAAAGTTTAGTGTGGGCACATCACAGAATGAAATATATAAGCAGAGTAAAAAGAAGTAGGTGTGAATAACTTTGTTTATCGCCTTTAATGCCGTACAGAGAAGTTCAGATTTCATCCTGACCTAATTTTTCCAAAATGCGTCATTAGGGATCACTGGCTCTGTGTGGTGTTCCATGGAACAACAAAAAATTTGAACAAAATATATAGATTTTTAGGATAAAATAATTTTAAGAAACTGTGTGTTATAATGTATCTTGCACTTTGAAAGACAGAATACTTAAATATATTAAAAGTCCTTAGAAGCATTGTAGTATACTAAGCTGTTTATTGTTACTTAATACAGAAATCTCTTTATATATCTGATGACAGAACTCTTTTTTAGTGTAACTTCAATTAATACCTACAGAACAGATTTGAGAAAACAATGTTAGATTTTCACCAAGTCTGTAACATGATCAGACCAGTATTCTAGAAGGTTCTATACAGTAGCAGTATATAAATGGATTGAAAGAAGCAAAGTGAAGGTACCTGGTAGGAATTATTTTTTTTACTAAGTCACACAGGAATAATTACCAAGAGAGAGAGATGCTGAGATGCTGAGAACTTTAAGGTAGCTGAGATGGATGGGTATAGATACTTTTAAAATAGAGTTCAGAGTAAAAAAGATTTAATACCAGACAGGTAAAAGGGAAATCAATAACTTCCAGAATTTTTTTAGAGAGTGTGCACATGTGAGTGGGTAAGTGGGGGTAGGGGTGGGTGGCAGAGAGAGAGAGAATCTTAAACAGGCTCCACACTCAGCATAGAGCCCAACAAGGGCCTCCATCCCATTACACTGGGATCATGACCTGAGACAAAATCAGGAATTAGACACTTGGGTGCCTAGGTGGCTCAGTTCGTTAAGCAGTAGACTTAGGTTCAGGTCACGATCTCGCAGTTCATGGATTCAAGACCCGTATCAGGCTCTGTGCTTACAGCTCAGGGCCTGGTGTCTGCTTCAGATTCTGTGTCTCCCTCACTTTCTGTCTCTCTCTGTCTCTGTCTCTGTGTCTCAAAAGTAAATAAACATTTAAAAAATTAAAAAAGAAACAGACACTTAGCTGATTTTAGCCACCAAGAGCCCCATATTTCACATTTTTGATATGAATGACTGAGTAGATCTTTGCCATAAACAAAAATAGGAAATTCAAGGCAAAACACAGTCTAGGAGAAAGGTAATGATTAAATATTGGTATACGAATTTGAGTCCTTATGGAATATCTGGGTAGAATAATCTCTGAGACAACTGGCTTCTTAGGAATAGGTGAGATCATGAGATAAATAGTAGAAGAACCTTGGGATTAATAGCCATAAAAGAGACTATTGAATACCCTCTTATAACACAAAAGGAGGTACAAGAGCATATAGAGATGGAGAAGCCAGGGAGGGAGTTACTGAAAAGAGCAAACCGAAAAGTCCCTAGTAGCTGGCTGATTGTGGGGCGGAGGTTTTTGGAGAAACAAGACAGGAACATTTGCCAATGAATTAACACAGGTGATGAAAATGAAAACATAGAAAAGCATGAAAGATATAGCAACTAGTTTCCATACTTGAGAAAACATTTTCAAGATTTTCTTCTTAGAGTCTTTTAAATTTTTGATATATTGTTGAATTAATATTTTATAATATGAACTAGTTTTTACAGGCTCTAGAACTATGGTTCTATGAGTCTATACATTCTTGTATATACATTTACTGGGATCTGTGTGGAATTTTGTGTTACTCAAAGATGCCTTAAATGAATGAATTCTCAATTTGAGGCAAACAGTGTTTTGTTCTAAATTATTATTTTTCAGTATCTTTGTATTCTTCTTGTGATCTTCCTATTTTTCCCCTGTCTTTACACTTAAAATTTCAAGACTTTGTATCTCTTCTATTGGAGATATAGGTAAAGTGTTGCACAATAAACACACACCTTTGTAATCTCTTAATTTTTTATTTGTTTGTTCTTGGTTTCTTATTATCATGTGTAAAATAAGGAGTACTTTATGTTATTTTTTATGAATAGGAAATCTTAGGTTAATCAACAGATTCCCTCTTTACCTTAAGTTTTCATTTCATAGTCACATTCCATTGAATTTTACCTATAGTTTTAAAAAATAAAAAAATTAAAGCTTGTCATTTTAATGTATCAAGATATCAAAAATAGTTATATACATGATAAACTCTTTCAAATATATAGTCAGGGAAATAAAAATGCCTCAAAATTTCTACTGCATTTTTTATTTGCAGAAACTGGCTTGCAGGCATCGTCTTATTTTATTAAAATCATTGCATAAAAAAGGAGCAGAAGAAGGCCCCTGGGCCTGGCATATCAACTACATTTTGTCTTACTCATTTCCATTTTCTGTTCCCCTTTTGGTTGTTATTTAAACCAGAAAATAGAGCCCTGCCATATGTTGAACCCAGCAGCTCTTACCTAAATGTGTTTCTGTTTCAAATGTAAGATCATTTGTACTGTTGAAATATTCAGTAAATCTCTATATTTTATGTGGCTCCTGGCCTTGTTGTATTTAGTTCTCTTTAATCTATGTGTTTCCACTTATCTCTAGCAAAAGCATTCAAAATTTAGGAAAGAGACTTTTAAAAAGTTTTTTGTTTTTCTCATGTTTTTGTTTGTTTATTGCTTCACTTAAAGGATAAGCAAGTATTCCCAAACTATAATCCCAGATGGTGCCTGCTTTCTTGATGTCTTGTGAATAGAGTGTGGTATCTAAATACTGTCTGGCCACTTAGAACTTAAGAGTCAGGAACTCAGTATGATGATGTAGTTCAGTACTGTGACAAAGTCTGGGTGCTGGGAAACTTGGGTTCAAGTTCCAGATAGGACACTAAATACTTGATAATACAAGTTACTTAATTCCTTCCATTTATTTAGAAACCTAAACTGAGAATAACCTAAACTGCCTTGACTTTTTACCTCCCAGATCTTCTTCCCTTTTCTCCCTTCTTCTCAAAGATGGTCAGTAGGCAGGATGTAATTTCGGATGGGCACTCTAAAAAACAGAATTTCAAAACTTTATTAAAATGTGGTATCCTATGTACATTTTGTACATAGAAAATAATGTAATACATAGGGCTCAGCACATTTTAATTGTTGATGTATAATTTGGACATCATCTAATTTTAAGTATCTGGAAAAATATTTTTTAAATAACTTAGATCTATTTTATTTTTATCCTAGTATTTTTTACTTTAAACAAATTTAGAGTTGACATGTTTAAATGAATATATGTGGAACAATTTTACAAATACTCTTATATAACCTTTAAAAATTAAGGTCGCTGTGGCAAAAATATTGTATACCTATATGTATATTTTTTTGGACAAAAGCATGTATTTCCTATTTACAAATGGGAAGAAGCTATTTTATTAGCCTTTGTTATGGTGACAGCTCAGAAAATTAAGCTTTTGTAAGTGATCTTTGGCTCCATATTTCTCTCACCGTATTTCCTGGAATATAAGGAAAGAGTATAAAGAAGTAAAATTAAATAACACGGGTTAGAAAACAGCAGAGAAATAAATACTAGAAGGAGAATGAAGCAAAAACACTATTCAATCATGGAAATCTCTTGTGTTTACCTAGATAAAGATTTAATCTCATAATTTTGGCTTAATTCTTTATATGGGTGGTTTGCTAAAATTTCAGAAAGAAGGGTGGGTTTTGATTGAACTATCACAAACATCAAATAGAAAAATCCTAGAACATTAACCTGAATTTTGTCCTAATCGTTCAGGGAGTTTCACCTGACTTATTCATACCATCCCTTCAGTTCCCTGGATCCTTTTTCTCTTTTATTCCCCTTGGTCATAGCCCACCCTTTGTGAAGAACCAAATAAATTTATCTTATCTAACACAACATAGATTTTCCCTCCTTAATAAAGCCTTGGAACCAAAAGCATAACTTTGAGGTTGTGCCTTCCATCCTAACTATTTTTTAAGGAAGAGTTCTACATACACTATATATGGCCAAAAGAAAATACAGAAGTTTCCTGGTTTGTGGTAATTGTGTGGAAGAGTATTAATAAATGAATGAAACCCCTAAAATCACATGGCTTTGGAGATATTTATGTGAATCAAAATATGCATTTCATAATTCAATTTTTTAAAAAAAAAGACAAAATGAAGAATGCCTGGGTGGCTCAGTTGAGTAAGCGAAGACTTTGACTCGTATCAAGATACCATGTTCCATGATACAACTGTATCCACATACAGCTCTGTGCTGACAGCTCAGAGCCTGGAGCCTGCTTCAGAGTCTGTGTCTCCCTCTTTCTCTCTGCTCCTCGCTCGCTCTCTCTTTCAAATATGAATATTTTTTAAAAATACAAAAGGAAAACAGGACAATCAAAAGACAAGTGTTGAGTAGAAAAGGGCAGAATAGAGCAAGCTCACTGACATAGTCTGCTTATTGCCAAAAGTAAGAGATTCTTACAGATAGCCTTTCTTATTTTTAGAGGGTTTTTTTTATTTTTTTTATTTTTGAGAGTGCAAACAAGGAAGGGTCAGAGAGAGAGAGGGAGACACAGAATCCAAAGCAGTCTCCAGGCTCTGAGCTGTCAGCACAGATCCTGACACAGGGTTCAAACTCAGAAACTGTGAGATCATGACCTGAGCCCAAGTCAGATGCTTTACTGACTGAGCCACACAGGTCCCCACTCTTTCTTATTTTTAATTCTCTGAACATATCTGTTTTAATTAATCAGTTTCTAGACAGACCAAAACCATCACTAGTGAAACAAGAATTTCATGTCTAGAGGATTTAGTTGTAAGCTCAAATAGCCTTGTTGAGATGCTAAAACAGTTAACCATTTCACCTGCAGAAAAAAAAAACACCTTTATAAACCTTAACTAAAATTACATGACATGGCCTGACATTTTGTTCCTTTGAAACAACATTGCAAAATAAATACCTCTTACTATTAAATATGTAATCGATCATACAGATATTCTCTCCATCACCCAAATAACTGAGCTATTTTCTTTTCGTCTTTAAATGTGTATTTCACATCACTGTCACCTGTAGAACTTAGCATTCAGATGCACTTAATGATATTTTGTGCTTTCCTTTAACATTCTTTTATTTATAAATTGTACTTTACATTTTTAACCTTCAGAGATCAAGTATATTTAAAATTGAAAATACTTGAACAATTGAGAACAGTAATTCAGGTCAGAGTCAGTTAGAGCACCTTGTGGATGAGAAGTATGAGTGGCAGTCAGATACTTCCAGCTCAACCTCTGACCCATACGTTCTCACCTTCTGCATACTTAACCAGTTGAGAGATTTAAGAGACCTTGGGGTTATTGGGACATTGGTTTTTGTTGTTGTTGTTGTTGTTTAATCAAATTTGTTTTTTAAAAGACCATAAGATATCTTCAGTTTGTCTTTAAACACCACCTATGCTTCCCCTTTTGAGCACATTTCCTTGTTCTGGCTCTATGTTGGACTTTGAAGATTTTCTTCCCAACCACTTCTTTGTCTTTCAAATATAAGTTGATGCTTTTTTTAAATATGATCACAATAGTTGAAGTAGTGGGTTATTTATCACATATGTTTAAATACGTCGTGTATAGCACAGTGGTATTTTCCCTATAAGTAGACATAAAATGAAATTATTTTTCTTAAACCGCATATGACTAGGTATCATTGGTTGAAATGAACACCCGTTTTATTTCATACAAAGTCACCCCATATGTGAATTTATGTTCCCACTTTTTTCAGTTTGTGTATGTTGCACACCAAAGTCAGGACCTCACCCCAAACATCTTCCAGAAGTCCCCTTTAGCTATGATGTTCTTCTGTTCCAAAGGTAAATAATTGGTGGGGCACCTGGGTAGCTCAGATGGTTAAGCATCTGACTTAGGCTCAGATCATGATCTCATGGTCCATGACTTCGAGTCCCACATCAGGCTCTGTGCTGACAGCTCAGAGCCTGGAGCCCTCTTCGGATTCTGTGTCTCCCTCTCCATCTGCCCTTCCCCCACTCACACTCTATCTCTCTCTGTCTCTCAAAAAATGAATAAATGGGGGCTCCTGGGTGGCTCAGTCAGTTACGCGGCTCAGGTCATGATCTCACGGTTCGTGGGTTCCAGCCGTGTGTCGGGGTCTTACTGACAGCTAGCTCAGAGCCTGGTGCCTGTTTCAGATTCTGTAGCTCCCTCTCTCTCTCTCTCTCTCTCTCTGACCCTCCCCTATTCACGCTGCCTCTCTCTTTCTCAGAAATAAATAAAACATTAAAAAAAAAGAGAGAATGCACTCTCAAAAAAATGAATAAATGTTTAAAAAATTTTTAAATAATAATTGTTTACTGTCCACATGAAAATGCATGTTTATGTAGTCTTTATGTATTTATTCATTCATAGGAACACTTGTTGAATGAATATTTGAGCATTTCTTATATGCCTATAAATGTAGATAAGAAAAATATTCTTGTAAGACAAAACTATATCTTCCCACTCCATGTGCTCAATGACTAGCAGAGACTAAAGGACAGCGAAACTTCCATTATATGCTAAATGAGTGAACAAGTGATTAAATCAATATAGTTTCTGTTTTCCTGAACAGCACGCTTAAAGATGGAGAACAAGAGGTATATGGAAGTAAAATAGTAAAATGTGTCACTGCAAAAAATGTCACAAGGAAAAAGTTACACTATTAACTCAATAGTTAAGTGCCAAATTAGTCATGACACACTGCCAGTTGAGAACTTGGGACAAGTGCCACCCATTTCAGAACTGCATGTCTTAGCTGCTTCTGCCCTTAGTGATTCTGTGTTAAAGTCTGTCAGTGAGAAGCACTGTGGCTGGTTCAGAAAGTACAGTGGAAGAAGCAGCCGTAATTTTTGCAGCTGCAGGCCGAGGTTTGGGCAAGATCCTTGAAGCATTCATTTCAGGTTGTACTTGGCTGAGACAGCAGGACTGGATTCCTTAAGAATTACTTCTCTTGGGGCACCCGAGTGGCTCAGTCAGTTAAGCATCTGACCCTTGGTTTCAGCTCAAGTCATGATCTCGTGGTTCGTGAGTTTGAGTCCGACAGCTCTGTGCTGACAGTGGGAAGCCCGCTTCAGATTCTCTCTCTCTCTCTCTCTCAAAGTAAATACATAAACTTATATTTAAAAAAAAAAAATTACTTCGGGGCGCCTGGGTGGCTTAGTCGGTTAAGCGTCCGACTTTCGCTCAGGTCATGATCTCGCGGTTCGTGGGTTCGAGCCCCGCATCGGGCTCTGTGCTGACAGCCAGCTCAGAGCCTGGAGCCTACTTCCGAGCCTGTGTCTCCCCCTCTCTGACCCTCCCCTGCTCGCTCTGTCTCTCTCTCTCTCTCTCTCTCTCCTAGAAAGAAATAAAAATATTAAAAAAAAAATTTGAATTTCATTCAAAAACAAGTTCTCTTACACGGCTCAGGCACCCTGCAGGGAAGAAGTCTACAAGTGAGAGAGAGGTCCTTGGCTGGTCTCTTCTACTGTTATTTAGCTGGTGTCAAACCTTTCTAGGGTTGAAAGAGGTAGAAGAACAATATGATAGAGAAAATAAATCTTACCTAAGAAGCATCAATCAGGGATGTGTTTCTTATAAATGTGGCTAGACAAAGCTGACTCATATAGACAGCTTTGTGATTTATTCCAGAACATTCCCTTTTCCATTACTGGATCTCTCCAGCAGATCTCATGATGGGTTGATACCCTCTTAGCCAGGTTTGCACCTCTATGGAAAGGCTTGCTGAGTCTCTCTCTGTTGGGTCCCACCAACCCTCCAAGTGTACCTCTTAACCAGAAGCTGTTACAGGCCAAGGTTGTTTTTCCTCCTTTCTCTCCATTGTAAAGGTCTATATTAAGTCCAGAAAAAAACATATAGCATTTTACCACTCTTTTGTGGGAATATGATTTCTTTCCAAGCTCAATTCTCTTTTCATTTTGCTGGGTGGTGATAGCTTTAGCCACTCTCTTATCCTTTAAATTCCTGGGTTGAGTTAAGACACCTGTCAATCCTTTTATAAAAATTCCAACAGACACATACAGAACTCTGTGAATGGTTCCCTTGCTCCCTCTCCTCCCAAGTTTGATCTGAGGTGGAGGTAAAGCACCATTTTTCCCTCATGGTTTGAAGGGCTCACTTCACATGGACAATATGTCCCAAAGATATTGTCCAACTTTTAGCCTTTTGAGACCTTTTTTATTTTAAACCCTTCACTTCTTCAGATTGCTGAGGAGACGAGGGGCAGAGGACGTGTTTATAGCCACCTCTACCACAAAGTTAACAAAAATGACTGAACACCTTCCTCTAGTTTGTTAGGGTAATTAATAATTATTTTGGGGAGGGGGATATCTGCTCAACATGAAAAAAAAAACACAGTTTAATATCAAGTCAGACATAAATACATTGAAAAGACCACTAGGGATTTTTTAATCTTCATCAAGAAGTGGTTTCTACTTTTCGCTTAGCACTTCATGCTTCTGAAGAACCTGTATAAACTGCAAATTAGGAGCAGGCCAATCTCCATATCATAGACCTTCACAAAAAAAAAAAAAAAAAAGTCTAGAATTGATTGTAACTTTTTATTTTTTTAAATCAAGAAACTTCCAGGGTGATTGGGTAGCTCAGTCAGTTTGTATCCAGCTTCAGCTCAGGTCATGATCTTGTGGTTTGTGAGTTTGAGTCCTGCATTGGGCTCTGTGCTGACAGCTCAGAGCCTGCAGTCTGCTTTGGATTTTGTGTCTCCCTCTCACTCTACCCCTCTCCCAACTACACTCTGTCTCTCTCTCAAAAATAAATGACCTTTAAAAAATAATTAAAAAAAAAATACTTCCAGAACTACTCATGTCAGCCTTCCCTTGGATGGATCGTGGCCACTCCTAGCCGCTTCTAGCCAGTCAGTGGGGCCTTCCTACTGCTCTGAGAGCTGAGCCACTGCTCCTTCCACTGCTGGAAGGTGACAGGTTTCTTGTTAGCCCTGTCTGGCCACTGCTGCCCCCCACTAACACACCTTCAGCATTGCAGTCTCCTAGAAAAGTGTACCCTCCCTGAAGGCTCTGCATTCAGTACTCATTAAACAAGATGCAGATGTTTCATGTCTCTAGCAGCTCCTTATTAAACCTCCTCCCTAATAAGGTATTTCCTTAGCCTTTATGGTAAAAAGTGACTTTTGGTTACACTTAAATAGCCTCAACTAAAGGCTATTTTTAAAGATAAAATATACTTTTTATGTATAATTATATCATAGAGAAAATTTAACTTAAAAGGCATTTCTTCCCATACATGAATCATACATTTCAATCCATGTAATTAAAGCAAACCTGGACAGATACTGCAGAATACGAGAAAGCAGAAAATGCCATTAGCAGGATCCAGTGAGATCCAACCAGGGCTGAATTACATGCTGGAGATCAGCCATAGGACAAAAGGGTAGGATGGGGCTCTGTACTCGTCTAAGACTTTTGTTACCAGGTAAATGTTCTATTTTTTATATACAAAGTTGGTTGGCTTTATTTCTTAGAATATACAGGGAAAGAAAATAAATTTTTTTGATAATTCCTTTAGGGGGTCACTTTGTTAAACTGACAGTGTCAGAAATTTAGATGATGTTTTGTAGGTTATTAGACATCAGCTTTCTAGCACAGATGAGACGATTGTTAATAACAGATAAAAATTTGAAATGAGGCCAGCTTTGTAGGGCACTTTTGCCTCTGTTAATGAAATGAGTGAATTGAACAGAAAAGGTAACAACCTATTAAGGACACATAGGCAACATTGTTTGGAAAATGGTAAACAGCTAAGTGTGTGTTGCCAAGTAAGATCTTTTCATGGTTGCTGCATAAAAAACAAATGAAATTTTAATTAATGATATAAATGGTTTATATGGACTTTTCTGGGGAAGGGATGAGGTTCTCCAAGAATGTGTGCATTTCTGTAATTGGAAAGATGCATGCCCTGGAATATACTAGTGAAAGTAAACATTCTTGATTTTCTACTGAGAATAAGGTGTAAGTTTCAAAATGAGAATTAATTAACCAGAGGGATTCACATGCCCCACCGCAGCATTATCTCTTTGCAAGATAAATCTGAGAACCAATTCTAGCAGAGATGCCTCTGACTCTGACCTTGTGTCACCCAACTAGAATCCTGTGTTTTTCACTATCAATTCTTCATGCTTTTCATATTTTTTGGTAACTGAGGAATTGAGTTGTCCTATATGTCTCCATTCAGTTCTTGAAATTTCAATTCATACCAAACTTTTATTAGTTTCCACTCTACCCATTTATTGCCTTAAATTTCTAGTTTCCAAGGTTACAGCTGTCCTACCCACTCCTTACTGTCTGGTAACTAAAGCCTTCTACAAGTGCTTTACTGTCCTGTCATTCCGTCCTCCAATATACAGTTAGTTGTTCTTGAAGCTCTCTGCTTCTATGCCTAGGCATACATCTGCATACATCTTGATTGTTAGATCCTGCTAGTGACATGGCTACTTGCGTTTATTTACCACTTCATTTTGTGAGATGTGTTTGCCTTTCTTCATCTTTGCATTTTGTGAAGTTCCATTCATAGCGAACTCAGCTGTATTTCCTCCTTACTGATTCCAGAAATAAGCACTGTTATTCTACACTAATGAGAAAGATGCGAATAAGTCCAAATTTATGTTTTTCAAGATTTGATAGTATATAATCTTGCAAATGAAGACAAAGATTATTTAATCAGCTTTCTCCAATAAATTTGTAACAGTTTATTTTTCCCCACAGATAGTATAGCATAGTACAAAGATATATTTTTTACTTTTTATTTTTTATTATTTTTTATAGAAAGACCTATATCCTTTCTTTATGTTAATAGAGTTTATTGTAAAGTTGTTTTCCATGTAACACCCAGTGCTCGTCCCCACAAGTGCCCTCCTCCATGCCCATCACCCATTTTCTCCTCTCCCCCACCCTCCCATAAACCCTCAGTTTGTTCTCAGTATTTAAGAGTCTCTTATGGTTTGCCTCCGTCCCTCTCCTTAACAGTTTTTTTCCCTTCCCTGCCCTTATGGTCTTCTGTTAAGCTTCTCCTGTTGCACATATGAGTGAAAACATATAGTATCTGTCAAAGAGCTATATTTTAAGGAAAGGGTGAATTTACTATTAACATAGTTGATGTTTGTAATCACACGTATTTATATAATGTGACTTTGTAAAAACTTTCAAATATTTTAAAAATTATATTTAGCCCTATATTTCTTCTAATTAAATTAAGTTAAAAACTTGTTCTTCTATGATATTCTGAATCTAGGTATCATACCAGAAAGAAATGTGTAACTATTAAGTTAAATATTTGACAGAAAAATAAATAAATTTGAATAGACTAAACATATTAAACTATTATAATTTTCTATTTCACTGATTATACATGTAAATATTTTTATCAATGTTCTACCATAACAGAATACATGTAGGGTTATACTTGGGTAGAGGAAAGAGTTAAGGATTAGGGAAATCTGATATTCTAGGTCTGACTCAATTCCTGGTTAAGTATGCAACTTTAAGGTAACCCATAATTTCTATATCTGTTACACAGTTCTGTTTGTAGATAGAAGTAATTTAACACTGTGATTTTTTTAAATAAACTTTTAAAATATTTTAAGTGTTTTTGATCTCCAGTATTTGATTTAATGTTTAGAGATTCATTTAACAGCGTGGAGAGTATAAATTCAAAATGTATGATGCAATTATTATAAATTAATTACAGCTTAGGTGACTTTTAAAAGCTGGAGTTTAATGCACATATATAAAAGGGGATACCTAGTTAATATACAATAAAATTATATGAGAATTACTTAAACTTAGGCTATAAATGTAAATTACATTCTTATTAGCATATAAAACTTTCAGTATTACTGTTCTCAAGATATTTAGGCATAGCAATGAAGCATAGTTACAGCTAGAGTTAATTTTTTTAAAAAATGGAAACAGGATTCTCTTTATTATGTTTTCCAGTTGTACTAAAAATATATTTAATTAACTTCTTAAAAACAATCATATAAAGTGGAAATTAAGAAATGAACATTGTCAGCACTGCCTAAAATTCTTACCATACACAACGTATACCAATATATATGGACATAAATACAGACATACATATATGCCACTCATGTAACATGTATACATAAAAATTAATATATTAGTATAAATATGAAATAAACTCTGACACTTAACAATTATGTAAATTGGTATCTACTTCCAAAAGAAATACCCATGTGGCTAACGCAAGACAATTGAGATCATAAGGTTCTAATGGTACTGAAATTTATTCCATAACAGGTTTTTAGCAAAAATTGAGGAATTGAACATAAGCAACTTACTTAAAATCAAATAGGCATTTGGTATGAAATACATAATTATTAACACACTTAAAGCACTTATATTTATTTTTACAATCAATCTATATATAGACTTAGTCAAGGCTTTTTCTTACTCATATCGAAGCTGAGACTGTATTTTACCAATTAATTAAAGAGTGGAAAATTATTCTAAATATGTATACAATTTGAAGAAATATTGCATTTATCCTTATTACAGAATATGTAGTCAAAATATATTATGCTAATTACTACTTTATATTTCAGTTTTGCTTCAAGTTTTATCTTCATAGCTGTAACTACATAAACAAAAAGCAATGGAAAATCACGTATCAGTAGTCTCTTGAGTATAGATTCTGTAGACCTGTCAGCAAAATGAAATGTAACAAATCTATTACAGTAGAGAAAAACTGTGCAAATATAATTAAAGGCAGAAATGCCTTACTCTTATTTGCAACGTGCAAGGGAGGCAAAATTTGCGAAGCTCAGGTACTTATGGTTCACCTTTGCTTTTGTGAATAAAATTATCCATGTTTCTGCCTTTCTTATCTATCAGTGTCCCCTTTTCTATTTTTCTCATCCTCCTGCCTGTTTGATGTCCATATATTCTGAGTCTGAGTTCCATTATCACCTCTCTCTATAGCTCTTTCTTTGGCATCATATCCACTCTACAAATTACATCATCAAGGTTGTGAAGATGTTTTGCTTAACTAGTCAGGATTATACTGAGGCTGATTCTGTACAGTTATGCATAGATAACCTGCAGGATTTCTGGAGAACCAACCCTTTGCAAGAGAGGACAAATAAAAAGAAAACTCTTGTCACAACATTTACTGGAGATGTCACTATGCACTCTGCCACAGCTACACACTGGTGAACAATGCAATCAATATGAATAATATTTTAAGCCTTCTGACTTTGTAGCATTTTCTCAAGATTTAAATTCTTGTGCAGGAGAATCTTGTAGGGCATTCATGGGTCCGTGGCCATGCTTCAACTGTCTAGGATGTATTAAAAAAAAAAAAAAAAGGCCTTTGTACTTTCAAGATAGGTGAGTCCCCGTAGTCTCCTAATTTTCAAACTGCCTATTACTTGTTTCCTCCTGGACTTCCTAACCAGCATTGAAGTTTATCACCTTATACAGATAACTGATACCCCCTGTGGCTTTTTCCTTTTGAAATCTTGATTTTTCACTCACACTTGAGTTTACATATTCAAATAACATTTACATGAGGTAGGTACAAGGGACAAATCATGAATAAGAAACTGTCCTGCCTAGAGAGGAGATCACAATCAACAGATCTCAAACAATGAACTGTGCTCTTATGTGATAAACACGACTCTAATCATAGAAATAGTTCTATGCAAATTCATGGGGGAAATAATTCAATGAAAGATATTTTTTAAGGCATCACAATTCTTCTACTCCGTTGGCTCCCTCCATGAGCTCATCACTTCCAGCCCAGTCACCGACACTTGCTTATAAGAATGTTCTTTCTAAAGCACAGCAGCAATCACACTATTTTCTATTTTAAGACCTTAATTGTTTCTCTTTTATAATTATAGAATAAAATCTATAGTCTTTCTCATTGGAAGTAAAGGCCTATAAGATGTAAATCTCATGACCATTATAATTTTACTTAGTGCTAATCAAAATTCTTAATCTTCTGGTCAGGTATACCAAAAACTTATATTGATTATAATATTCACTGAATTAATACCTTTTCTCACAATCCGCCATCCACATATAATACACATCTTTCAAGTATTCATAAAATTCCTATAGTATTGATGCTTCAAATATCCATGAAGATTTCAAGTTTTCGCTGGTTGCCTTGGCCTGAGGAATTCACTTTAGTAATATTCATGAATGACCCATTTGTTACCCGTTATCCATTATGTATGTAACATCTATTCATTTATTATAGAAATAGTGAAAATATTTTCTTCTTATTTTCTGCTCAGTGTCTCATACACATAGTAAATGCTACAAGCTTATGTGTCTCAAAATTCAAAAATAAATGAATAGTTCTCTCCCTGTATAATGTACTAGTTTATCATTTTAATTATTTTCATAGAATAATATAAATTTAAACTATAAAAGTAAGTTATTTCATGAAGATCAATAGAATATTTTGATAAATGAATAGTGTGTTAATGATAGTCTTATCAATTTGTACATTTTTGTGGGTAGAGAACAGAACATCTCATATATAGCTAATCTATTTTTAATTTAATTACATACTCCTTCATGAATTTTATATTACCTATCATAAAAGCGTCTACCTGGCTATTTTATAATTAAAATTAAATTGAATTTTCTAATAGGTTTTAGACTAATAAGCACCTTGTTGTAAAACTATATCAAAGTAGTTCTGTAAAAGTAGAAGTAAAAAAAAAATATACTATGTAGGGATATTTGGGTCATTCCTACTTAGATTTCCTTTTTTTCTCCTATAAGTAGAATCAAAGTAACACAGTACTGGGAGTTATATATGTATAGCATTTTAAAGTTTTCTTCCTTTATTTTTCAGAAAAACTACAAAAAGTTAACAAACCATATTCAAGTACACCAATTAAAAATACATAAAAAGAAGCATTTTATTACTTTTCTTAGAATTATTCACACATCAGTTTGAATTACTTCGAACACTAATAACTTTTGTGTTCTAATAATTTACACACCTGTAAATCTAGGCTGTTTACCCTTTCTCACGTCTGTGTTAATTGTTTGCCTAGGCAAATCCCTTCACCTGTTCTTGTTCACTGCTCTTTTCATCTTTTTTACATTCTTTTTAAACCTATTCTGTACAGTTGCTCTATTATGACTCTTCCCCAAGCCACTGATTTTCTCATTTCCTTTCCTTAATTTTCTCTTCCTCCTTTCAAACCTCCATACAGAGCAGTCTAGGTGCCTGCCTCCCCCCAGAACATCAACTTACACAGTTTTCTCTGACAAGGATCATTATCTTCATTCTTGACATCAGTAGTCTTTCCTCATCCACATTTCAAACAACCTCACTGAACTATCTATTGATCTTATACTCACCTGCTTCTTAAACTTGTTGCCTACTTTGGCTGGTACTATCCTTTCCAAATCCTTCACCTGTTTTTTGAACATGATTTGTTGAGTACACAAATGTACACAGAAGGAAAGGGGGCTTTTACAGAAAAATGTTGAGAGAAAAAACTGAAGAGTTTTCAGAAGGAACAAGTTTCAGAAAAGTTGGAAAAAATTAACATGAACTATTAAAGATCTCTTTAGGTACTGCCATTCCCATAAGTGTGTCCCAAACTTTTCTTGGTTTATTTGTCATTTAGCTAAAGATGCAAATTTAGGAAGCTACCATCTGACTGGCATACCTGGGGTCAGGAGAGGTGACACACTTCAACACCCTTCAAAACTTAGTATCTGATTGCTCAGTTATAAAAACAATTCAGATATTATAATGAAAATAAGGAACAATTAATCTAGGCAGACTGACACAGCAGTCATCCATTGTATGTGCCTTTCTTGTCCTCTCAGAAAACTTCTTTGCTCTGATGAAATATGTAGGAGAGAAGTCAGAGAAACTGAGTGATGCAGTCATTATGTCCTAGCATGTCTACAATCCAGAATCATGTATCCTTCCATTGCTAATAAGGGGCACAACATAAATGCAGCTAAAAAGCAGAAACTACACAGTGATAGTCTCATATTGGATACTTAGTTATATACCACACTAAATGTACGGAAGTAGTATATTCTCCAAGCACTTTTAGATGTACACTACTCATATTCTTAAATCATCCTGAGATTTCCTCATGAGATACACAGTTACAGACCAATAAGAAGGAAGCAAACAATATTGTTTAGAAATATTGTTTGTATTATGAAAAAACCCTCCATTTAGATCATAATCTCAGCCTTTTTATATATATCCATATATATTAATATACATACACATATACATGTATATATAGAGATTTGCCATTCTAGAACAGAATAGCCACCTTTTACAACTATTTTGTATGGTAGAGCATTGCTTCTGAAAAAGACTCAGACCATTTTGATTTTTATGATTGCAAAATACTCTTTCACCACAGGAAAATTATTTCACATCATATTATCATCATTATCATGCACCCTGGAGAATTGTAATTGATTATTATTTTAATGTAGCCACAATGTAGTCTTTATATTTTCCTAATCACATCAAATCCATTGGATATAATTCAAATTTTATCCCCATAAAAACCATGAGCAGAAGGAAGAACAACAGTACAGGTGTATGCCACCTTCTAAGGAGAACAGAATTTGAAAGAGAGGGTAGTAGTAAGAGAATTCTAGAATAGAGAATTCTGATTTAGTAACCTCAGAGAGAGGTCTATGAATCTGCAACCACAGACCTCACATTAAGAAACAATCTACTATATTGTCAGGCAGGCAAATCATGAAGAATCAATTACTTCCAGAATAAAATTTTAATGTTTCAGGAAATACAGTGCCTTCAACCTTCAAATAAGTCTGGAAAACATTTTAAAATTTAAAATTTGAGGATGAAAGAATAGCCATAACTGCTTTAAAAGCATCAGACAAGGGTCTTGCCATAGTTCTCCAATTGTAAAATGGTACATGTTGTAAGTTAAAATTTCTACAGTTTCAAAACAAAACTGGGGACGCCTGGGTGGCTCAGTCGGTTAAGTGTACGACTTAGGTTCAGGTCATGATCTCACGGTTCATGGGCTTGAGCCCCGCGTCGAGCTCTGTGCTGACAGCTAGCTCAGAGCCTGGAGACTGCTTCAGATTCTATATCTCCGTCTCTCTCTGACCCTCCCCTGTTCATGCTGTCTCTCTCTCTCTCAGAAATAAAAATAAATAAATAAATAAATAAATAAATAAATAAATAAATATAAATTTTTTAAATAAATAAAAACAAAACTGATTTCAAACCATCTTTTTTTTTTCTTTTCAAGTTCCCTGAACAAAAGATTTCCAGCCCCTTCTAGCAAGAGAGGGTAGATAAGGGTTATGTAAGACAGTCAGGAGAAACGGTATTTTATTGATGCCGTTTTGAGAAGGTTGCAAAGAAACAATAACCCAGGAAAAGTTTCTAAACTCTGGATAAAAGCATAAGAATAGCCACTGAGGTCACAATGTTTAATATGAAGGATTTAAAGATAAGGAAATTAAGCTGAATCTGAAGATCAAGCTCAATCTTACTGAAACTGATGAGACCAGAGATTTGGAGGAGAGCCAAGGTAGCAATTGGAGAGTGATCACTTAAGCTTTAATGTAGTGTAATGTAATCCACATAAATGAAAGCTTTTGGGGGTCCTCAATAATTTTTTAGAGTGTAAGAGAATCCTAAACCAACAGGATTGAAAACTACAGGTCTAAGATCTTAGATTTAATAAAATTGCCACAACCACTTGAGCCCAAGCCTTAAAAAAGTATGCATAACTCTACATGGAGAAACAGGTCATGTCAGTCAGGTGGTTACCATTCTTCCTCAGTCATATCATCTTAGGGCCTGAATAAAAATTAGAACTCATTCTTCTATAAACAACTTATTTTAAGGTTAGGAAATTGAGACCCAGAATACAAACAACTACCTAGAATTTAACACTGAAAAAAGAACCCCTAATTTTTGACCCTAAGGCAATTCTCTTTTAGTTATTCTCCATTGCTTTATTAGAAATTTATACTTTTAAAATTTAGCTTTAAATGGGCATTGTTACATTGCTTTGACCAATATGAATGACTAAAAGTAACAATTTACTTATTATTTTTTGTAATATTTCATTTTTTTTCACCCATGTGCTTTGTTTTATTATACTCCAGTTTCATTGTTTCTATCAGTTGTGCTTCTGCTAACATGAAAATATATGGAGGCATTTGGGTGGCTCAGACAGTTGAGCCTGAATGTTTGGTTTTGGCTCTGGCCATGATCCCAGGGTTGTGGGATCAAGCCCCAGGTTGGGCTTCACACTGAAATGGAGCCTGCTTAAAATTTCCCTGTCTCTCTCTCTATCTCTCCCCTTTTGCCCCCTGTTCTCTCCTCCAGTCTTCTATAAAATAAAATAAAATAATAAAATAAAATAAAATAAAATAAAATAAAAACAAAAGGAAATTATATATACATCCAGAATGTTAAACAACCAAATTACTAGAGTATTAGAAAGCATAATCTAACTAACTTTAGTAAGACTAGAAAAACACCTGTGTTTGTATTCAGGAACATTCTCAGGTGTTAAAGAGCTTGACATTACTTTATCACTTTACTTAAAGATGTACTTGTCTGTGAGTCTTTTCCTCCTCACCCCTTTATTTGTGGTAGCAATTCTTCATTTTTCTTAAAAAAAAAACTAAATATATCAAAAAGAGCTTATTGTCATAAAAGCCACACCCCAATAGAATTCTGTAGAAAATTAACCAGTGAATTTTTTTTCTAAATTTGGAGATGAAGATCAAAGATCTTTCCTTCTTTGAGTTTCTAAATATTTATATTGTCCTGACTTGAGTATCTGTATTTTAGAATCATTTAGTACAACCTTCATCTAGTTGATTTTTATTATATATCTAGGAAACAATATGTTTTCAATTTGAAAATTTGTAAAAATATGATGCAGATAGCTTCTTATTTTGGTCTTTATATTGAAATCAAAATGCACTCCTTTCCCTTTCTACCTTCACCAGAAACTTGTCTTATATGATATATGGCCCTCTCTATGTTATGAATGTATTTTTAGCAAATGGATAATTTGAATAATTAGGCAAAATATTTTTATGAAGATTATTTCAAAGTGTTGGAATTATTGCTTCATAATGGTCACACAGTAGAGCTATGAAGACTTCAATTTCTTCTCTCAACATTTTTAATCCAACATTCCCCTTAAAGAACATAGTTTTATATTATTCCTATAATAAAAAGTCTTCTATAGGATGACTTATTTTCAAGCATTTTTTGTAAGAAGATCAACGATCACTTTTGTTACGCGTACCATCTGATTATTTTTTTAAAGTTTAATCAAATTGAAATTTTTGTAATACTATTTGCAGTACAGGATTTTTACAAAATTCTAAAGATCTTCCATATTCAGGTGAAACTTAGAACTTAGTCTTAATGGAATTGCCTTTACAACTGATGGACTAGCTATGCATTCAGCCTTGAATTTACTAAGTGAAGTGAGGTAGGGTCATAAGAAGAGGGAAGAGCTTTTGAAGAAGCTGAATGAATATAATTTCCATGTTATGTCCAGGTTTCATCAGTTTATAAGAAAGAAGATATTTTAAAAATATGCAAGAAGGGTATAGCTCAGTCAGTTAAGCATCTGATGTCGGCTCAGGTCATGACATTGCAGCATAGGCTCTGACAGCTCAGAACTGGGAGACTGATTCAGATTCTGTGTCTACCTCTCTCTCTGCCCCGCCCCTGCTTGTGCTCTGTCTCTCTGTCTCTGTCTCTGTCTCTCTCAAAAAATAAATAAACATTTAAAAAAGACAAGAATAAAATTATAAGTAGGGTAGAACCTGTGGAATAAACAACACATTTAAATACTATGCTCCTAACTCTATTTACAGAAATTAAGGTAAGTGTCTCATTCCCTATATCCAAATATTCTTGTATTATTAGCATGCTCTCTGCAATAAAGACGGAAAACAAATGAGGGTGGGAGAAGCACTTTGCTTCTAACTCCTACTCCAATTTCAGCCCATAGTCTAGGATATTTCTCCCCTCCTTACTAGTAAGTGAGGAACATAAGGAATACTATTTCCACAACCCCCACTCCAACCCCCACTATTATTTTTCTCTCTACAAGGATAGGTAAAATTGATAACAATCTAGCTTCCATTGGTCCATGTTCCTCTATAATACAGGCTATTGCTTATATATGTCATGCACTTGGACTCTACGATCTTTAAATATAATAGTCCTTGTGCTCTCAGTCTCCAGGCCAAACGACTTTCTGAGCAAGCCATCTTCTCAGGCAGGCTATACAGTAGGGATTAGATGGGTTCTGGGGTCAGGCACCATTTTTCCAGCTTCTTTACCTTCAACTTGAATGCAAATAGAATGCAGTAAACCTGGTTATCGTGAATAAAGGTGGGACATCAGAGATGTGACTGTGATCTCCAACAGGACCCCTAATCTCTGGCAGCAAGTAGATAATCAAATTACAGAGGAGAACAAAACCAAGTGGGTCTTTTAAAAATTTATTTATAATACTTTTTTGAAAATCAGTTAAAATTTCAATTAAAATTAAGTGATATAGAAATCTAATTTGTTCCGGGGTGCCTGGGTGGCTCAGTTGGTTGGTGTCTGATTTTGGCTCAGGTCATGATCTCACAGTGCATGAATTTGAGCCCGTATCAGACTCTATGCTGATAGCTCAGAGCCTCGAGCCTGCTTTGATTCTATATCTCCCTCTCTCTCTGCACCTCCCCTACTCATACTCTGTCTCTCTCTCCTTCCCCCTCAATAAAAAATAACATTAAAATTTAAAAAAAGAAGTCTAATTTGTTCCAATTAACATAGGACCATTATATTATAAAGCATGTCATAGTTAGTAGTTATACATTTTTATCCTTGCCTACAGTAATATGAAAATAAGAAACAGAACAAATATTTCCAATTCATATCAAGATTTTTCTAGTGAACACTGTGATGTATAAAATAACTTAGTACGTGTATTGATTCTTAGGCTATCTTGACATTTATAGAAAGAAAATTGCAATTTCTCTTTCCAATATGCAGTTGTTACTAAGGCTTTTTCAGTTAACTTATCTAATGTAGTAGAAAGCTTAATTATTGTGAGATTTGACAATCAACATTCAATACACTTGTTCTCCTCTGTGGTTAGAGTAGCATTAAATGAGTTTCTAGTAAATTATTACTCATCAAACACTGACATTGTAGGTTTGGTGTTTCAGAGCTTCCACATCAGCAGTCTGGAAAATCAACACTAACATCTTCATATAAAGCTAAAGAGATAAACAGGTGAGATCAGGGACAAACATGATTTTAGAAAGCACGAGCTCAATCTTTCCAAGGGTACCCATTCAAAATAATTGTAAGGTGATATACATGTGTATTCAAGGCTATATTGCTAAATCATGTGGTTTTAGGCAGCATATCTGTGATCATGTGACTTTAAATATGTACAGGATTCTGTCACCAAAACATATTCTTACCTGTAAGATTTTAGCTTCATAAATACTTTGGGAATGAGGAGAAATACCACATAAATAATTTGGGAATGAGCATCACAAATACTTTGGGAAGGAGAGCAAATCCCCATATAAGTTGTCCTAAATGGGACTAATTCAATAATGTAATAAAATTACTAAAATAGTAATGAAATGTTCACTTTATTTTGAAACATTTTAAAAAGCTACATTAAGAAAATGGAATTATTTGGAAATTTAATTGAAAACCAGAAATTATGATACCCTTGACAATTGTAACCTATAAATTCTGTAACTCATTCCTTTTTACACTCAATAAAACTAGAGAAATCCTCCAGTATTTATTAGGTAAAGCAGTTTTAAATCAGGAAAACTAAGGAAGTTAACTCACTCTGAACCGAGCCTTTGACAAGACGTTGACTCTTCAGCAGACTGCTCTGAAGTGTTTATAAATTATTAAATTCTATCATGCTAATGATGACAAGAGTTTTCAAATGTGACTAACAAAATCTGTCCCATCAAAAGCATAGTTATGCATGCTTCTCACTTTGACATAAGATCAGTAATAGCTCAGTTTTATCATTAAACTATCACATTTAGGAAATAGTTGATTTTCAAATCCAATATCAAGTGAGAAATATTTTTAACTTCTGTCAGCCTGAGTTCAATTCAGGAGAGATGGATAATAAGCATACAGTGGTAAAATGTATTGTTTCTCATAATGAAAATAAATATTAATTTTACAGTAAAGTTACTGGCAGCGTGTTAAATGCAATGTCCCATAACTACAATTTCTGTATTTCACTTATATAAATGTTAATACATGTGTATTAACATGTGTTAATTATTGTATATTCTTTATTGAAGTACTTTATGTATTGTTTCAATTTTCACAATAATTCTGTGAGGTCATTATTTCTATCTTAAATATGAGGCAGTAGGGTTTGAGGGAATTGTGTGACTTTGCCCAATGAGTGATTTGCTATGGTGATGTTGAAAGGGCCATGTTTGCTGCTTTCAAACTTAGCACTTATTTCATAGTACTCCTGCATAGTGATGACTCGAAGGCAAACTTGAATCCTGAGGTGTCTTCTACAAAGCCAAATAATGGCTTAAGTTACTTTTTATGAGTTGTTTTTATTGTATTAACAAGAAAGTTCAAGTAGCAAGTGCTGATAATTAAAGTTTTATGTGGTTATAGTTCAAGGAATAGTTCATGGAAATCCAATATTCATAGATTGCCTTTAAAACTTCCTAAATTATTAAAACAAAGTTAGCAGGGAATCACAGAAGAAAAGGGCTTAAGTGATACATACTTCCTTTTTTTTTTCTGAACTAGGTTTAGAAATTATATTCACGCAAGAAAACTTAATGCTTATATGTTTCCAAAAAAATGAAAATTAAAAAAGATAAGTGAACATCATAAGGAGGAAGTAGAGGTTTTATAACTGTAGTCTTCTGGAAGAGTGACATGTGGAAATGTGGGAACTGGCTGCAGTTCTCTTGAGGGTACTGCAATGGAGCACAGGCCTGTGGCTGTGTGGCTGTGAGAATCATTCACTGCCATCTGGGGTAAATAGTCCTGAAATACATGAGGAGTGTTTACCTGGTGAATTTTTTAATAAATATGGATTAATTTACACCCAACATATTCTCAAAACCTATTTTGAGGTGGCTTATAAGTCATGGAAGACTTAAGGAAATTGAAACAGAAAATAAAATCCATAAAAAGGAAGGAGCATACATGTCAACTATGAGGACCACGTGTAATTATCATACAGCCTTCAATTTCCTAGCTTTCAGGTAAGGAGGAAAAATGTATAGGAATGTCAATATCCAGAAGAGGACTCAATAGTAAAATGTACCCCAAATCCAACATTACTCTTCATCTTTACCTTACCTTCATCTGGCAGCAGCCTCATAACTGAGCATTCAATTCAACATTCATTCATTAGAAACATGCTATTTGTCTCATCACTTGTGCTTAGTGTTGGAAATACAGGAATCTTCAAAGCACTAAAATAGCCTACTCTATCAAGAAATTCACGAACAGGTTATCTCGTAAATCTGATCATATCCTTCCCCTGCTTCAAGTCCATTATGGAATGTCCATGAGTGAAATTAAACTCCTTAGCTTAGCATCCACATCCTTTACGACCTGCCCTGAGAGTACTTCTCAGTCTCAAGTCCTGCCAGTCTTTCATCCTAGATGCATAGAATTTCTCCATCCGCATATACTTTCTCTGTTTACCTCTCATATCTGTACCTTTCCAAAAGTTATAATCGCTGCTCCTAAGACCTTCTCCTGTTCTACCTACAGATTTTATTTATGGCTAAGCACCATAAATGTGTCAAATGTCACCTTTTCCCACGTAGACCTCTTCTTGAGTCTCCCAAGAAATAGGTCTATATTCCTCCTCCAGTGTTTCTCCAGCTCTTCACAGCATCACTTGCAGGTCAGTCTCCCTGGCAGGACAGTAAGCTTTTTTTTAAAAGTATATTTATTTATTTTAATAAAGAGCACAGGCAGGAGAGGGGCAGAGAGAGAGAGAGAGAATCCCAAGTCGGCTCTGCACTGTCAGCAAAGAGCCCAATACAAGGCTCAAACTCACGAGCTGTGAGATCATGACCTGAGCTGAAACCAAGAGCCTGATGCTTAACCAACTGGGTCACCCAGGTGCCCCTGACAGTGAGCCTTGTGAGATCCCTACTTAATATCTAGCATTCAGCACAAACTCTGATCCCCTTAGCAGTCGTTCACTATTTCTGTGATAAATATATGAACACAAAATGTACAGCAGTTTTTGAAGAAAAATCTGTTTTCTTCATGCTAAGTTCTGCAAAAAAAAATGTCATTTGGGACCTTACACTGGGCCATTCAGCATAATAAAGTATCATTGGTGAGTTTTCCTAAAATGTAAGAGTAATTTCCAAATATCTTAATTTTAGAAAAGGCCTCTAAAATTTGAGAGAATAATTATAAAATCAAGAATGATAATCATGCTGAGGACTGAGATAATTAATTTCAAGAGTGTAGCTTTTCAGCTATGTAACCAGATATAAGGACAGGATTTAGCATATGTGCAGGATGAGACAGATATCACGAACCTTGACATTTTCTCTTAACTATGACTGGAGTTTTGATAATTCAGATCCAAAGTTATTCTTGAGGTTGAAGAACAATATGTTTTTAGTGCCCCTTGTTGTTGCTTCAGAATAAATGGTGGCCAAACAGTTTGGATGCTGTATTTTAAGAATTAGGAAGCCTGGGGGCACCTGGGTGTTCAGTTGGTTAAGTGTCGGGCTTCAGCTCAAGGCATGATCTCACGGTTCATGGGTTGGATCCCTGGGTCAGGTTCTGTGCTGACAGCTCGGAGCCTGCTTCTGATTCTGTCTCCCTACTTGTGCTCTGTCTCTCTCTCAAAAATAAATAAACATTAAAAATTGTTTTAAAAGAATTAGAAATCCTAATCTGTGCCCTTGACCCCAAATACTTGGCTAGGGGAGTTACATGTAAATCCATTGAACCCTTTCTGAAACTTTTATATTAACATTAACTGGAACACTTTCTGTCACCTGGGTGGCTCAGTCAGTTAAGGGTCCAACTCTTGATTTTGGCTCCAGTCATGATCTCCCGGTTCATTAGTTTGAGCTCCACATCACACAAGCATGCGCTCGCTCTCTCTCTCTCTCTCTCAAAATAAATAAATACATATTTAAAAAATAAACATTTTTAATTTAAAAAAAGCACTAACTGGAACATGTAGAGTCCTCAGAAACAATTTTATAAACACTTAAAACCAAGAATTTTCTCAGGAATCATTATCAGATTCACCCAAGAATGAATAATCCTTGATTCAGACCCCCTAGAGTTTTATAGCATAAAGCTTTGAAAGGATGATTTGACCTGGAGGTTTTTTTCCTTCAAATCAAGCCAGTTTCCTCAGCCTTAGAAAACACATCCCAAGGACTGTCTGTCTTTGAAGTGCCTAGTGTGCATGCCAGGAGAATTTAACGGCCAAATGTTTCCACAGGTACCTGAAGAAATTGGCTCACTTTATACAATTATTTCATACTGACTAATGAATTAAGTCAAATATCTAACAAAGGGAAAATTCAAGTTTTGACAGAACATATGTGTTTTATCTTGACAGAGTGAAATATCTTATCCAAATTTTAAGCTTAAGATAATAAAATATCAGCAATCTAAAGCAGCTATTTATGTTCTGACCTGTTACGGCAAAAAGTAAGTTAAGTCCATCTAAAAACAGTGGATCATTAAGAACTTACATTGCAGATAAGGGACTAAAACAGCTCAGATTTATTCCATAGGAAATTATGCTTTAGTCTGCTGTAAGAATATTCCTACCTATCTTTGTTCTTGCAATAATTTTAATTCCTATGGTGTAGAAATACCACAGATCTATTTAAAGCTTATTTAGTTTTAATTATACACTTTTTTCACTTTTTCAAAGACTGTTGATAGATCAATTAATGTTGGTTTTCCTGATAGAGTTCTGCACAGGATGAAAGAAAATTGCCATTAGGGAAAATTTTGCCTGAAATTGATTTACTCCTAACGTAAGACTTAAACCTGCATTTTCTTCTTAAAAAAGTAGATACATAAGTAGAAAAGGAGTAATTTGAAAATTAATGAATTGTTAACTTGGAAGGAATTAAAGGTCAATCTTTTAAGAAAACCAGGCTGTGTCTTGTTCTGTCACTTTTAAACCTTTAGTCTGACCACTCATATTCATACCCCTACCTCTGCCGCACAGGGCCATTAACACAATAGAAAATAAGCGTACATATAGGAAGTTAAGCGAGTGCTTACACAGTACTGTTGTAAACCCTTAACACATATGAACTCATTTGATACTGGTAATAACCCATTAAGGTTGGTGCTATATTATCACCACTTTGTAGATGAAGAAACTGAGGCACAAAGGGTACATAATTTACCCAAGTCCCAGAGCTCATGTGTGCAAGAGTCACTTTGGCACTCTGACTTTCTGGCATCAGGGTCTTCATGGTCACATGTGGTAGAGGTGTAACAAGGCAGGTGAGGGTCCTGTTGGACTTTTGTCTTCTTATCCTTTTATGCCAGGGATGTTCACCTGCTGAGTGATAATAACGTTAAGTCACTCCACACACATCCTTTGGAAACCTGGGTCTTTACGTATGCCCTCACAATCTTTTTAGCAGTGACCAATGATGTTAATTTAGACTTCAGTCCTTAAAATTTGCAAAACTTCTTCCTTCCCAAAGCTTGGATATCTAAGAGTAGCACCCAGAAATCAGGGTAGAGACTCCTTCTTTCCCAAATGGCATATTAAGCTAACAGGAATCCACCTTTCTCTGATCATTATTTTCATCTTTTTCTAATGAGGAAGTTCTTGGAAACTTTTTTCCTCCACTATATGATAATCACACATCATATAGAATATGAGACTGAGACTGCATTGCAGAAAGAAACTGTGGACTAAAAACTTGGTTTTTAGGTATGATACACCTGAATAAAGTATTGTTATTCTTTAATATTTTTAATTGTCATTATTTATTTCAGTATTTAACAGCCCCAAATACTACAAGGTAAATGGGATAGATATTTTTTTCCCATTTCATTAATGTTGAGCATTGTTTAGAAACAAAGAAACAGGGTGCCTCAGTTAGTTGAGTGTCTGCCTCTAGATTTTAGCTCAGGTCATGACCCCAGGGTCGTGGGATCAAGCCCTATGTTGGGCTTCACTTTGAACGTGGAGCCTGCTTGAGATTCTTTCTGTCTCTCCCCCAACCCCTCTCCCCAGCTTGCACACTCTCTCTCTTTCTCTAAAAACAAACATACCACTATGCTACTCATTATTTTCTTAGAATAGGATATTCTATCATCATTTAGCCCCTTATCTTAATATAAGTTCTTAATGATACACAACTGTTTTTAGAATAGATATTTGGGACACCTGTGTGGCTCAGTGGATTAAGCATCTGATGTCAACTCAGGTCAATGTCTCACAGTTCCTGAGTTTGAGTCCCATTTTGGGCTCTGTGCTAACAGCATAGAGCCTGGAGCATACTTCGGATTCTGTGTGTGTCTCAGTCTCTCTCTTTCAAAAATAAATAAACATTAAAAACAGAACAGATAGATATTCTATCAATCTTGTATTATTAATGACTGAGTTTTTCTAAATTTCCAAGCAATTAAACGAAGAAATAAAAAGTTAAAATCTGGAGTTTAAGGTTGATGGACAGGGGGAGGGGTAAAATTGCATTTTGTTTTCAAGATTGTCCCCAAATAATGAGAAATAAGTTCTTCTTGAGCAACTCAAATAAAAAGAAATTCTGCCAATGTCAATCTGTTATTTGAGCAAACTTAATAAGCAAATTGGAGCTCTGCACAGTTAACGTAATCAATGTTATGCAATCAATAATGAAAACAGCCAAAAACACTGACAAAACCTTGCCATGGCCAATTTAGTCCCATCATCTTGACACAATCACATTGGTTTTCTAAAACAGCTTTCTTTCTGATGGATGCTCTGAGAATGTAAAATAATCCATTTAAGGCTTGGCAATAACAATTCACCTCATTTTGCCTTTGACTTAAAATATTTATGCATCATTCACTAGCTCATTCCTAGGGAAAAACTCACTTCTTGAAACATAACAGACTGGGGCTAATCAATATAATAAACTTAACAGCACAGGCTCTTTTTATATGCATTGTGAAGATATTTTAACAACTATCGTTATTTAACTGACACCGTTCAATTTTGCCATATTTCTACAAATCCTTCTCTGAGAAATGCACATTACTTGAATGTGTGATTAAACTTTTTTAAATGAGGATACTGGCGACTTGGGTGGCTCAGGAGGTTAAGGATCTGATTTTGGCTCAGGTCATGACACCACGGTTGTGAGTGCAAGCCCTGCATTGGGCTCTCTGCTGTCAGCACAGAGCCTGCTTCAGATCCTCTGACCCCCGCTCTCTATACCTCCCACCCCACGTGTCCTGTCTCTTTCTGTCTCTCACAAAATGAATAAACTTTTTAAAAAAATAAAATCGAGACTTTAATTAGCAAGGAAAGATAAAATCAAAAATAAATTTAAAAATGTTAACTATTTTACATGAATATAAGCCATTTGGGATATTTAATTCAAAATTATTAAACTACTAGAATTATATAATATAGGAAACAAGCATACTACTTAAAATTACAAATAAAGTGAACACTGAAATATATGTAGGGGCACCTGGGTGGCTCAGTCAGCTGAGGATCCAACTCTTGATTTTGGCTGCGGTCATGATCTCATCACCGTGAGATCGAGGCCCAGGACAGCTTCCAGGCTGAGTATGGAACCTGCCTAAGATTTTCTCTGTCTCTCCCCCTACTTTCCCCCTCAAAAAAAGAGACAAATGTATGTAATTTTTGGACTTACTTTTATTACCTGAAGCTATAATATTTGCCATTTATAATTTTGAAAGAATCAGTATAGTGATTATTGTATGATTCCCAGATTTCTCTTCAAGCATGGAAATTAGACTCCTGCAGTTGGTGTGGGCACCATGACAAAAAGCTCTCAGTTCTCAGCTCCTTCTAGAGATCATACGGCTGCTTCAGCTAAAGTCAAGCTTCAGTCCTGAGGCAACCCTCATTCACTGAAGTGTTAATACTTTTTTTCCAAGGTATTTGCAGAGTTTATGCTTAGATATATTGACCCAATCCTCTTGCCCAACTGAGTACAAATCTAAAGGGTTATTCCGACTTCAGAACTCCATATTTTTTGTAGGGGTTTCTAACTGAGAACACATAACAGCCTTTATTTTTTTTCCTTTGTTTAGTTCTGCTTCCCTTTCACTGATGTTGATACCACTATCCGGCCCCAATAACTCCCCTGCATAGTCATCTCCATCTTAGAATCTGCTTCCCAGGCATCCCAACCTCTGAGAAGTAGATATTAAGGTCATCAAAAAATCATACAGTACTTTTCCAATTGTATACTACATAATGCATATTTATAGATAACAATCTAGGGCTTAAAATATTATTGTAATCAGTTATAACAATATGTAAAATAATATAAGAATAGTCCAAATAATAAGGTTAACAGGTTCAGTATAGTAATATGGTAAAAACACTACATAATTTTTCCACATTTTTATCCCTATACCTTTTCCATGCTCAAGCTCTGCATAGGTCATATGTGACCAGTCCATACTCTACAACAATTCTAACTAGGCATAAGTTTATTTTTTATCTCTAGGTAGTAATCAATAGAATTCTGATACTTATAAATGGAAAGGAAGTCTATCAACATGGATTCTTATTGACTCATTGACTTTGAGTCAATTGGTTCATTGTCTTTAAGGGCCATGAATTGAAGTCTGTGTGTGTGTGTGTGTGTGTGTGTGTGTGTGTGTGTTCTGTATATTATTTAAAATATTTTATGACAAACATTAAAAGTAAAAATCTTCTTAATGGTCTATAACCTATGAGTCAATTAATAAAGTAAACATAGATAGCATATATCTCTAAATTACAATAGACAAATAGAATTATGCAATATTTTACAAAATTAATTTTTATAAAAGGTTACTTAATGATTATAGCTATGTGGCTGACATATAGATCAATGTACCTTAGTATAAACTGTCTTTCTAAAAACTCAAGGCTACTGCATAAACTGATTGCTGAATTTAAAACCAACAAAGCCATTTTCTTGTTGTTGACCTACAAAAATTAAGTAAAATAGTCTAATTGGTGAGATGATGATAGATATTTGAAATAAAAAGTATGGTTGGTTGAAACTAGAGTTGACCCCCATCTAAGAAGAGGAAGTAGATAAAAAACCAAAGAGCAGAGGATGACAGGAGGAGGTACTAAGTCAGTAGTCCTGCATCTTTTCTTGCGAGGGTCACTAGAACGTACCATATTTTCTCCACTTTTTGCCTGACTATTCATACTTTTCTGAGTTTTCATGGATCTTTACCAAATTTTATTTTACTTGAGCAAATCTGACTAGGGTTCTTTTCTTGGTAACCAATGACGATCTGTAAAAGACAAATTACAAAATGAAATTTACTGATAATGAAGCAAGGCCAAATACAAATTAAATTATTATGCCAAAATATATGTGGAATTGAGATCGTATTTTCAAGTGACATACAGCTTAATTCCTGATTGAGTAAATTATACAGCTTCAAAGGCTTTGATAACATTCTATCCTCATCTGTTCTCCAGAGGTTCAACTTTGAATACAGTTTTGTATTATGACTAATGTACCCTCTCATGCTGAACTTCAAAGGAAACTATTGGTTGTGGTTATTCACATTTACCTTCACCCACTGTATAGTTTTTTAAAGATTACAAACATTAAATTTTTGTGTCAACTTCTCCTGATTTATAATCACATAAAAATTAAGAGGGGCCCCTGGGTGGCTCAGTAGGTTGAGGGTCCAACTTCAACTTAGGTCATGATATTGTGGTTCATGAGTTCGAGTCTCATGTTGGGCTCTGTGGTGACAGCTCAGAGCCTGGAGCCTGCTTGGATTCCATGTCTCCCTCCCTCTCTACTCCTCCCCTGCTCACGTTTTGTTTCTCTGTCTCTCTGTCTCAAAAATAAACATTAAAAGATTTAAGAAAACTCATATACAGTGTCTATATACAGGATGTTGTGGGGAAAAAAGAGAAATAATATGATTGAGTGTAGCTAAAACTTAAACCTATTTATTTTCATCCTCTTATTTAATTTATTTTCATCATAGCACATTATTTCACTCAATGTGAACTTTCTTTGTCACCTAATTTTTAAGTTCACTTTTTCTGAAAGCAGTGTATTTCATGTTGACTTACTGTCATTAAATCATAGTAAATGTTACCCTGTGCACTTTTGCTGCAATAGAGCAAAATGACTGTGTTTACTGATAGTATCATAATTTGACAAAGGCCTTTTCAAAAAGTTCTGCATTTTAGAGGAGTTAAGCAGATATTCAAATTGTAAGAAACAGCAGATTTTCTAATATACTCAGTAGCTAAAATTTGTTCATCTAATTAACATATCACTACTTATGGCTATGCAGCAAAAGGACAGCTCTAAAGGTAGGAGACTTGGACAATGTAATTAGGGAGAAGAGCCTAGAGACCTATAAAACTCTAGACCAAATAGATTTTGCAGGTGGTACCAGAAGCTCTTGCAAAAGTCATACATTTAAGTACAAAGACAGAAGCCACAAAGAAGACAAACATAAGCTGGGAAATGGGAGCAGATTATTCTGGCTTCTCCCCCCCCCCCCAAAAAAAAAATGAAGCCAGGAGAGACTAAAGTCCTGTGAAAGTCTCACTCCTGAATTGATGTAGTATATTCTATCTACTGCATAGGCATGGCCTGGCAACAAAGAATCCAAGTGAGTGTTAAACATACAAACAAAATCAGGCCCAGACAATTGTTGGCTCAAATACAGCATGTTAAAAAATATGCATAGCCTCAGAGTGCCAGTGAGTCTCTGCTTGGAAAGCCGACTTGTTGAGGGAAGTTTTGGGAAATTAAGTTAGATAGACAATAGATAGGTAGATAGATAAATAGATGGAGAGAGAGAGAGAGAGAGAGATAGACTATGACCCTACCTTCCATGCCTATTTTGATTTCATATTAAAGTTTATTGGATGCCATTGAAAGTTTTTCAATGTGAGAGTAGAGCATGATCAGTTTTCCAATATAGATTATTCATTAAACTAGGTAAAATTCAAAGGATGGGAGATGAGTTGTGAGTCTAGTGTAACAGTATGAGTAAGAAATGAAGAGGATATGAATGGTAGAATCATACTATTTAAGAAAGAAAAGGATGTAGAGCTAAAAGAAGTAGAGTAAATGCACCTTGGCCATACTAATCTGGCAATTTGGGGTGAGAAAAACTGTATGTAGCAGTAGAGAAGAGCAGAGTCCACTTGAGGTTGAAAACTGTCCCCAGAATTTATTAGCTTTGTTACCTTTGTCACGGCATTTTATTCTCTGTTCTTTAGTTTCCTTATCTGTAAAATCTATAATAATAACTTAGTAACTATCTTATAGAGTGTTGCGAGGATAAATCAAGTCAAAATATATAGATCACTTAAAACAATATATATGTTGATAAGTGTCAGCAATGTTTATGAAAGAGAATGAGGTCCTGCTTGGAAAGCAGAAAGGTAGAGAAACTGCCACAGTTAAAAATAGAGAATGCAAGTGTCTTAAAAAAAAAAGTAAATGTGTGTTTGATTCACCTTCAACTATACCCAGACTCTAAAAAAATCCATTTTTCAATTCCCTTGTCTGTAAGTATATCATTACCACTCTTGTTTAAGCTGGCTTAAAATCTGACAATATTTTTGATTCATCTTCCTTCTGCTTACCTTTGACAAGAAAGGTACTAAGATTAGTTATTTTCTTAATTTTTTTTTTTATTTGAGAGAGAGAGAGAGAGATTGAGCAAGAATCTCAAGCAGGCACCGTGCACAGCAAGGAGCTCAATGCAGGGCTTGAACCCATGAGTTGAGATCATGACCTGAGCTGCAATCAAGAATAGGATAGTCAACCAGCTAAGCCACCCCAGAGGCACTAACAAACAAAACAAAAAGTTCTCATCAGTCACTCCTTCACACTGGCACTTCCCAACCTCCGTCCTAGTTGCCATCATAACGTGACTAGGTTAATGTTTTGGGTCCAAGCTGGTTTGCCCTTCTGTTTATCACACCTGCTCATTTTGATATTTAACATCCAGATCCTATTTACTATGTTACCCTCTGCCTAAACTTTTCAGCATAATCTATTCCTACTTTCTTTGCTACATTTTTCTTCTATTTTGACCTATGAATCCTTTCCCTGACCTTTTGTTCACCCTACTCTTGCCAATGGGTTCTTTGTTGTCTTGCAGTCACACTTCTGTGTGATGCAATCACCATCCTGCGTCTGGGTTCATGTTTTGTTTTGGTTTTTCATTTGCCTAGAATGCATTCTGTAACTCCTCAGCCATGCAAAATATCCCAATTGTATCTATGCTTCTAAAGTAAGATCATCAACTCAATTTAGAAATGTATAAAAATAGTTATGTATTTTGAATGAAGAATGCTGCTATTTAAATTGGCTCAAACAAGATTAGAGTCAGAGTCCCTTTTGACTAGATAAGGCCTTCATGAAATTTTCAGAGCAGTCATAGGACCCTGCGACAAAATTTTGTGCTCGCTGCACACCATGTGCAAGTGGAATAACTTCTTACTGTGCGGTCCTCTAAATAAATAATAAAGCTTGAGGGTAGAGATTCTCATTGGGTTTGTTACTATCCCTGTTGCAGTTTTTGGCAAATAGTAGTAGTACTTTACTATATATTTTATTGAACTAGGATTTGAGGCACCTCTCAGGATTTATGAAAATGGATGATGAATTATAAAGTTACAAGTATTGAACATAATAAAATAATCTATTTCAATATCCATTATTCATCATGTTCTAAATCCTTTAGAGTATGCAGGAAACAGATTTCTAAATTATGTGCACAACTTTAAATTTATAAAATAGAGAATCCAATCAAAAACAAGTATAGACTTGTTGGAAACTAAGAATTTAAAAGTAATAACCATGTGGCATAATTTTAAAAGGAAATGATTAGCAGCCACAAATACCTAAAAATGTGTTTGGCTTTATGAAAGCTTATAATTATAGCATTGAACATTATAATTCCTCTGAAAATGGCAAAAAAGAAACAATAGGTATCCAAAATGATTTTCAAATGATTGCTCAGATAATGACAAAAGCAAATATACATAGGTGGCAAAAAAGGAGGGAGAAGAAACAAGATGGAACTCACTTAAGGAGAGATCTATTTAGAATTAGCATCATTTTATATAATACTATGAGGCAGCTACCATAAAATATATAAAATCACTTTCTCAGAGAGACATTCTTTATGTCATCAGTGGAATGAGGAAAAGGAAATTAAATTAGAGCTGTTGTGCCTTAAAAATGAACTACTCACAAGCACCTGGTTGGCTTAGTCGGTTAAGCGTCTGACTTTGGCTCAGGTCATGATCTTGTGTTTCGTGGGTTCGAGCCCCGCGTCGGGCTCTGTGCTGACAGCTCAGAGCCTAGAGCCTGTTTCAGATTCTGTGTCTCCCTCTTTCTCTGCCCCTCCCCCGCTCATGCTCCATCTCTCTTTGTCTCAAAAATAAATAAACTATATAAAATTTTTTTTAAAAAAATGAACTACCCAGCCTGCAACAGAACTAACAAGCAGCAGAACTACCCACTTGCAGATAACTGAATAAACAGCAAGGGGAGTATGGTAGCTTTTTGGAATTTCATAACTAAAAGTGTAATTTTTAATTCAAAACAGAGAGTTCCCTTGTGACCACTTTTTCAGTACTAAAAAACTAAAAATCTTTTACTAAATTTTCAGTATTTATAAATATCTCATGATGCCAGTTCTACAAAGCAGATAAAGGATTGCTGATGCCACCATAGCAGACATCTAGTTTGTCTAATTTCCCACTGGCTTTTCTTTTTGAAGGGTAGGATTCATTTAAGAGTTTTTCTGACCTGGAATGCCCTTTAGCTTCCATTTTAATCTGTCTAAATCATTTGTGTCATTAAAGCCCAATTCATGACCTGCCTTTCCTACCACAGATGCACGTACAGTTCTAAGTTACTGTCATCTTCCAAGCCCACGTTGAGATCCTCTCTTAGGATGTCATGTTAGGATGTATGATTATGAACCACGTGTAGAAGAAGGTAGCATAGAGCTGGAACCTGAGAAAGGTGCCGAAGTGCCTGGCTTGGTACTCCCGGATTTATGGAAATTACATTCTCACTTGTGTATGTGTGGCCCATGCCAGAGTGGAAAGGATTCCTAAGCAATCTGTTATTCACTATCTCAGCATTAAAATGATATAAGAATTTGTTCAGATATTGAAAGAAGTAAGCTAGCTACTTCTGCTATTTTACGTGTGACAATGATTTATGAGCATGCCACATAAATCATATCAGGATTAACCAGTTTTAGAGGAGTAATAATAATCAACACTGGGATCTTAGAAATTCACATATTTACCTAAGTTATCAAGTTATTCTTGATAGTTTACATATATAAATAAGCATATATAAATAATATATTTAATATATTAATATATATAATATATTATATATTATTCTTATATATATATAAGCATATGCAAATATGCTTATAACTCTTCTGTAAGGAAACCATTCATTTGGTAGATTGAAAAGCAGTCCCAGAGAAGAAAAAGAATACAACACTCATGAGATACACAATGAAATTGGGAGTTGAGGCCACACAGCCCGATTTCAACAGGGCTCATTTTAATCCAGTAACACTAAGAGTAACTAAAGGTAGAAAAGGACTAAAGGTTTCATGCAGAACCAAGCCATAGTTAGAGACAGGTTTGTTCATTCCCTCCGTCATTCGTTTATTCACTCACTCAATAAATAGCAATTTATTTGGATTCCATTAAGTGCTAAATGTAAGAGAAAGGAGTGAATAGAAGGAAATTGTAGTAGAATGGCAAAAACAAAGACCGAGAGGGAACTAAGAATGACACAACTCTGTGGTACACAGTATAAGAGCGAAGAATACGGTCCTGGAAGGAGTTCCTGGAAAATCAGTAAAGATGTCTCAGAGAGACCGGGTGGTAAAAGTCTGAGAATATATCTAGGTATTTGGAGTTTGTTCTACAGAAAGTAATGAATTAAATCATGGAGCTCTTAATCAAGTCAGTGCCATGATCAGATTGCATTAAACAACAAAGATGACTTTAGCTACTCTGGGGAGAATGATTGGAGGAGAGATAGGCCAGGAAATCAGTCCCCAAGAGAACAAGAGAACTTCCTTTGTTACTAATGGGGTGAGGATAGAATGCACAGAAATATATTCAATTCAGTAAATTCAATTTTGTACATAGAGTGCAGGAAATCATCTTTGTTACACATGAGTATAGAAAAATATTCAACTTCACTGGATTCTGTTAAAGAATTGCCTGGCCATGTACCTCACAAAACAAACTGAAACAGCACCTTCCTTCAGTGACAGCTCACCCCTCTGGCAACAGTGGACTTCCCTAGTATCCGGGTTCTGATTATGAGCCCTTTGTGTTACGGAGAAGATTGTTCTAGAAAGAAGTATAAACAATCTATTTTACTTTCAGTGCCTCTTGACAGATGTTAGTTGGGAAGAAATCTGAAAGTTAAGTGTAGGGAGAAAGAAAAATTTTCTGGCCATCTCTGATACAATATTGACTATAGACAGATTGCTGTGATAGAATGCAATAGGATAAAGTACCTCGTCTCATAAATAATGTGGGGTTGTTAAAAGGGACTTATGAATATGGAAATATTTGTTTCTTTTTTTATTATTATTAAGTAAACTCTACCCCAGCATGGGGCTTGAACTCACAACTCTGATATCAAGAGTTAGTTGGTGTACTGACTGAGCTAGCCACGGGTCCCTAATAGATTTTTTTAAAACGGAGTATTGTTGATTTAGCTAAATGTTCTACATTTCTATTTTAAAGTAGTTTTTTTTCTTATAAGATTTGGTCTTTTATTTTCTTGCAATTTAGTCAATAATTTGGCCTTTGCTTCTACTGTTTTATAACCTCATCTCCCTTTTCTGGCTGTGAGATTTTTCTCTTTTTATGGGCTCCTGGAAACTCCCTCTGTACTATTCCATACATTTAATTATTATGATTTATAGCTCTGCTGTTTGGTTTTTATATTCCTGTTCAGAGTCATACCTGCTGCTTTATTAGCTGTTTATTAAGTGATAAAGACTTCTGATTCAAAAATAAAAATTTTAAACAAAAAGAAAGAAGAAAGAAAGGTCTTTCTTCCTTTTTGTCATTCAATGTTCACAGTAGTCTTCCGGTCATAGGTAGATTAGTGTGGCAAAATATTTTCTTAATACCAATTACAAAAGAAGAATGCTCTAGGTGCTCTATTCTTGTCTACTAATATTTTCTAAGTCTCCTTCCAATNTTCTTTAAATTCTAGTTAGTTAACATATAGTGTAATATTGGTTTCAGGAGTAGAATTTAGTAATTCATCACTTACATTTAATACCCAGTGTTCATCAAAACAGGTGCCCTCCTTAATGCCCAGTGCTTCTTTAATTTGCTTGTATTATGACATTTTCATACAGGAGAGTAAGTTCCCTGCATTTTATCATGATAAGCTTAGTTTCCAGAACTATGCTGAAAACAGAGCATGCATTTACTGAAAACTTTAATTTGGCCCATATCAGTTCTTCCATTTTGTTCTGTCTGTAATATACCAACCATTGTGATTTATTTGGCTTTCTTTACATTACTCCTTCATGTCTATCATCAGTCTTCCCACCTGATGAAGCCTCCACCCAGCTGTAGGTCTTTCCACTAACACCCTGGGTAGAATTAAGTGCTTTTCCATACATACGTGGTACCTTGCACATTCTTCTAGATAATATTTAAGAAATTTAAAAGTAAGTCATTGTCTTGTAATGAGTAAATTCTTGGATTTTCAAGCAGGGTAGCAATAGAATTTATCACTCTGACCAGAACACTCTTGTTGAAGACAAATGCTGAATAGAAAGGAACACAGGGACAGGCATGCGCTGGGACTTCAGATTCCCCCACATAAGCAAAGGGGTACATCTTTATCTTTGTCTTCCAAGGGCCTAGTACAGTCTCAGAGACTTGATAGGCTTTTAGAAGTGGCTATGAAAATTTAAACAACTATATATAGGTATTTAACAACTTTCCTGGAAGAAATCATTAGGATTTAGAGATTGAACACATGGGTTTTAGGTACCAGCCCTACTACTTATTGTATTTACGGCATTTCACCAATTCATCTTTCACACCTTCCATTTTCTCATTTCTGATACTGGGGATATCACAGTCTGTGTGCAACTAATTGATGAGTCAATTTAAAAAAATGAGTCTTATGTGCCATAAAATAAGTAAGACAATATTAGTATTCCTCAAATATCAAAGTTAGCATCTTGCTTTTCTTCCCCTGGCTGCAGTATTCCTACCTCTAAAATAAACATGGTGTACATTCCAGGATCCAACCTCTGCACTTTCCACCTCTTGGCATTAAATGGGTTAATAAATGCAAATTTCTTGGAATAGCTATTAGCATGTGTCATATAGTGTATATTTAATAACTAAGTATTAATATTTAACATTTGGTTTACTTTTATAAGAAATCTGCAGAACAATCACCTTCATATTATACCTTATTAGAGTTTAAGAATACAGCTCTTGGCATAAATTATGCCTTTGGAACACTAGATATGTTAAATGAGCAAAATACTTAATCTCTCTTTTTCGTGTGTGTGTGTGTGTTTTAATCTGTAAGGAAAGGATAATGGTACCTCTCTGACAGGATAGTTTACCAATATTAAATCAAACATTAAATGTGAAGTTTGTCAAAAAACTATTTAGAGCATATCTAGCACATAGAAGTTTCAGTAAGTATTTGTTATTAGCTGTTATTTACATAGAAGTTTCAATAAAAAGGAAAATCATTTTTATATTATCATATGGGATCATTAATAAATTTATGAAAATTTAAAAATATCTAATACGATTGAAGGTTGTTTTATACTCAAGGAGTTGATCATTGCAATAAATCTAATTTCTATCAGGTAATTATATATTTTAGATAATTGTGTTTTATTTTGTTACTTTTCATTTTAAGAAAACAAAAGTGTATGTGCAAACATAATCTTCTTTCTGAAACTAAACTGCATTGTGGATTTGTGGCTATAGTCATCTCTAAACAAGTATAAATCCCATAAAAAGCATCCTCACATTTGATAATATTCTGAACAGCATTATTATCCAGCTCACCTCTTCATTCAAAACACCAGTTGATTTTCATCTTTTCAACCTAATAAATGATTAGTTCAATGCAGAGAAAACTATTGAGTTTCTATACATCAGATAAAAAATGTTTAATTTAAAATTTTTTATTAATTTTGGTATTTGTTTATTGATATAATTTAAAGGTGTCCTTTGTTAAAATAACTCTACCATATATTATGCATAACTAAAATAAAAAAGTATAGATTTGTGTATAATAGGAAATGATGTTCTTGATAAAATTTTGTGGAACATTTGCACTCCTCCAAGCATTGTCCATTTCACTGCAGTTCAAACATTAATGCTAATCTCAGTTCCCAATGTTTTAGTCATTAATATTCCAAAAAAAAATCTAATGAGTACTGTTGCTTTTTCAATATTTATAAATCTGTCATCTGTCTAGTGATTTCATTTCTAGTAATACTACACACTTTATTGCACTGTCTTGAATTTTAAAAAGACCTTCTATTAATATTCCTTATAATCTTATGACTTGAAGCATTCACATCTTGATTTGAATGCTAGAAAGATATACATACCACACAGCAAAGGTTCCTGTCATCATCAATCACAAAGCAGTTAAAAGTATAAATATTTGGAGGCAGAGTTATAGGAATTTGCCTTTGTTATCTAAGAGAAAAGTCAGTTTCCATGTGTAATATAAAATATTGATATGTGTGGTACAATTAGGCAGTTAGAGATTAACTTCTATTGGCAAATCACCATGATATTTTTTACAGATATTTAGTCTGAAAGAAAGAAATACTGGGCATTTATTTTCCTTGGGGAAAAACTTTTAAAGCACGTGATATTGTACTTGGCACATAGTAGGCACTCAACATATATTAGCTTTGGACTCTTCCTCTTCAATTTTAGTATATCTGCTGCCAAAGCGAACTCAGGACTAGTCCTCTTCAGTGTTAGTGTATCATATTGGTATGTATGGCATTAGTCTACTTTTGCCTCCCTTCCAGCTTCCTCCTTCTTTTTTTCTTGCTCCTCTCCTCCTTCTCTTTCTAAGTAATTCCTCAGAAATATGAAAGAATCAATGCAATTCCCATATGCACTTAATGATTTAACTGCTTTGCCCCTGCCAGCATTGATAGGTAAATACACTAATTAAAGGCATCTCTCTTGGCTGTCCTCTATCTTCTAGCATCAAATGTCTTCAAATTCCTTTTCTAATGCCTCATATCTGGATTCTCTGCATTGCTCTTGAGCTTGTTATGTATGACTTTTTAATTGCAGTACCATCACTCCCTTGATTTCTGTGGTACTGTGTACTTCAGCCCACTTATCTTGGCCAGGCTCCCTGCACTGTAATTTAGCTTGGACCCCAGATTCCCACTTTTGACGGAAGGAAGGGTAATTATTGTTCACTTCTTAATTCATAATTTCAGTTCATGCTAGAGAGGGACAGAGATTTTTTAAATGAATAAACATTCTAATAATTAACAGAATTCTGAGAACCAAATTAGTTCTGACATTAATAGCTTTGCTGGACGACTGCCTTCCCTGACTGTGCCAAAGTGTGCTAGAGTTGCTGTCATTACGTTATTCATTAGTGAAGCTTCTTCATGAAGCATGTGTCCTCCAAAGATTAATCATGAAGCCATAAAGGAAACAACTTCTCTAAGGAGATATACAATATGTAACCAGTGGTATATAAAAACGTCTAATGTTAGGAGCTGAATCCTGAAAATTCTAATGAGGAAATAAATGGTTCATTGTATGCCTTATTACTTAATAAGTTTTTAAAAAACAACAAAAGAATATTAATTAAGTGATAGTAGTCTATTAATCTAAGGTGATAGAAGAAACATTGCATGAACAAATACCTAAAATGAAAAGAAGAAGTTAGTAGATTTTACATTAGAATTTTTATAGTAATTTTCTATATTTTCAATATGTTGGTGAACATTTTTCTATTTTGGATAAATAATAAATGGATTTATTTACCTCTTGGAAAAACTATACAGATTTATGTATATAGTGTACAAACCCAAGTATGTGGGGGGAAAAAAGCTCAATTATCTAACTACCAGATACCATTGTTTCCTAAATTTGAATTTGAAAACTTTTAACCATAGTTGAAATACATTTAACATAAAGTGTTATGAAGTCAGATTTTATACTTCCATGGCCCATACTCAATAATATAAACTTCCGTAACAACTGTGAATATACTTTCTTACATCGCATTTTCTATAGGATTTTTCCATGGAAATCTCTTCCTAAGCAAACAATATGTGAACAATGAAAATTAAGAATAGAAATCTGGGTTCTTCACAGGTCTTTTTTTCCATAAAATAACATTTTTTTTCTATCATTATCCCTTTCCAATCAAAATTTAAAAGCATTACCATAATATAATGCAAAATGTGCTCTATTATCCCAAAAAAACAAATTAAAACATCAGATAATACAGAAATAAATCTAATAATAGCAAATAATTCCTGAGAATTTACTTTGTGCCAGAACTATACAAATCACAATAAATATTATATTACTGCTTCTTCTAACCATACTTGGGTCTTATCCTCCAATTACAAAGAAGCACAGAGAAGGTAAATACCTGAAACAATACCAAAAACTGCTTGGTTTTCATGGGCACAATGGTAAAGGATTGTAGTTGTAGTATGCTCTATATTTCTTCTACAATATTTACTTTTCAGCCAACGAATGTTTAAGCAGGTAGTTTGGCTTACCTTAAAGAATATTTTTGTTTTTTTTAAAGAAAGATTATAATAAATAAGACTAAAGGATTCTCATATAACTTCATAATGAAACAAGGAACATATTAAGTGATTTCAGTTCAATTCTAACCAATAAACATGTGCATTCTATGACTTAATATAGTCATAGCAAATGTAAATAGGATTAAGAGGCCACCACCTCCTGGTAATACAATAGTTATTTTTAGAATCCATTCTCATGCACTCTAAAATTTACTTTTATTATTAACATTATCAGTCTGCCTGTTATTAATGTTACTTATGTATGGGAATTTTCTCAAATTTGGTTTTGAGATCATTTCTTGTTCAATTGTCTATTTTCCAATTGCATATCACATAGTATCTTACAAATAATAGATAGTAAATACACATTTGTTTAATTATAACGAGTCTATTACAACAAAGTAACCGGGGCATCTAATGGTGCAAATCACAGTAGAACTGTGCCTGTAAACATTACTCCTCTTTTTGACTTTATAAGCACTCTTCTGGTAAAGGAAGAGAACCTACCTTTAGCATAGAGTTGTATGATGGCAATATCTACCTGGATCTCAAAGATAAGCTTGGCTAAGTCAAGCGATGACACTTGCTACTTGCTTGACTTTATGCCTTAGAATTGAGACTTTGCCAAATCATGATATTTGAAAATTCCTCTGGAGAATAAACTAATAATTTTGGATTATCATGAAATTATTTCTTTAAAAAACGTGGTATCTAAAAATCTCACATTCTATAATAGTATTTTCTCGTTTAGAAAAAGGTCAAAATAACCTTACAGTTTTAACAGAATTATAACCAAAATGAATCAACTATGACTGAGTTAATTTCATTTTTCCCACACCATCATAAACAATTATGTTTTGCACAAATAATTGGGTTGAACATACAAATATCATGGGGAATAAATGTTGAAAAGTATATAAACCCACCTGATAATTTGAAGTATTCCACTCAATTGGAAATGGAGTACATAGATAACTATCGATTTGGATTTTGCATAATTTATTCCAGGAAAACTGAGGCATGACTAAATTTCATGAGGTCTAGAACTACTTTGCTGTTTCTCTTGTTTTTGACTCATTGCATTTACACAGTAGATATTAAAATTATTTACTGATACATATAAAATGACTATTACATAATTTTACAGTCTAGAACACAGATATATAACATATTCTAAATTATGTATGTACTTATGTAAATATGTTTTCTGGAAAGTGCAAACAAGAATTATAAGATTATTTATGGTAGCACCCCTTTAAATATGTTTTAAAAATAAGAAATGAATAAGATAAGGATTAATAGCAGTGTATTCTCTTCCTTTATTTCTGATATTTTTGTATTGGAATAGACTGAATATTTTGTTAGGAAATATAAGTGGTGTTTTAATATCCATTTAAAAATTGACATTAATTAAAACATCCTATAATTCAACTGCACTGGTTCTAAGGAAGTCATTCAATTAGATTAGAAGTGGTTATAGTTTTCTATGGCATAATATTTCCCAAAGATTCATGTACCTTTACTATTTCAGTAAATAATAAAGTTTTTTTTATTCCCTTTTTGTTTTCTCTATTTCTAAATGATTTCAGATAAAACATGAGCAGTTTATAGTAACACACATAATGGAAGTAATAAACTATTATATAAAGTGGCACCTCTAATAGTCTTTCTCAAATTTTTCTTCAAAACTTCCATATCTGTTTAACATGGAAAAGGATTTGCAACTATACATCTCTTAACTGTTAGTGAATCTCTGTAGACTAGTTTATATACAAATGTTAAGTGATTTTTTTTTAATGATACAGAGTGAGTGTAGAAAATCTCATCTTTGCATTACTTTTTATTTGTCTTTTATGGAATATGAGGTCAGAGTAAGGGTGAGAAAGAAACCTTGAACCAAATGTTCAGAAATTTCTAACTGGAGTGATTATCCCAGCTATGTAGTTTGTTATAGTGACCTGTATTCTCTAGTGTATTAACTGGAAAAAGATAAATCAGTGTAAATTGTAATAGAATACTTGTAGACTTGATGTAAGAGAAAATTCTACCTCCCGGGAATTTGGTCATCTCCTTGCCTAGATATCTTTCTTGCAAGACTCCCAACATTCATTAAGCCTGGCTGATTTATGTGAAGGCAGCTGAGAATTGAATTAGCCAACCCTTTAGGGTTCCTTGGAGACCTATGATTCTATATTATTCTAAGTTGACCTTTGGTTCATTCCAGAATTGATCATTTGGGACACAGATAGTTTTCCTTAGAAACAGAACCAGGGGCACCTTCTGGTTAGAGCTCATATTTTTAGCATACAGACCATGTGCCTGCTGCTCTGGTAATTCGTAAGCAGTTAATTAAGTGTAATAACTGTGCTCAGATACCTCTGTTTATTTAGCAGTAAATATGTTCAATTAATAATTTTAAAACTAGCAAATGTTATCAATTTAAAAATAACATATTATTCATAATATCTTGAAAATTGGAGGAAATTAATATGGCATAACTGTTGATCTCTGTTATTGACAAATGGTGTCAAGCAAGTTGTCAGACAACCCAAGATACTATATTTTGTTTCACAAAAATACCTTTTAAAACTAAAATATTATAGAATTGTGATATGACCTTTCATAAAGCCACAGAAAGAACTGAATTCTCCCTTTACCTTGACCTAGTTGAAACATGACTTTCTGTATCACAAAGCAGTCTAGGTTTCAAGTTTTAATCGTTTCATTTCTAAAATTCCAAAACACTCTAACCATAGAATTTTGAGAACCTTTGAAACTATGCTTAACCATGTTTGATTACAACAAGAGGTTATGGCACAAACCTCTTTAAGGTTTAAAAAAAGCAACTTTTTAAACAGCTGCCACTTCTTTAAAAACCAGCACATAATTTTCTTTGGTCTACTTTCTCTTAAGTTCTCCCCAAATTTGCTGTCACCTTCAAATATTAATCCACAGTATTCATACAATTGGAATGCATGAATATAAATATGTGTTGACTGATAAATTAATGAATAGTAAGCATCGGCTAGCAACAGTATGCTTCAGTAACACTTAAACACAACAAACTGATATATGCGTGCTTTTGGATTCACTGTAAAAAGTTCAATCTGTCTAGGGTCCTTTATTTTGCAGAAATGTACTATGTTCTTCCTTTCCTTGATCTAATATATAATGTGTTACATTTGGCAGTTAAGAATCTTGCGTATCACAATTAAACTTCCATAATCAATGAGAGGATTTTCTAAGTGAAATAATTAGAGAAAACTATGAAATCGTCCCTAGTTTTCTTCTATATCCTTGTAATGAGGACATGGGTAAGTTTTAGGATTGGAAAGAGGAGCAACCAAATTAAAAAAATGCTTTTTACACTAATTCTGTTTGGACTAATGAATACTTATGTAATTTCTTCTGGTTGTTTATTGAGTATAAAGTAAAATAAATTAGTACATAAGTTAAATAAATAGCCAGTCCAATGCCATAGTGATTGAAGCCAATGATTCTGGCTATGGAAATGTTTCCTATGGAAATTTTCCCAGCATCCCTTCTTGTCTTTCAGCTGGAGAATTATCCTGAAAATAGTCATGAACTAAGTAAGCTGCTGTTGTCTCCTTTTAAGCTTGTGTCCCCTAGTGGCTGAGTGAAAACCAATTCTCATGTCATATGCTGCTCAAAGTATTGTACTTTACCATTTCCCTCTGTTCTTCCCTACCTCCTTAGGGGACTACTCATCTGAGGGGGTAGCAATTTAACTTTCTTCTTAAGCTGATCACTTACGATTCCTAACACAGCAGAGGTAGCATTTTCTTTCCAGGGTCTCAACACTTTTTTCCTTTTCCTTTGCGGCCCTAACATTTGTTTTTCTTTCATATCTTAAAATGGTAAGTTCTGAGGCTGCCAAAAGCATTCACTTTTCAAACAAATATTATTTTTCCCCTTTACATTTTTGTTTGAAAATGTGTTTGAAAGCACCCTGTGTGTTTTTCCCCATCAGAATAACAGTTAACTCAGCCCTGGCCTTGATCTATATATACTCCTCCTACCTGGCTCCCTTCTCTTTCTTCAGAATCTTAATTCCATAAATATCCTTGAAGATGCACTGTATTTCTACCTTTAATATCTTTGTAACTTACTACCAGTTTGAGAGTTTTATAGCTCTTAATCCTGAGGCTAAGACTCATGAATTCTCCCTGGAACCTATGTGCAAGATGGAATTTAGGGCTCTTCATCCAATACTATCTACCTGGACCAAGCACTAAAAATTTAAAACCAAACCCTAACTAGAGTGTTCATAGTCATAATTCACCTTGTAGTCTGAGGTAGTAAATATTACGCTTCTCACCAATACCTAAAGCCCTGTCTGGATACTTTTTTTGTATAATCATATCTTGGCTCTAGCCATGAATATATAAGGAAAACCTAAGTAGTTTAAGGTCAAGCTACAGCAACCTGCATCTAAGACCAACTAACCCAGCTAAAGCTATGGTGTGGGCCGTTTGTTGAAACTCACAGGCCATGATTCCACTTCCTGATACTCATGAGCAGCAACAATGGCCATTTTTTGGCTCTTATACCTTTTGTTAAAGTACAGGCCTTATAGAATCCCATACTCTTACTGAATCAACATAGTCTGATTTTGCTTTCTAGGCCTGGGATCAGTCTCATTTGGCTGAAGCATTCATAGTCTGCATGTGTCTAGAGGTGACCACTTTTGCCTAATGAGGATAAGGTTATTTCCTTTAAGATCCAGGAAGGTGGCCCACCTATGAACCTGGGCATGATAAGCTATTGTTACCCAATGACTTAGTCTGTTTGAGCTGCTGTAATGAAGTACCATAGACTCGGTGGTTTATAAATAACTAAAATTTACTTACCATTTGTGTAGACTGAGAAGTACAAGAGCAAGGCAGTCACAGATTCAGGGTCTGGTGAGCATCTTCTTGCTTTGTGTCTGCCTTTTCCATGTAACTTCAGTATCAGAAGGGGCTAGCTCACTCTCTAGGATCTCTTTTATAAAGACATGAATTTCAATCATGAGGGTCCCGCCCTTATGACATATTGACCTCCCAATGGTGTCACCTCTGAATACTGTCACACAGGGCATTAGGTTTCTACAGAGGAATTTTGAAGGGATTCTATATATAACACCTAATATGATGGAAGTACTATGCAGTCATCATTCAAAGTCTAAAGACACCTGTCCAAATCACAGTAGTAAAAAGTCAATTTATTTTTTTTAATGTTTACTTATATTAGAGAGAGAAAGGGAGGGAGAAAGAGTGCAAGCAAGGAATGGGCAGAGAGAGAGGGAGACACAGAATCAGAGCAGTCTCCAGGCTCCAAGATGTTCTCACAGAGCCCATCAAGGGGCTAGAACTCAGGAACTTCAAGATCATGACCTGAGCTGAAGTCAGACGCTTAACTCAATGAAGCACCCAGGCACCCCCACAAAAGTCAATTTAAAAGCACCTGGGTGGCCCAGTGGGTTCAGCCTCCAACTTGAGCTCAGGTTTGACCTCCTGGTTTATCGGTTTGAGCCCCTCCTCCCGTTCTGCTGACAACTCAGAGCCTGGAGCCTGCTTCAGATTCTGTCTTCTTCTTTTTCAATCAATAATAACTAAATATTAAAAATAATATTAATAAAAATAAGTAAAATTAAAATACCTCATGGCTCAAAGAGCCACCAAAATCAAAATGATTTCTTGTACATATTAAAATTTAATGCCCAGAGGCCCCAAGATGGTGAGTGGGGTGGGAGGTGAGAAACTGAAGAGCTCTAGGAAAAGAGCAATCTCCTCTGCAGGGAGGCAGGTGTGAGGCATCTTGACTCCTCCCGCGGTGGTCCACATCTGGGCTGGATCACATTTGTGCTTAGCTGCTTTCCTGCAGGCCCCACCCACAAGTTACAAAGGTGAGGTCCATGGTGGTGGACGTGGCGGCTCCGGTAAATGCTGCCTACTCAGGCCTTCACCCCACCGTGACCTCCCCTCAAATCCTAAAGCCTCGAACGAGGAGAGAGTGTACAGTCAGAGGGATCCCTCCCTCCACCTGCACAAAGGCTTGGAGGGAGAAGAAAGACTTAGCAGGGAGAATTCTGAAACTTGCGGGTGCCTTGTGTCACCAAGGAAGAGGGAATATTGAGTCTTGAAATAAATTTCTAGGACCAAGATGAAGCCCTTCCTGTCCTGGGTGCTTTGTGAGCAGACTGAGCTTTTGTGCTCCTATAAATGCCCCACTTGACCAGGAACAGTATATTCAGTGAAAAATTTCCCAAGAGCAAGAGAATTCTGTGATCTATAGTTTGTGCCCTGTTCCTTGACCTTGCCAAATAAGGTTAGGTAACCAACCCCAGCTGAGTTTGCAGTTTCTAGTTTCCTGTCTCTAAAGCTGGATAAAACTCACTCTAGTCCAGAATCCCTTGTAAAGAGTACTCCATTGCTTGTGAGGCACCTACTCCCCCAACCCGTGGGTTGTTTTCTCTTGAATAAAGGGACACCATTAAAATAATTAATGCCCAAAGACATAGGCACTAGTACTCCAAAAGTTTCCACAAAATTTTAATCCCTAGGTGCCTTAAATGATGCAATAGATGTTAGAGTTTGAGAAAACATTCAAGAAATAGCATCTCCCTTCCTCATGTAAGTTTGAATTAAAATAAGCAATAGACAAGGAATAAAATAGTTTCAGGGGGTTTTTGGGTTGTACTAACTGTTGAAAGTGTCTTATCTTATAAAAATGAAATCTGACTATAAGTCCTTAAGTGTAGAGACCAGATATTAAACTCTTGCACTAACTTTTATTTAATATTTTGCACAATGTAAATGTTCTGTAATGACCTAGAGAGTTGAACAGGTATACTTAAGATATAGTGGAATGAACACTGGGCATTCATAGATACAGGTTCTTATTTTGGCTTTGTACCTACCATCAAGAAATTCTTTGAGCAAATTAATTTAGGTCTCTCAGTTTGTTTCCTTTTTGAAGAGTGATTTAAGTATGGTTTCTTTCAGTATTGACATTCTGTGACATGAGATTGAGCTGAATTTATATAATATATATGTATACTCATCATAAAAATGTGTAAAATTTGCACTGACACTTGAATGTTTTTGTTGTTTGCATTCTAAGTGAAAAGAAAGTTGTAATGCATTATCAATGGCTTATTATAATTATTACATAAGCAAGCATAACACTAAATATATTCAGAACCAAAAAGTCAAATTTAAGGAAGAATATTCTCCTGAAATATTGGGCTCTTGAGAATTATATAAAGGACAATAGATATCAAGATTATTAGTGGAAATATGGCATAGTCTGACTTTAATTTTTTAAATATTTATTTATTTGTGAGAGAGAGAGCGAGCGAGCAAGCGCGCCAGTGCACCAGAGGAATTGCAAGCAGGGGAGGGGTAGAAAGAGAGGGAGACACAGAATCCGAAGCAGGCTCCAGGCTCTAAGCTGTCAGCACAGAACCTGATGCGGGGCTTGAACTCACGAGAACCTTGAGATCCTGACCTGAAGGCAGATGCTTAACTGACTGAGCCACCCAGGTGCCCCTAGTCTAACTTTAATTTAAATAAAATCTTTAAAATATAACAGTCTTCTGGAAAGTCTAAAGGCAATAATCAGTGTAACTACAACACAACTTGAATGAATAAATGTCTTTTGTTTAATCTGATGGCCAGCAAATTAAAATGTATGTTGTAGCTTATACTTGAGGATTTATGCAACAGCAGTAGAATAGGTGCCAACTGAATTAACAAGTTGATTGTGTAAGCAACAAACCTCATTTCAGCTAAACTGAACTTGACAAATTGCATGACATTCTGCCTGCTAAATTTGAGATTTATAATGTTTACTGCTATCAACAATAATGAAACAGCAGAAAACTTCAATATCTGACATTTTAATCTGTATATTTCACTTTTGTTCTTACTAATCAATTCTTAATTCTGGAATATATTTTATGTTTTGTTATGCTTTTAGCTACAAACTTTGATGTAGTCTTATCAACATTCATTGAACTAAAACATTGCATAAAGATTAGCTGTTAACTTTGCTCTTTTCATTATTAAGGATTAGAATGACCGTGGAGGAAAAAATGTTTTTTGAGTATACGAAATTCTACAACTAAATTTTTGCAATTTGAAATAAAACTTAACAATGTGTCTTTTAAATCACAAAGCTATCCATTGACATACAGAGATTTGTTTAATGACAGATTTAAAGATAAAGAATTGATATTTACCATAGTACCTGGTGGTGCACTTATGAATGTTTAAAATCCATAGGAAACGTTCACAGATTTCATGTATGAAGTATCGGTTCTTTAAACTCAAATGAGTACTCTATGTTTTATTAGTGGTATTTACTAGACATTAGAGAGGGTGAATGAAATAGCATTTTTATTTGGACTTAGCATAATTACTGCTTATTTGGAGAAGCTTGCCAATGATTTTTGCAGTGTGCATTTGTGAGGCATGACAATGGATTCATGAGACTGATTTTCACACCATTCTGAATGCTCACTTAGAAAGCTGCATTTCACATTTCTACTTTGTAGGTAGTACAATTGCCCTGTTTTAACTGATGTTGTTCAAAATATTTTCAGAACTCTCCACAGCTCTCATTAGTCAATTTATTCCCTTTGTGCAAAAGTATGAGAATGCAAAAAAGATAAACCTTTGTTGTATTATGCCCCTGAGATTTGGGGGTTGCTAGTTACTGAAGTATATATATTCTAGCCTATCCTGATAGATTCAACATCCAAGGCAGAATTAGTTATCTAAAACACTGTCAATATGACTGTTTAAACAGTTAGAAACTAGTTTAATTTACCTGGTTTAAAATACCTTAAATTTCTTCTACACATGGCTTTGATACTACAGACAGAAGCAAGGCCAGACTTCTAAGAACAAAGCAAGCAGCCTCAAATTTGAAGAAAGCCAAAGTTTAAAGACAGGGAGCCAAACATTTATTTAGGGCATGATGCTTTGCCTAGTGTGACAGGACAGTGAACTGTCCATTGCAGCCATAATTTACTGACAGAAATTGGTGGCAGTAGGCACTGATAGGCAATAATTTAAAGTTAATGCTAAAATAAGAAAGTGGCATTTTTTGAAAGATCTTGAATGCCATGCTATATTGTTTGGATTTTATTGGGTACATGATATCATGGTATATGAAAGTGATGTGATCAAAACTATTTCAGGAAGGTAATTCTGCAGTAATGAGAAGAATAAGCTTGAGTCTTGAGGTCAGGTTAGGAGGTTATCATAGAAGTCTAGACAAGAGCTAGTGAGGGCCATAATACTATTTTTAGAATATAAAGACCTATGATGCTAACTTCTTAATTATTGATATGAAGTACTTTCTACTGTACATTATCTAAAGATTAACTTTTCACTTCATTGATTTATTATTTTTATTATTTTGGTAGTATGAGAAAAATACTAAGCATTATGATCTTTTCTTTAAATTTCTGAGAGAGAGAGAAAGAGAGAGAGAGAGAGAGAGCACATGTCTGAGATGGGTAGAAAGGCAGAGGGAGAGACAGAGATGATCTTATGCAGGCTCCATACTCAGTGGGGAGCCCTAAGCAGGGATTGATCCCATGACCCTGGGATCATGACCTGAGCCGAAATCAAGAGTCAGACACTTAGCCAACTGAGTTATCCAGGTTCCCTTAAATATTATGATTTTAATAATGACATTGAATCAATTTCTGGGATTATCTTATCTAGTACAGTCACATACTCTCCATCCTTATTGCCTTCAACTACTTTACATATAAAAAAGCAGAATACATACTCTTCTATTGTTATAAAACACTGAAAAAAATAGAATATTTTATTTACCTTGATTACTTTTGTGTCCTTATAAATTCATAAATAACTTTTTGAAGTTTACTTTATGTATTTTGAGAAAGATAGTGTGTGTGCATGAGCAGGACATGGGGAGAAAGAGAGACGGAGAGAGAGAATCCAAAGCGGGATCCACACTTTCAGTGCAGAGCCCTACATGGGGCTCAGACTCATGAACCATAGGATAGTGAACTGAGCCAAAGCTAAGAGTTGGATGCTTAACCAAGCCTGCCACCCAGATGCCCCGAGAAATTAAAAATTTCTTACATCATTTTATTTCCATTCATTCGACTCATTTTACTAAGCATCTGTTATGTATATTACTCAAGGTCTTGAGCTAAAAAAGGAAAGAAACTCATTTCTAGCCACAAAATTTTACATTCAAATAGAGCTATCATAAAAAGTAAATGTTATTCAAAGTATTATGTTAATAGAAGCATATCCAAGGGCTAATAAGAATACAATAAAACTGCTTAAATGCCTTTTTGAATCTATGGTGTGGTTTTATAGGGAAGTTCAGTATTTGTGTTGAAATGACAAAAAAGTCAGTTGGCAAGAATACAGTTTTTAGAAAGCATTCTGCAGAAGAGAGAATGAAAACCTGCATAAAGAAGCATGCATATACCAACTACAGGTAGTGCTTTTGTTGAAGTGTAACTGAGAATGGTGGTAATTAACAAGGATAGAAAGAAGAGATCTATTTTACAGATAAGAAAAGTAAGATTGAAAACTGTGACTTCTACCCATTCAGTCAGTAAATAAGAGAGCACTGATTTGAATACAAGTAGCTTCTGAAACCTTTCTCATATTCTACATTGCTCTAATTTTCAAAGGCTTTTTTTAAGCCGTGTGTTATCAGACATGGGGCCCCTGTTTCCTTTTGAAACAATATTTTGGTACACTAGTAAGTTCCTCACCTGACCCATAGGCTGTCTTGTAATGTTTCTGAAATATTTAATGAATAATAATACTATGACTTGCCATTGTTTGTAGTGAAAAACACAAATAGAAAGCAGAAGCTTCCAAGGTACATCTCTGATACAACAGTGAATAAAAGGGGTAAGAAAATTAGCAGTGGAGCATGTGGGAAGGAATGGAAAGCATAATTTCAGTTATGTTTGTAGATCAGTCATCAGACAGCATGAGTCAAGGACCAAACTGTTTACAGACTACAGGCACAAAACATGAATTTGAAGTGATTATATCAAAACATTCCTTCAGATTATAAAAATCTATGATGTTAACATTCTATTGGAGAATAGTATTGCTGTATTCTGCTGAATGGGTTTCTGTTACCTTTATGGTAACAATCCTTGCAGCTTGGTAGATTTAATGTGCATTTCATAGAATTATACCTTCCCTAAACCGTTTCAAGTCAGTGACAAATTGAATGGTCTCATTTGTTCAGTCCTATGTAAGATGATGTGATAAATAGTAATCTTTAGCAAGCAATGAGCTTTTTAATGGCAAATTTAAAAATCTGTATAAGATTTGGAAAATGTGTGTGTGTTTCCTTATGACCCATTTACGTGCCTTTGAGGCAAAGAAATTATTTTAAACTGATACTTGCTTGTATCTCTTTGACAAAAATAATGAATAGTGAGCCAGATGACTGCCATAATTGGCTCTTCTGAGATGATACAACCAGTGGGGAACCAAAGAAATTCCAAATGAACACATTTCTTCAATTAATAGAGGCTTTTTAAAAAAGAAGAGATATATTTCTTATACTTTTTCATGCTAGGCAAGTGAGTTAACTACCTCACCTTGGATACACCCATCGATCTCCTGGAGAGGATTTGTACCATTGCATCACTCTGAAAATGCTCTCCAAATCTAGGAGCAGAAACACAGGCCACTTTCTTTAAATAATAACATTAAATCATCAAATCTCCTTCTGTGTTTCATTTCCATATTGTAGCCAGTCTTCCCAGAGCATATGAAATGTGACACATAATTAAGGTAGCTCACAATCTAGCCACATTCTGTATGTGTTAAAAACAGACATATGAGTAGTTAGCTACAAGTGAAGGCAGTGCAGTAGGACAGTGTGTATGTAGAACAATGAGGAGGCATTAACTATTTGTATTCTGGGGAGCTCACTAAAGGCTTCCTAGGCTGAATGGCATAGTGAGCTTCATTTTAAAAAATCTAGAACAATAATGTATTTGATACAAGAGACTTGATTAAGTGAGGGTTGTTATTACTATTCTCACTTTAAGGAAGACAAATTAAGACCTGGAGGTTCAAGTGACTTGCTTAATACGACAGGACTAATAACTGGTAGAACCGGGGCTAAGATCCCATCATGATAGTAATAATTGCCTGGTATTGAGTGTTTACCATGTGCCAGAGATTGTGTTAAGGACTCTATCTTTTTCTCACTTAATACTCATAGCAACCTATGAAGTTAATAATATTTGTGGATATATTATGGAGCAGAAAAACAATACATTGTAGGATTCTCCTATTTTATCCTTAGATAGTAAATATAACATGAGAAAATTTAAAAATTAACAGACGATGTTGGGAGAGTTGTAAGAATTTGTGAACACAAGAGTGTCTTTGGTAATTCAGACTTGCTAGTAGACTATTAACTTGATCATAGTATAAAAGAAAAAGGGAGGATATTTATAAATCCATGTTTTCTCACCTGTTTTTCTGTTGGTCAATGCCTCATGGCAGGAGACCCCAGGAGAAACAGCTCAATTTGAAAACTGCTGTGGCCATCCATTGTCCTCAATGCTTTCCCTGTCATTTACTATGATCAAAGAAAGAAAGCTGAATCTACAAGAGTTAGGAGAGTAAAAATTGGGACAGCACAAATGCCGTATTAAATCATAGTTGAGTAAAATTGAAGTTACAGTAAATTACCCAATGACTATTAAATTGAACCTAGGTTTCCTGGCTACAAAACTCAAATTGTTTAATCGCTATACTGTGTTGCTCCTCTTGAATAGGTAACATGCTACATCTTAACAAAGACTTTCTGCTTCTAAGGCAGGTTTTTGAAACAGTCTGTACATGAAAATTTACCACATCAAATTAATTCTGATGAAACGGGTAATTAATCATGACCATCAATATTAATAGCAGGAAGTGAAAATAGTTATGATCTGAGGTCCCTGTCATCATGGAGTATGCAAATCTATAATTAACTTGACAAGCTTCTAGAATACCAATAGGATTTAAGAATCATTTTTGGAGTATTCTCCTGTATTCTAGGATTCTAAGCAATAATCCTAATGAGCAGTAAATAAATAAATGGAGGATGTGCGACTGATAGTGCATGTGCTGTTTCCTAATTAACTAATTAACTATTTTAGAAAATAGGAAAGCAACCTCCCATGGTATCACATATGTGTATTTCCATTATTCTTTAACACCAGGAAAACTATTTAGTATTCTACCCTTGGTCAAATTATGAATTCATATGTAGATGTCACCAAAATATCAGCAGATAGTGTCTTAATAAGCAAGAATATGTTCATTATGAATCCCTGCCATAGAGGAACACACACTAATAGACTCTTAGCAGTATTTCAGAAGGAAAGTTAAAAGTAGGATAGTTATAGGACTATGGGGGGAGAGTATGTTTAAAATGATTGAAGGAGAAGATCTTTCAAGTTGGGGAATTGAAAGTGAACAAAATGGGATTATAACAGCTTAGAATTTGTGAAACTGGTTAAGCTATGATTTTGAAGCAATCCCTGATAACTAAGCTATTTATTGATAAGTGAGCTACTTTTTTTTCAGATGAGCAGATAATTGGTTCTGATAAATTAGCTTTGTAGGACTATCCTGAAGTTAAAAAAAAAAGAAAAAGTTATTTATTGGTTTACAGTCTTATCTTCCCAGCACAGTTTTCCTGGTATCAACAACTAAGTCATGTTATGAAAGGTGGGCTGGCTATAGGCCTCTCTAAATTCTTGACACAGTGGACCCATCATATGTGGGACCCATTCTGGCTGTTGATCCACAAATCTCAAAGTGAGAGTTCCAAAGATCCCTTTTCTATTCTAATAGTGCCCATTTGTAGCACTGGTTATGTAATTAATAGTTTATTATAATTTTGACATCTATCAAAAGGAATTTTAGTAATTTTTAATGTGAAAAATAGGCACAAAGCCTTTTATTTACTGTTTATCTGTTAATATATAATACATTCAATTATATTTGATTTCCTAGTGTTTAGTTATAAGTGGCATTAGGATTTCTGTTTTGGCTTTGTAATCATGAATTCTAAAAAGGTCATATTAGCAAATTTTTCATTCATTAGTGCTTAAGTGTGTCAGTTGAGAAACATTCACTGACAACAGATTGACTTATGTATAGCAATTACTATTACATTTTTATTCATATTTAAGTATCACTGATAATATTTTATGTGCCGTAGCATTGGGTAAATATTTCTCCATTTACGTGCTATAAAAAGCAGGCCACCAAATTCAATGTTATTGATGACACTAAAACACTTTAACATTTCAACCTTAATTTCTCAAACGACATAAAATACAGTAAGATAAATATACCTAGAGTTTTATTAATTAAGTTTCATCTTCCTCTTTCAATTTAGGAACTCTTTTAATTTTTCTTCTAAACCTTCTTTTGCCTAAAAGTATGAGTTGATTAATAACATAAATGCTAGTTACTGCCATGATATTTTTTCATCAAAATAAATACATATAGTCCCCAACTTAGGATGGTTCAACTTACAATTTTTTGACTTCACAATAATGCAAAAACAATACCTATTCAGTAGAAACCGTGCTTTGAATTTTGATCTTTTTGTGTACTAGCAATGTGTAGTATGATACTCTTGTGATACTGGAATGTGAGTATGAGCCACAGCTCCTAGCCAGCCACATAGTTCCCAACATACACTACTGATACAAACATCTGTACCAACTAATAGAACCATTCTTCACTTTCAGCACAGTTTTCAATTAATTACATGAGATACTGAAAACTTGATTTTGCCCACCTGTAGATTAGCATAAGTGTTCTGAGCATGCCTAAGGCAGGCTAGCCTAAGCTATGATGTTTGGTAGATTAAGTGTGTTAAATGCATGTTCAACTTAGATTATTTTCTATTTTGATGGGTTTCTTGGGATGTAATGCCGTCATGCATCAGGGAAGATCTGTAATAAGAAAAATCAAGGCTCAAAATTAATCATTCCTTGTGGCAAAATTGTGGACTAAGTATTATAATTTTAATTCAGATTAATTTAAAAAACACACGCTTTCATCTTTTGTAAGCTATCAAGGTGTTTTTGTTGAATTCCTTCACAATAACATGAGTGTTATATCAGGCTTTACAGCTATGGTATTGTATGCATGTGATTATTCTAGGATATCATTATGACATATTAAGCTTGGATGGACCAACGATGACAAAATTGCACTGAAATGATAGTGATTTTTAGCTATTTCTTCCATTGACTCTTGTTTTATGTCTCATTTAAACTCCCTGAAGTACTGTCTTTTTAAATCGGTGCCAGTGTGTAGGTTAAAATTTGAGAAGTATTTTTGTTTCTGTGTCTTATGTGTCTATTTAAGTAGACATAGTTAAATGTCTCCTAATTCAGCTAATGCACCTTTCTTTCTTAATTTTTGTGGCTGAAGTATCTACATGGTTTACCAAATTCTCCATTAAATTGACCGCTAAACATACTTACATTTATACTTATTTCTTATAAATAAAATCTGAATATGATGAGTTCTGAAAATAGCTAAACATGTTCCTTCAAGTCAAGATGAAGGGGAAACAATTTTATAAACATGTTAAGGTTATGGAACCAAATATGAATCTGTGTGTTTTTCTGATGACTGCCTTCTTGTCACTACACATCTTGACTTGAGAAATTAATTAGATGGTAATGGGCTAAGTCAAGACTAGTCTCAGATAACTGGGAGAACTGACTCTTTTAGGCTCCTCACTTCTTTCACACAAAATTCTAATAATGCAATGAAGGCAGCAGGATCAGTTTTACTTAGCCTCCAGGAGCAGGGTAACCAGAAGGGAAGGCTTTTAGACATCTTGCAGCTGTATCTGACTCGTATTTTTATTCTTTTTTTTTCCATTTCCTTCTATAGTGAACTCTGCTATCTTAAACTAATATAATTCCAGAATATACTATAAAGGGCACATGAGATCTGAGGCAACATAAGCCATTAAAGATTTTATCAAGGATAAGAAACAATTTCCTTTCCAATGAGAAGAATTAGTTCCAGAATAGAAAAAATGATAAATAGTTGAACAACTCTTGATTCAGTAGGCACTTGGCCTCTTACAGATGAATAATTGAATGAAAGAATGAATGTAGTGAATTCATTTACTCTGGGCAAATGAGTGAAGAATCTCCTTTTCTAGAACTATTGGGGAATATTTTTCTAATTCTTTCTGAACATTACTTGTTTTAGAGACTAAGGTAAGAAGTAATAGCTATCACCCAGTTTGTTAATTTCTCACAGCAAGAAAGGAAGAAATCTTCATAAAGGCAGAGAGACAAAGCCCTCGCCTATGGGGAAGCTGTATTACAGTAGAGATAGAAGGAATGCTATGTTCTCTTCTAGGATTCCTAAGATTCCCTGGTATCACAGGAGCTTTAAAAAGTGGGGAGGATGAATGTGGATCCAATTATACGTGAATATTGACATCTTTGTTTAAGAGAAGGAGCAATGTATCAATTGTGAACATGAAACTAATGAGTTTTGAGATTGAGTTATTAAAATTCTTAGAGTCGATAAGCACACTTGAACATAAAAGTTCTATTAATTGTTATTTCAACTGTTTTCTAATGGTACCCTATTTTTAGGAAAACCTGAAAAATGTTACAACAGCAAAATATGGCACTAGAAAGGAGTGGATGGGAAAATATGGAAAAAATAACTATGAAAACTAAATAGCTGAGTGATATCATATAAGAGGTCAAATATGTAAGCAAAAAGTTAAACTGGTACAGACCAAAGGAACTAGGAATATTTCCATCTATCCCAAATTGTTCATTTTAAGGCCATAGCTCTGTTTCCCAGATAGATACTGAACTATCCAGGACTTAAATCAGTGCAATATCTGACATAAGTAAAGGAGAATACTCACTCATGTATGACATCTAAAATTAGGACATTTTCTTGGGGTAAAATTGCATAGAGAATTCAGAGTCATTCAGGTAACAAATTGGAAACTAGCCTAGCCACCGTGCCATTCACAATTCTTAAGTTTTCTTTTTAAATTGTTTTTATTACATAGTAAATAAACACAACAAAGACTTACAACCTGCATAAAGAATAACAAATGAAAGAACTTTGCTTACTATCCACACAGCTTAAGAAGTAGAACATTATCAGCAACTTTTAAACACCCATACCCCATGGATTTCATTTTGGTTATTAATCGTTAGTCTTTCTTTATAATCATATATCACTAAGCAATATAATAACATATATGTGTAGTATTATATATAGTTATATGTAATATATCTAACTAAACAGTATATTGTTTTTGGATGTTTTGAAATTATATAAATTTTCAAATATTGTGTACATTTTTTGCTGATTACTTTTAAAGTTTATTTATTTTGAGAGAGAGAGAGAGAGAGAGTGCACACTGGAAAGAGGCAGAGAGAGAGGGAAAAACCTAAGCAGACTCTGAACTGTCAGCACAGAGCCCAATGCAGAGCTCACACCCACAAACCTTGAGATCATGACCCAAGCCAAAATCAAAAGTTGAAAGTTTAACTAACTGAGCCTACACTGCTTACTTTTTGATCAACATTTATTAGAATTTTCCATGTTGATGCATACTGCATTTTTCCTAGAACATTATACACAAGAGCTTCTTTAGAGTATAAGCATAGAAGTAGACTTGCTGCATCATAGAAGGTGAAAATATTCAACTTTTCTTGATTATGTCAAAACATTTTCTAAAATGACTTCATCTGTATCTTATCCCAATCAAATTCTGTAACAGCACTGGTTATTTTATAACTTTGGGAACACCTGGTATTTTCAGGCTGTAAAGTTTTTGCCATTTAGGTAATTATAAAAATATCTCATTGGAGTAATTTGCAATCCCTGAATACTAATAAAGATTAGCATTTTTCCTGTGTTGCTGGTAATTCATATTTTCTCTTTCAAAAGAATTTTTTGAAGACTTCTATGCCTCTTTTTGACTGGATTAATTGCTCTTATTATAGTTTTAATTTGTCCATGTATAATTTTGGATTTCGTGTTTAATGGTGGATACTGATCTTTTGTCAGTTACATGTTTTACAAGTGTTTTCTTGATGTTTATGGCTTGTCTTTTATTTTTAGTGTTTTCAGATTAACAGAAGTCCTTAATTTAATGCCCTCAAACATATCCATCCTTTCTTCCATTTATGATTTATGGAAGAATTTTTAAAGAAATACTTCTTTTTCCTAAAATCACAGAACTATTCTGCTGTATGTTCTGCCAAAAGCATTAACAAGTTGTCTTACAATTTACTTCTTAAGCCACATAGAAATGATATTTTTACATGTGTGTTTAATTATGAGCAATTCATTCTTGTCAATAAGGACAAAAAATCGTTTCAGTATCATTTTGAAATATTTGCTCTTTTCTCTCTTGCAAGGACATCTATTTCGTTCCTTGCTCTTTTCAGAACAAAAAAAAAGTCAGTATTTGTTCCTAATGTCTGTAGGTTTTAAATTTCTTGAAGGTAAATTCTCTCCTTTATGTTAACTTTCCTTAGGAAATACCTGGCAATTCTGAACTCTTTGTACTTTCATTACTATACAGTATCTTCCTCATATCTTAGAACTCATTCAGAATGCCTCAACTGTTTGGTTTTGGGGGAATATATCCCTACAGTATATTTTTCCTTTTCTAACATCTGTCTTTTCCCCCAGCATTTCTTTACTAAAAGAAGGATATTACTCTTGCTGCAAAGTTAAGAAGTTTGGAAAAGAGCCTTTTCATGTTTTCATGTGCTTACTTGTCACTGTAAATGGTAGAGATGAGTCAAATGCATTACTTTCATTCTTATTGTGATTTCAGATATATATATAAGTATTATAGAATCTTATTTGTGTTCTGCGTTTTTTTGTCTTTTCTTCCTCGCCTAGTTTTTGAGTGCAGGAGCTGTCTTTTTATTGACTCTTTCCTCTAAAATTGTAGGTTATCTGCTGTTCCTACTTTTTTTAAATGTTTATCTGTAAATTTGCATCATGTGTATGTACAATATATAAATTTCATTAGTATTTATTCTATATTCTTGTTGAATACAAGGATCTTTGAACAGTTTCTTATCTCTGTCCTTCTCTTTCTCTAATATTTTTCATTTTTAACTCCATGTTATTTATGCCACAAATCAATTATTATGTGTTTAGTCTTATGTATAAAACTTGTACTCCTTTGTTCAGGCTGAGTTATTTTTCAGAGTTTTCAAACATTAATTCTTCAGTATTGCTTTCTATATATTATTATATTCTCTCCTTTTGAACTCTAATTTTTTTTTCTCTATCCAGCATGTTTCTAAACCTTGTTTTCATACTTTTTGTCTTATTCTTTCTTCTGCACTCGGGATATTTATTCAGATCTCTCTTTCAATAGATTAATGATCTTTTAAATTTTGCCTCCCACAGAGATTTTATTTCAGACATTTTATTTTTCATTTGTAGAAGTTTTATTTTATTCATTTCAAATCTCCTTTGTCATATATAATCTCTCATTCTTTACATTTCCAATTATGTCTTCTATTTTTTAAACATATTGAGTAAAGCTATTTTGTATTCTACATCAGATTATTCACTAACTGAAGTCTATGTGTTTCCCATATTGTTGCTGACAGATTTTTGTTCATGGTGCTTTGTAGGTTTTTTGGAATTTGTGATAATTTGAAGCACCTTTCCTTGACATTTATTTGTAGGAATTCTTAGAACTCTCGTTTTTAAATATGTTATTCTACTTAGGTTTTGTGATTTTTTTTCCTCCCAGCACTTAGATACTACAAACTGTGCAACACTTCAAAATAAATTCTAGATTTGAGGTGTCCTCCTGAATGAATATGAATACACACACACACACACACACACACACACACACGTATATAGCGAATTCATTCTGCCAACATAGGAGGACTGGAATTTGGTTATAAATTCTTAGGATATATTTTTTTCTTTTTTTCCCAGTCATTTCTTTACCACCTTTGTCTATAGGGCAGTTTTATTTATATCTCCCTTTTGGAGTTCAGCTTATGCAGGGATTTCTTATTTGATTCCTAATCTTGATTGGGACCTAAACTTGTCTTTTGTATTTTGTGCTGCATTAAAACAGAAGTTTAATATCTCCAGAGTTCCAGAGGTCAGCTTTCAGGAAAATAATTGTCTTCGTTGCACTTCCGTTTGTATAGTTTTCAATTTCCATATCAAGTTTGGCTTCCGAGGATTCTTTTTCAACCTAACAATGCATTTAAAGTGCTTATTAAAATATTTAGCTAATATACTTGTTTTGTTAGGCAAATGTAGCCCTACGTTCTCTTAAAAAGAAAAGAGTGAAATCTGGTTATTTAATTATGATACTTTCTTGTTAGAATTAGCAAATATCCAGCAACTCTGAGAAATCTCTGGTCTCCCTGTGCTACATCCATACTGACACTACCTTTATAATAAACCAAAATAGTTTTGATTTGATTTTTTATATTATAAACCAAATTATACATCTAATTACATAACTCCCACCTTTCCATAACGTCTAAAAATTGAAAAACTCAAATTATCAGGTGCATCTAAGGTTTCCCATGGAATTTACAGTATTAGATGAAGACTTGAATAAAAAAAACATTATTCTAAGGTGGTAGAGTATTGCATGTAAGGATCCACCTGTGGGGAGCAATAGCTTACTTAAGTAATACATTTGTAGATGTAGATGGGAAGTAATAAAATGTGCTGTAATATAGGATACTTCTCTGTAGGGAGGGCTGATTCTGCAGTCCTAGGGGCTCTTGATAAACTTAAGTTTCAACAAAGAACTGTAATATAATCCTGATAGGATGAGACAGAGTTCACATATATTTTGGATGTTCCTTTAAAACTAAAGCTGATTAGTAACTGTACTTAGAAGTAATTCTGTAGAGGGGCTCCTGGGTGGCTTAGTCGGTTAAGCGTCCGACTTTTGCTTAGGTCATGATCTCGGGGTTCGTGGGTTCGAGCCCTGCGATGGGCTCTGTGCTGACTGCCAGCTCAGAGCCTGGAGCCTGTTTCAGTCTGTGACTCCCTCTCTCTCTGACCCTCCCCTGCTCACGCTGTCTCTCTCTCTCTCTCTCCTAGAAAGAAATAAAAAATATTAAAAAAAAAATTCTGTAGGAACATAAAGAATTCTACAGCCTTTCTAAGTGAAAGATGTAGATTAACAAAAACTAGCAGTCCAGTTAAAGATGACGAATTAATGTTACAAACTTACCTGCACTTCTTTCTGAAATCCCACGGATAATGAGCAAAATATGTTTTAAGGTAAAATCCACTGGGACAAAGATAATGGTAGAGGGAAAAACAGACATAAAATTTTGGAAGCTGTAAAACAATTGGACAAGTAGTAACAGACTAAACAGACCTGAAAATTTGGAAACTAAAATTGGCAATGGGAGAAGTAGAGAAGCGTGGTGATTTATAGCACAGAATCTACAAAAGCCTCAGGAAATGGCAACACTAGATAATAGGAAGTGTGAGTAAAAGTGTAGTAAAAATCCCACTACTAGTTAAATGTTTTAGAGTTGATACATTTTTCACCAAACCATCTATATGCTGACATATCCAGCAGTCCTTGAATGAAATCAGACTAATTTTTAACCGTAATATGTCAGGTTATCCTGCATAGCCCACCAAGCTCACTGAGATGTACAAGGACATCCAGATGACAAGAAGCTTCAAATCTTTACAAGATATTTTCCCAAGAAAATTCATATATTTTATTTCTCACTTTTTATTGCAGTTTATTCTCTAAGATTTATATCAAATTAACACATCTTTATCTTTAACAACTTTGGAATTAAAATAATGCATTTTGAATTATAGTATAAAATGTGTCCTCAAATTGTGAAGTAGAAGGTTTTTTTAATACTAGAAAAAATAAGAATATCAAATGATTGTGGCAGTTGGAGACTTTCTAATAATGGATAGATTTTAAAGGCTTATTAGAAGCCAATGGTCATATCTAAAATGTTTGATTATTCATCCATTCATTACAGGCATAATATAAGTAAAGGTAAAGACTAGTTAGCTCTTATATTCAGTAGTATGAATTTCAAATCATTTCTCCAAAATCAAAATAGACTCAGCTTTCAAAATATGTGCCCCAAGAAAACTAAAACTTGCCAAAGATGTCATTTGCCCCACATTTGCACAACTATGAAGTAATTAATTCCTATTCCAGGCCTCATACCAGATCTTTCAGTAATGTAATGTGTTTCTGTTAGACCACTGGAATTTCCATGATATATAATAGTTTCACAGTGGGTCCAAGGAAAACAAACTGTATTTTATGTGCTTGTTCCTCAACTTTCCATTAGTGTCGCTCCCAGGATGGTTACCAGCAAGACAGGAAAAATGCTAATTTTATTAGCATTCAGGGATTGCAAATTACACCAATGAGATACTTTTTATAATTACCTAAATAGCAAAAACTTTACAACCTGAATATACCAGGTGTTCTCAAAGTTATAAAATAACCAGTTTTGTTATACAACTCCCCCTCCTTGACAATGTACACACACACACACACACACACACACACACACACTGCAGTCTTTAATTTGCACTGATGGGAGTGGTTCCTGCAGATAAACATTCGCCTTTAGTTGTGACAATTTAGAGGATTTATTTTGAAAATAGCTACTTTTAGGACGCTAAGAAATCTTTTGCCACTGACATTTTAGTATGACTTTAAAAAAAGTTTATTTATTTTGAGAAAGAGAGAGAGAGAGAAAATCCCAGGCAAACTCTATTCTCAGCACTGAGCCTGATGAAGGACTCGATCTCATAACCATGAGATCATGACCTTGGCCAATATCAAGGTTGGATGCTTAACCTACTGATCCACCCAGGCACTGCATAGTATGACTTTTGTTGACGTGAAAGTTCATCATTAAAATGTGTCAAGGCTTAAACTATACACATATGAAATGTTTCCTTATTTGTACTATATGGCATTTTTAAGCTGCTGCTAGTGCTTTTGGAATTAGGTATAGAGGAAAGAATGAAGTATCTTTTTCATTGAGGGAGTACAAGGAGGGAGTTACAAACTAAAAAAGTGGCATTCCCAGGATTAGGTGAAGAGTCAGGAAAATCAGGATAAGGAGAAAGGAGTGGTGGGAGTTTCCTAAAAGTAGCTATTTCGGAAATAAATCCTGTAACCTGTCATACTTGAGGGAGAATGTTTATCTGCAGGAACCTCTCCCATCAACGCAAATTAAAAACTGCTGTGNCATTTACCCCTACTATTCTTGGTTCTTTCGTCTGGTCTAATAATTAAATTGACACAAAACAGGTTAACAAGAGAAAAAAACAAATATAATTTCATACATACAGAGGTCTCATAGATTTGGGATCCCAGAAGTGAACCAAGCAAGGTATTTATATACCATTTATATATTTATATTTATATATATTAACAAATATACAATATATAAAGTACATATACATGATATATAAATATGTAATATGTAAATATATAATATAGGTTCACAATCTCCCTTTTTGTATCTATGTCCCACAATTTTGAGGAGTATGTTTCTTTATTTTTTTCTACTCTACCCTGTGACCAGATGCTGGTTAATAGCAGAAATCAGTCTTGTACTCCTAACACTGTTGAAAGATCAGGTGAAGAGTTGAAAATTAAATTTAATTAAAAACTTCTAGGGACAAGGTGAGATATGGATAATCACTATTAACACCTATTTTTATCCTCTTATCTATCATTTAAGTCTGAGCATCGAAAAGAATTAAAGCTGATAATTGCTAAGACTACTTGAGGGGGTTAATTAGACTAATACGCATTATTGATGTAATAAGATAGATTGTTAAATAAATTACACAAAAAATATTATGTGAGTAAATGTAAAGTATTTATGATTGTGTTTAATTAGATATGAGTGAAGAATTAACTGTTCAATTTCTTCAGCATAGGGCAAATATTTTATGTTTGAAATGTTGCCCCAGTAAGTGGTAGTATGTCTAGAAAATTAGAATGGGAGTTTTCAAGTTTTATTAATTATAAGTTACTGAGACAGATCATTTGGATATGTTGCATAAAGGATAGTACCGGTAATAGCATTTGTATTTTATTTTATTGGAAATTACAAAAAATATACACCAGCAATTAGTTGTTAGAATTTGATAAATTGATACTTTATTCCTAGTTGTATTATGGGCATCAATTGTAGTCTACATCTGATGGCTTCTGATGAATATATGGTGTGATGAGACTACTTGGTTTTTATCTATACTTTGTGCCCTAGAGTCTATTATGATAAAGTTACTCATTCAACATAAATATTTACATGTTTATAAGATTGTTATTACTAATCATCTTTATAGAAATGTATTTTGTCAGAATACTAAAAATAAATAAATAAATAAATAAATACAATGACATCTCAGTATTGACTGCAATGGGTCCACCCTAAATTTGCATATGAGAGCTTTCAGGAGACTTGCTAGAGCCTTGGAGTAACAGAAAAATCCTGAGTCACTCCTTTTGTTTCCTCTGGAAACTGGTCTGTCAAAGGGATGGTAACAAATGTTTCCCAGTCTACCACATTCTCATCTCCCTGTGGAAAGATACTTTCCTATCAAATTATGTTTTCAGCTGTGGGTAGATTTCCTATAAAAAAAGAATACCTATAAAATCCATTTTGCCTCTGATATTCCTTAAACATTAAACAGAAAGAGAAGGAAAAATTACACAAGTCACCTCAAAGATTAAATATAAATCAATTTCAGAGTAATTTTATTAATTAAATATTTATTATAAAATAGCTAAGAACTCAGTAGTTATTTCTAAGTGATTTTTAAAAAGCAGTACTCAAAAACTAGATCATAACACTTTGGAGCCCATTGGAGCATTGATTGTACATGTAGTGATGCTAATCATTACACTATACTATGTTACACTATACTCACATTACAGAGATTGTAAGAATGAAATACAAGAATTCACACTGGATCTCTAACAAATGAGTATTTTTTAAAACATTCAAAGAATATATGTTTAAAATAAGCAGCTTTGTTCATACAGAATAAAATTGGTGTCAAAGAACAGGTGCTATGATGAAAGAAGCCAGTTTTTAAGATCTACAACTTTGATCAAGTTACCTTCCTTTAGCTTCAGTTTTTTAGAGAAAAGTATAGGGCTCATAAGAACATTGGCCTTTCATGTTTTCGAGATTGAGGTGAAAATCAAATTAGATGATGCATATAAAGGTGCTGTGTGGGGACACGTGGCTGGCTCAGTCAGATGAACATGGAATTCTTGATCTTGGTGTTGTAAGTTTGAGACCCATATTGGGTGTTGAGATTACTTAAAAAAATAAATAAACTTTAAAAAAGGTGCTATGTGAATAATATAGTATGTATTATTATTAGTCACGATTACATCTTTAGTTTTATTCAGATATTTTACTGTTGTAAAACGTGACCTGCTTCTATTATTATGGGATCAAAGGGCACTTCTGGATGTCACTGCAACCCTGTTATATACCACCTTGGAATCCTTAGTATTCTACCCAGATCTGTTTAATGTTGCAGTACCAAGTGCTTCAGAGCTTTCTAAATATGTCTGAGAATAACAGAGAGCACATACATGTAACAACTATTTTAAAAGTAAGTTTTAGTTACAAAGCTTTTGTGTTTCATTGTAAGAGGTTTCTTTCCTAAATATAGTAGTTTCCCATTATTTGCGGTTTGGATGTCTGCGGTTTTAGTTACGCGTGGTCAGCTGTGGTCTGGAAGCAGATTGTCAGACGTATTGTACTGTCAGAAAGCCAGTAGTAGCCTAACCCTGTCTCACAGTGCCTCTGTCATTCACCTCACTTTATCCCATTGTGTAGGCATTCTATCATCTCACATCATCACAGGAAGGAGGACTTGAGTACAGTAAGGTATTTTGAGAGACAGAGACCACATTCATATAACTTTTATTACAGTGTTTTGTTATAATTGTTTCATTAGTATTATTACTAATCTCTTACTGTGCCTAATTGATAAGTTAAACTTTATCATTTATATGTATATATAGGGGGAAATACTGCCTATAGGTTCAGTACTGTTTTCAGCTTCAGGCATCGTCTCAGTGTGTTGGAACATATCCCTCACAGATGGGTGAGGACAACTATACAGACTGGAGTAAATTCTTTATTGAGCAATTCTACATATATAAAGTACAACAATGTCATTATTGCCATTGTATTGATGAAGAAACCGAGTGCCTCAAGATGGCTAAAATATTTATCTAATATCCTATGATTTTAAGTGATAAAAAGTGCATAATTGAAACCTAGAGTCCAAATTACAATTAGATCTCTTGTAATAACAATTTCAGAATAGGTGCTACCCTACTTTAATGGGTAAAGATGGGGAAGTAGAAAGGAGAAGTTCCTTCTCTAGGGTAACAATAAGTGACCAAATTAAAAAAAAATCTCCTTGCAAGTCACTACTTTGTCTACTATAATGTTCTGATTCCTAATCAGTGCATTAAATGAGACCTAACAGAGTTGTTTCAGGATATTTTACAATTTACAATTTTATAGTTTGATTCAGATTTTGGGTGGTAAGTAAACAAAAAACACTTTCAAAGATTAGAAATGGAAATTCATTTTGCTCGATTTATTTAATGGAGCTAAGTAAAACTTTGGTATGAAAATCAGAAAGGATATCTTGAAAAATGGAAGTTCAAAATCCATCTCAGTCATCACCATAGATGTAAATGTCCTACACATCAATTCTTGCCAAGGAAACTCATATATGTACATACATCACAAACAAATGGGATTTATTTCAAAGATAAAATAAAGGTTTGATATTAGACTATCAAAGTTACTCATAAGCATATCAGCAAGTGAAAATTAAAATAAAATTTAATTTTAAGTCCTGCTAAAATTTTTAGAAAACTACCAACTAGAAAATTCCTTAATGGGTTAAAAGATGTCACTTATAATAGAAGAGCAAAATACTATACTCAAAGGTAAAAGCTTAAAAATCTTCTCTGCAAAATAGGAAAAAGAATATCATTATCATTATTTTAGTTGAGTGTTTTTTTTTCTGGTACTCCTAAGCACTGTAGTAAGCTCATAACATAGTTTAAGAATTATGAACAAAAGAATGAAAATTCAGTTACTCACAAATGATAGAGTATTACGAAAAATAGGGGAGTTCAAAAAGGTTTCTCAGTATACAGATCAATTGCCTTTCAGAATACCAACATAATTCATTAAATATATGATGTTACAAAAAAACTGTTTAAAATAGCAACACATTCCTTTCTAGAAGTTAGCCTAAGAAAATACACACCTGATCTTTATGAGGAAAAGTTACAAAATTATATTAAAAATATTTTAGAATCCCTGGTAAAGAGAAAACGTACCATACCCATGTGTAGGAAGATAAAGTGTCACAAATACATTAGTTACACATTTTTCCTGCGAAATCATAGAATTTAAATCAGTTACTAATATGAGTTATTACGTAATTTAATAAGATGTTTGCACATGTAATTGGTTCCAATATTTATATCCAAAGGCAGAAGGCAAACAGTATGTAGCACAATCCAGAGGAAGGAGAATATGCAAGACTTGCCCTATTCAAAACTAAGACATCATAAAACTACACTAATTAAGTCAGTGTTTGATTGGCTTGTGGTTGACTATCTGTTCAATGGAATAGGATAATGATCCTGGAAACAGAACCCATGTACAGGAAGGATGATGCATGACAGAACTGGAATGTAGGTGGACAGAGGAAGGATGCTATGCGTAAGTTATCCTAGCACAATTGGTATTCCACATTGAAAGGCAAAAGGAGAAAAAATGTTTGGAAGACTATACAGAGTAAATACTGAGCAATTCTGTCATAAGCAACTGCAAAAACAAATGTCTGTAAGCAGGAGAGTGGCATGATTTGATTTATATTTTAAGAGTTACTTCCTGTCCTCTTGGACAAAAGTGGCTATTAAAGGAATTTTCTCTGATGATGATCTGTTTCCAATTGCTGGTGAAAGGAAAATATAGTGATTATGGGTGTTGTGCTTCCTTTCAAAAGGATTGTTAATTGCTTTAAGAAAAAAATATCTATTTGACTAATTCTCTCTCAGCATTCTTTGCAATCATCTATTTTCTTGAAATGTGTTTCCCTAGCTCAAATTTATCATACATTTCCTTTAGCTACAGTGAGAAGTGTCTGACAATCTTAAGCTAAATACCCTGGATTTTTTTCTCAGTATTATTTTATAAACTTTTTTCTTGCATTTTACGATAAATAGTTGCTGTATGAATTATGTCATTGACTAACATTCCATGGACCATTCAGTCTGAAAATCTATGAAAGAAATAAACATTTCATAATTTATTTTGTAATATGCTTAGTTCTTACAAAAGCATTTTCTAATGTCATGAATCTTTAAATTGTCAGGAAGAAAAAGCATAGCAGTTGAAGAAACATGAGTATTTAACAAAACCTGGCACATAGTAAAGAGTGTAAATGTTAATTTTCTTCTTTCCTACTGCTTTATTGGTAGATATTAAGCTAATTGAGATGAATTTAAATGGATTGTATAAAGTTGGATTTTAAGGTGAATTAAACACAATTTGTAGAACATGGAAGTATAAAGTGTTGAACATTGAGTATTTTGTAGTGATAAAATCCAAGCTCTTTCTAGAAATAATACAAATGAAGAGAACTAAGTCACAAAGTTTCTGTAGCTAGTACATGATTACTGATTTGATTACTGGTAGAAGAATTAAGACTCAGTGTTTCTTTTTTTAATGTTTATTATTCATTTTTTGAGAGAGAGAGACAGAGAGAGAGTGTGTGAAATGAGGGAGGGGCAGAGAAGGAGACCCAGAATCTGAAACAGGCTCCAGGCTCTGAGTTATTAGGACAGAGCCCCAGGCGGGTTTGAACTCATGAACCACGAGATCATGACCTGAGCCAAAGTTGGACACTTAACTGACTCAGCCACCCAGACATCCCAAGACTCAGTGTTTCTTAATAAACCGTCTAGTGTATCTTCCTATTTGGATCATATTTAAGTGTTATATATACAGTCTTTTCTCACATTAGTTAATTTAATAGAAACTTTGCATATACACACACATCACAAATGTCCACTATTATTTTACTTCAAAGATATATGAAATAAAAAGCCATTTTGTATCTTAATTGTGAATTATTCAACTTTTAGCTAGTAATACATACTCCAGAAAGCAATATATTATCACTTTTTCTCTGAATGATTATTCTTGAATTATACTGATGTTAATAATTATTAGAAATAGGATTAAATACTACATGTCCTTTATTTAAACTATTCAGTCATAGAGTCCATTATCAAACTATCTTGTAGATAATGGTATTCAGTTTTCTCCATAAGATTCCAATTTTGACATTTAATTTTGTATATAGAACTCTATGAAAGAGTCTGTTATTTAAAATCATTTAGTATTTTGTGATCTACTAACCATGAAACCAAAAAATGTCTCAAGCTGAGCATCCTGTACTTTTTAAAATTGTCTTTCATTAAAAGTAAACTATGGTTTTGGAGTATTTGTTTACAATACTCCAAAATTGGACACTTATCAAAGAATTGAATATTATACATATGAGTTTTGTTTGATCTAACTTGAATATTTATTTATGTATGCCTCACAGTCTGTATTATATTCTTCTAAAATATGTTTATTTTATTCTAATTTATTTAAAATTCTTCGTTGTGCAGTAGAGGAGGACAGGGTTATTGGCTGGGTTATTTTTCACTAAAACTGCTTTAGAATTTCTTTTATCTTCATGCAATAGGAATGGCTTTGTATCACTATGCAAATTTTTACATGTCAAGCAAATTTTGGCAATTTGTCCACCTAGCAACAATTAAGTTTTGTGTGTGTGTGTGTGTGTGTGTGTGTGTGTGTGTAGTGGCTTTTTTTTTTGTGGCTAGATTTATCCTTACACCAAACATGTACTGTTAGAAATGAAGTCAAGAACTACCTTATCCGAAGGAGAAACAGACAAAGGAAGTTGGAGATGAAAGGGTTCTAGCTTGGACATGTAATGGAACACTTTGAGTTTTTGAATCTGAGAGACAATAGGTTAGCAGTCTGGACTCTGAATATGACAATCAACTACTATTAGCCAGAAATAAGACATGAATCTGGGGAAATACTTGTATTAGATCTTGAAGTATTCTTTCCAGCAGAATACCAGTTTTGTTCACTGTTAACACCCTGGCCCCCTGCAGGTCTCAGTGGAAACTCACCCCATCCTTTATCAGTGACCAGTTCTAGCCAGTTAACTGCTAGGAAGGGCTTATTCTTAACTCAGAAAAGTTCTTCCTCTCTTGAAAATCTAAGAAACTGAGTGATTGGACACAAATGTCGAAGTATGTCATTTAAACTACCACTGGCCACCATATTAGAATCAGAAGAGAAACAAGTCTCAGATTAAAGCTTACCATGTAAATAGCAGAATGGAGAGACAAAGGAAATCTAGGTCTCTAATGAGGAACCAGCTGAGGTTTTTAGAGTCCATCTGAAAGTCATCTACCTGAAAGCCCACCCTATTCTTGAGCTTCCTTTTACTTAAGCCATTGAATTTCTTTATTGCTGAAGTTACTTTGAATTGGGTTTTCTGGTTATATGTACCAAAAGCATACAAACTCATTCAAAATTGTAATTGTAATATGAGGATATACAATTCAGATAAAGATGCTTCCTATTTGGAAAAATGAAAACTGAAAGGCAGGAACTTATGATTTAATTCTAGATAATGTAAAATGTATGACATTATTATTGTACTCTAGCTTATCATTACTGGTAATAGTCTCTATACTTATCTTTCTTAATAAAGCTTTTCTGTGCTTTCTATCACCACTTTTTATTCCGTTAATATTTTTGCTAATGTAAAAAAAACTATGTGCATGCATGTTAATAGAAAACACTAGAAATATGGTCATATGCTCTATATAAATTATTTCCTGATTTTTAAATAACAGAATAAAGTTTTCCAAGCACATTTAAACAAAAACAGTTATGATTTCTATAAGAGATAGTAAGGTTTCACACATAAGAAAATCAGGGATAGAATAAAAACTTGGGATAGAATGATGAACCAAATGTATGTGGCTCTTGACCTCATGTGGCTTACAAATAGGTGCACATCTGGGTTTTTATATAAAGTACTTGGCATCACATGATGACAGAGCTACTTAAGTGTTAAAATTAGTCCATAAAAAGACAAAACATAATGAAATTGAAAGAATTTTTGAGTTTGCTATTGTCAGTTGAACTATATCTTTCCAAAGCACTTAAAAATAAATAGTAGTTTTTTCATTTCACCAATGTTGGGTCTGTTCATGTTGTAATATTAGTTTTTGTCTGAAAATAGTTTATGCACTTTCACATTTTGAACTTTAAATCACATGGATATTTGTCTCCATTCCCAATTCATTCAAATAAGTGGCTGAAACCTTTTTAAAATTATTTAATATGTGAAATTTTATTGTACAGTGCATTCAACATCATCATTAAACTCTACAGGGAATAGATATCTATTTCACATAACTAAAGCAATTAGGATGTAAAAGTTGAAAGAACATTGTTGATATTTTCAATATTTGAGCTACTTTCACTAACAAATTTATTTTAAAAACTCATATGCTTTTATGTCTACATAACAAGCACACATTTTCTGGAAGACATTCTTTGAGATTTAGCTGATTATTTCATTAGAGCTTTTTACAAGTTTGAAGATTAAAACAATGAATACTTTAAAAGATTTATTTAAAATTTAAAATAAAAATACTCCACATAGAATATAAACTCAAAGATTTAAAGTACAGATTTAAAACATATTATCCTATGGTGGGCAGCAAACTGAAACTGAAAGTTTCATGAATAATCTTTTGTATTAATTATAAAAGAATAACCAATTTGGAAGCTTTATGTGTATGTGTGTATCACAGAAGGAGGAGCAGAAGAAGTAAAAGGAGATAAGTCATATCCATTGTTACAGGAATATCATCAATCAGTCACATTTTTATCAAACAAAAGTAACTTAATAATACAAAGTAACTTAGAGAAATAAGCTGTTTCATTAATCATATATTTATAAATTTAAAAAATGTAAATTGTCAAAGTGTCTATATTTCATTTAAAAGATTGAGGCTACTTAAAATATTAAGAAAATGAGAAAAAGAAAGAGAACACAGAAGTGATTTTTTTGTAAAGAAGCTCAGATAAAAGTGTTGTTACAAAAGGATGATAGTTCCTTTACTTCCTTTACTCCTGTCGTCCCTCAAAAGCCACACAATCAAATTAACAGTACTGACTGACATAAATCACAATTTGATACCAACATGTTGTATATACAGAGAATAAGGACATCATTAGAAAGTGTTCCTATTTCTGTTGATCTATAATATACAGTGTAAGTGAATGCCCTGTTGAAGATTAATCATCTAGATATCCAAAGAGATTTGATCGTGAAGCCCCCAAAACATAGAAATTATGACAAACCACTGTGACTATGGCAAAGAAAACAGGTGCCTGGTCTTGTAACAGGCAGAAAATAGTCAAATATGAAGCACATCAGAAGATATGCTAATGTTAATATGAAACCCAATTGTTGAACATCCAATTCCAATCTAAATTGTATTTTCTTTCTGATTCCACAGGTTTCAGATGTATTTGTTATTATGGAGATTCCTATCTAGAATTTCGGAATGTGTTGTTAAGTCCACAAAGTAACATTTCACTAGAATTTCATACCTTCAACTCCTCTGGACTCCTGCTCTATATCAAGCAAGACTCAAATTCAGCAGATGAGTTTTTTATTCAACTATTTATTGAAAATGGTACTTTAAAGGTAAGCCATTATATTCTATTTAAAGGAATTTTAGAAAGTTCTTATTCTTTGGTGGTTATTATCAAAATAAAACTGTATCTTAAATATATCTTTTATAATCCTCACTAGGCTGTGTGTTCTGTTTTGTAATTTTTTGTGTTTACTATTTTTATATCAAAATAGTATATACTTTGAATAGCTTTCATTCTCTGCTCTTTATTTTTAACCTTTATCTGCTGTTATGTTTCCAAATATCCTAGTGATGATAACTGCTATCATTTTTTTATAGCTTTAATGGAATATGTGATCTGGGGAGCCCAAAGATTTTTTTCAGAGGATCCTTAAGGGAAAAACTATCTTCATAATACTGTTGTTTGCTTTTTCCACTTTCATTCTCGTATACAATGGAGTTTTCCAGAGGCTCCATGGCATGTGATGATGTCATCTTTCTGATCACTAATGTAATGTGTACTTCCACATTTTTGTATTTTAAAAATGTCTGTTTTAATTTTAATATTATAAATACTGGTAAACAAAAACTCTTTGGGTCCTCAATAATTTTTAAGAGCACAAAGAGATTCTGAGATCAAAAAGTTTGAGATCATGGGTTTAACACTTGGTAATCTTTATAACAACCTCCTTTTAAAAGTCCAACATCAGGGCACCCAGGTGGCTCAGTCAGTTAATCATCCAACTTTGGCTCAGGTCATGATCTCACCGTTCCCGAGATGAAGCCAAGCATTGGGTCTATACTGGCAGTTGGGAGCCTGGAGCCTGTTTTGGATTTTGTATCTTCTCTCTCTCTGCCCCCTCCCTGCTCACATCTGTCTCTGACTCTCAAATATGAACATTAAAAAAAATTAAAAGTCCAAGATCACACAGCTAACAAACATTAAGGCTGACTTTGAGTTGAAAGTGTGTGCTCTTCTTTGAATACTGTTCTACCTTAACAAATCAACTCCTATTCCTGAGGTAAATACCCAGATTAAGGAAGTCATCCAAATCATCACTGCAATAAAGTAATTAACTCAACATAGCCTAATATATGAAATATAACACTGTATTTTTATCTATCATTTCTTTTATGATGTGATTTATATATGTGAATTTCCATGAAATAGTGAGTTATACCTTCTAATTTAAATAAGTCACATTATACTAGTTTGACTTTCTTTAAATATTCATCTTTCTTAAGTAATATAATATATATACATAATTTAGCACAAAGTCTGATATCATTAATAAAATATCAGCCAGATGTAGGCATTAGTAGTTGTAGCATTTTTATTCATTCATGCATTTGTTCACTCATTTATTGAAGATTTATCTATCGCCAGGAACTTTGCCAGTGGTTCTGAGGTTTCATTGGTAAACATAACCCACTTTATTTTCCTCATATTGCTTCCAATTGATTACAGATAATAATAGGAACAGGAGTTTCTTACAGGAGTAAGAAAATAGAATTTTGTAATAAATAGAACATAGTAATTAATCATCAAACATCAGTATTAGCTTCAAGTTTGCTGATCCTGGCTCTACAGCATTTTCCTCAACTAAGACCAGTTTTTTATTCTTATAATAAGCATAAAAAATATGGAGACCAATATAAAAAATTATAAAACACATAATATTGAGCATTGGTCATGTTCAAAATGTTTCCCCTCAGCACAAATTCCTGCTGCAAACTCCCATTAACCGAGTGTCTCTGTCAGTTAGTTCCTCTCACACTGTGGACATCTCCATAGGCATTTTGAGGAATTACCAGAGACTTGCAGGATTGTGGGTGAAATATTTTATGAAATAATGACCGATGGAGACTCACTTTCAGATGGATAAAAATAAATTCACAATAGGTTGAATCAAGACATCGAGGAATTATAAATCCATAATGGAAAAAAAGATTTGTGGAATTTATTTCTTTTAGATTTTATGACAAAGGATATATATTCATGTCTAAATAATAACTACTATAGTTTACTGAATTGAAATTATGTGTAAGCCTCCATCTTAAGAAATGAATTAAGATGATCAGCTCTGGAGTTAGACTCTGAGTTTAGAGCCCAGCTCTCCCACTTAGGAGCTCTGAGAGCTTGCAAGTCACTTAAGCACTTTGTCCTTAAATTGACTCACTTGTAAAATGAAGGTAATAAAGATTGTTGCGAAGCTTAAATTAATAAATGAATAAATGTTGAGAAGTAAATGTAATATAATGAATAAATAAGTAAATGCATATAAACATGTAAAAGGATGTCTGGGACATATTAATCAAATGTGAGGGTTAGGTATTTTCTCTCTGCATGTTGCAAAGATCCTGCAGACAAGCTAGGCTTCTCACATAGTTCAGTATTACACATGCTCTTAGGACTCTTTTAAGAATAGTAAGGAATTTTTACTTTGTTGTGTAAGTCCAAAATTCATGTTCTTCTCACATCACTGCTTCCTTGTCATGATTTAAGAGAAATTTCAGTGTTATTCTGTCTTCATGATTTTAAGATTTTCCTTGTTCCACTATGATTTGTGAGACTATGCTCCAATTTCTTCATCTATTTTAAAAGTATAATCATATGGGGAATGCACTTACATTACAATTTTCACAAAAAGACATATTTACGGTTGAACTTTTACAGTAAAACATAATTTAAGATCTATTCTAGAAATGTAGAATTGTTAGTTTTTTTAGGAAATATAAGTTTTAGGAAAGTTTAATAATATGAAACTTAATTTTAATTTTTATTTTTTGTAACAATTTTTAAAAACACTTTACTAGCTCTTGAATAACAAGGAAGTAAGTGCATACATAATATCCATTGTTGGTACTCAGAAACCAGTCCGCAGACTTATTTTCTGTGTTGCAAATCACTGTGCTTCTCTGGCTAGTGGCAAACCTTAGTTTCCACCTCTGAATAATGGAGCTAATAAGAGAATAGTACCTACTTCATAGATTTTTGTTTTTTATTTTGTATTGTAAGGAAGCAATCAGTTGCTCCTTATGAAGTGTTTTAAAACTCTATGATAGTCAAATAATCACTCAATAGACAGTAGCTACTGTGTATATATGTCATATATATCTATATATGTCACAAATGTACTATTTATAATAAAAGAAAAATTCAAGTAAAAATAATAGAATGGTCCATTAAATATTTTATATATGTTTAACTTTGACAGCTTTGAAGATAAAAGGGAATTATTAACATCTTATCATTATATCATTAAAATGATAAAATATGCTATACATTTAAATATACTATTTAACATATTTCTTAAAGCCAACTGATACATAATTTTGTAAAGGAATTTTTTGCAATGGCCAAATATCATAAAATTAAAATGGTATAATTTTTACCTTTGGACTACGTGTGGGGTTTTAGGTATATCAACTTTAATATAGCTAGATGCACAAGAATTATGCAACACTATGCAACTGTGTTTCTTTAACTTATATGTGAGTTACTGATTTCTTGTTGATATGATACACCCCTTTCCGGAAAAGGATGGCTGTACTGTAACTAATATATGTGCAGGTACATGCTGTTAGAGGGTGATTAGACCACTGCAGCCTACTTGTGGAATTCTCGGGGTCCTGATCAAATGTACCTGTTGTAGACATGATCTGTCCCCTTTGAAAATATAACTTGGCTCAATTAGTAGTAACCCTAAAAAAAACCCCACCCCCCGCAGCCTCAGAAAGCTTAGAATAAATGGTTAGCTTCCATAATCTTTATGGTTTTCTTCCTTGGACTTTAACATCACCCTCTACACTGTATTCACTGATCTTCATGTTGCTCAACTGGTAGTATGTAAGGAAGCTTGCTAATAATACTCATTTTCTGCTAGTAGAAAAAGCTGCTTTCTCAACCATGTTCCCCAGAATATTGGAAGAGAAACCAAAAGTGTGTGTGTGTATGTATGTGTGCATGTACACATAATGCGTGTGTGTGTGTGTGTGTGTGTGTGTGTATATATATATGCATATATATAATACTTATACATTTATGTATTTTAATTCTAGCCTTTATTAGTTATATGCCTTGAATGTTCACATCTCTTTAAGTTTCAGACTCTTTGTCTCCAAAGCAATATAAATTTTATTTGTAAATTATAAGTCCATTGCAAATATTATGTGTTAATTTCATTGTGAAAAGCTGAAGGAAACTTTTTTTTCCTATAGTACCACTTTTTCTGTGCTGGTGAAGCAAAATTGAGAAGCATTAACACTACTATTAAAGTGGATGATGGACAAAAGTATACACTGCTTATCAGGTAATCGATACCTATTTTGTTGGAGACTTACAATTATTATAAGTAACAAAGACCGTTCCTTTGGATGTTGTTTTTGCCTTTTAAAGTGGAGGTTATCCTGATTAGTATACACATGCACTTGAATGTGAATTAATGTTTATCAAGCCATTCTGTCTTTTCTCTATGTCCTTAAAATAGTACCGAGGAAAGAATGTTATAGGGGTTATATTATCTATGAAATTACATAAGCAGCTTTACAAAGAAGTCATGAAAGCTTCATAGTATTTTCAAATTAGAGAAATCATAAAAAGCAAATAAAGTGGTATTTCTTTTGATAAGCAAAGTTAAACATATTCACTGTGGAAAATTTGGAACATCCAGAAATACATAAAGAAGAAATTTAAAATTATTCTTTATATCACAGTCAAGATAGAATAGTGAACATGTATTGCTCTATTCCCAAAAGCTGTGTTTGAAGGTGACTCTCTCCCCAAACCCTCACCAATATCAGTATAATTTTGCCAATCTGGATAGGTAAAAATGATATTTTCCCTTAATTGTCCTTCTTTGACTTATGACAAAGCCTGTTTTTTTAATATAGGATTAATGCCTTTATATTATGTGTTTTGCCTCCCTCCACTGTTTTTTTGTTTTTTGTTTTTTGTTTTTTTTACTTATATGGTACTTTAAAAAACATACCACCATCCTAATTCAGTATGGAGACTAATATACGTTATTTGGTTACAACAGTACATGATTATTTAGTAATAATAATTATCTGTTTAAAGTCAAAAAAAAGGAAAGCGAAAAGGCTAAAACAGGGATGAGGAAAGAAGTTATTTGGAAAGTTTTAAGGATGTTGTACTCTCTTTCAGCCAGAACTTTCCAAATTCTGTCCTTGAAGCATTTCATATTTTTTAGAAAACTGACCAAAAAAAAGTATTATCAACTAAATTGAGGAAAGGCTATATGACATATACCACCTTTGACTGCTCAAAATGCACAGGAGCTTTTTAAAACCTCTAAGATACATTTAATAAGGTCTTACTTGCTTTGCTTAACTCAAAATACAAGCGCAGAACGCTTTAATATTTTATTAACATTTTAACCTTTGAATAGTTAATGTTGGGGGCAATGCACTTTGGTAAATGCCATCTTAGCTGAGATAACAATATTTCTGAGTAGAGACTACCATCATCTGGAGGGAAAGCAGGTATATGAGCATTAGGGCTGCAGTAAAAATCAGTTATAAAAGACATATTTTAGCTCCTGAAGGAAACAAAGACAGATGAGAAATGATGTGAAAACATTTTCTGGCCTGGGGTTTGTTGAAAAAGAGTTTAAAAAATCATTGAAGACACAGAAATCATACTTAAAGTTTATTAAACACCAATAATGTGTCAGGTGGTAATTTTATAACATGAATTTATTTATTGTTAAGAACAATTCTTAGTATTATCTGCATTTTCCACATGCAAAACTGACAGATTAAATACAGAAAAGGACATAGTTTTAAAAAATGGCACAATACCAAGGCTGCTCTTATTCCAAAATGAGAAGGTGTCTTTTAAGGTGTAGACCCTATGATCCATGATGTAGAAACATAATATGATTTGGTCTCTTAATCCTAAAAGAACTGCTGTATAGTCAAGATAAGACAAAGATAAGAATTTTAGGGGTCCCTGGGTGGCTCAGTCGGTTAAGCGTCTGACTTTGGCTCAGGTCATGATCTCACAGTTAGTGGGTTTGGGCCCCGTGTTGGGCTCTGCGCTGACTGCCAGCTCAGAGCCTGGAGCCTGTTTTGGATTTTGTATCTCCCTCTCTCTCTCTGACCTTCCCCTGTTCATGCTGTCTCTCTCTCTCTCTCAGAAATAAATAAAACATTAAAAAAATTTAAAAAAAATTTTTAAGTGGCCTGCCCAATGAAAGACTAATAGCAGTAAGAACAATATTTGCACATATTAAACAGCAAGTAGCTATAACTAATCATAATGAGATTCATAAAGCCCATCATATTGGTTTGGTCAGGCTGCCATAACAAGTAGCACACATTGGCTGCTTAACCAACAGAAAGTGATTTTCTCATAATTTTGGAGACTAGAAGCCTGAGATCAAGCTGTCAGCAGGGTTGGTTCTTTAGAGAGCTCTCTGCTTGGCTTGTAGATGGTTGTCTTCTCTTTGTGTCTTCACATCATTTTCCTTGGTGTATATCTGTGTCCTAAATCCCTCTTTGTATAAAGACATCAATCATCTCATTTTAAGTTGCTACCTCGTTAAAGACCCCATCTTCAAATATGTCACATTCTGAAGCACTGGGGGTTAGGACTTCAACATATGAATATTGCAGTGGACATAATTCAGTCCATAACATTCATTTGCATATTTGAAGATGAGGCTCAGAGAAGGTAGACATCTTTCTCCAGATCACATTGTTAGACAGTAGGAGGTGTTAAAAAATATTCAGCAAAGTAAATTTGAAGATCTGATTGGCCTTATTAAATGATTCTTGAATTGGGCAGCATCCCATCTAGCAAGTAGAGGGAGTTTTTGCTGAGATATATATTTTTTTCTTTTAGAGAGAGCGAGTGTACCTGTGAGCTGAGGAGAGAGTTAGAGGGGCAGGGAGAGAGAGAATCTTAAGCAGGTTCACACTCAGCACGGAGCCTGACATGGGGCCTGATCCCATGATCCTGGGATCATGACCCAAGCCTAAGAGTTGAATACTCAACCTATGGAGCCACTCATGAACCCCAAACAAAAGAAAAATTTTTAAAGGCAGAGAGAAGGCATTTAAAAAAAGGAATTTATTAGCAAGGAATATATTGTTTAGGCAAGGTTACCCTCCAAAGGGGAATGGAAAGGGTCTATCAGTAAATTTCCTAGTATTGACCAAGAAATTACATGTTGACTGCTTAAAGATTATATTTTCAGGGAATTAAAACTGCAGTTAGGTTAGGTATTAACTCTGCTGACTTGGCCTAAGTGATGCCATTTTTAGCCTGTGGTTTTCCTTTTAACAGAGGGCAAGATTAGAACCATGATCTTCTGCTTTCTGACCTGATCATTTTTTTCTACTCTAATATGTCCAGTTAGTGTTTTAAAAGTGACAACATACTATTTAAAATCTTCTTTAAAAGAAGCATTAAGGGGCCTCTGAGTAACTTGGTAGGTTAAGCATCTGACTTCAGTGATGTCACAGTTCATGGGCTCGAGCCCCGCTTGGTCTCTGTGCTGACAGCTCAGAGCCTGGAGCCTTCTTTGGATTCAGTCTCTCTCTCTCTGTCTCTCTTTCAAAAATAAATAAACATTAAAGCATTTTTTTAAATAAAAGAAACATTAAATGTAAAGCATTTAAAAATCCTAAGAACACATACTTTACACTGTCCTCATCACAAGTAACTTTTGAAGATATTTAACAACTAAAAAAATCACTTTCTTTTTATGTTCTATGACATTATTGCAACTTACCTACAATTGTTGCTTTTAATTTTTATCAAATAGTAGTTGATAATCTGTTTGTATCTGTTTTAAATTCTCTAAATTCATAAATATTTCTTCACAAGTTTTTGATTTATTTGAAGCAAGGCAATTTATACAAAAATGCTTTTGTCTGTGATTATCATCTGTAAAGAACAACAGTGGGTTTCCATTAATTTTATTTTTCTATACCTTTAAAATATACTTCTAGATGTAAAAGGGAAAACTTATCTGTAATTTTAAGTTTAACTCAATTCAAGAATGCTGTCATCAATAATTTTTTTAACCATTAACATACTCTTTAAAGATAAATGGCATTCACACATTTGACTTCCAGATCTACACTCTTTTATGTTGTTTCTGGTGAATGACATTACCCATTGAATATGAATATAGGTGAAGCATCTTTCCTCACATGCTCTTATAGAACTAGAAGAAAAAGAATAGCAAGGTTGCACTCAGCCCATGATGAAGTGCTCTCACAAAGAGTGAAACAAATATGCTCCAAGAAAAAGTAACCGAGCTCATTATTTTTTACAACAAGGAAAGACAGAGTGTTCTGCAGAGCAGCATGGCCCTTTTAAAAAAGAAATGTGGATTGCTTACCTTAACAAAAAGCAGGAAGGAAAATATGGAATGTTGAAATCAGGTGAAACATACACTGGTATAATAAAGATACTAAGGAGTGCTTATATTAAAAACTATTTTAGTGAGAAATTAGCAATAGCTGTTACTTATTTTTCAGTGGAAGAAGGGAAAGTGAAAATGGGACCAGGCAGTGATATTAGGCTAGTGAACAACAGCATACAGCATACCAATAGGAAAAGAAACACAATAGGTATCCATTTGTTACTCCACTCCTGAATATTGTAGAGGTATTTATTTAAACATAAGGTGCTGAGAGAATCTAAGATAGTGGTGCATGTATTCTCAGGCAAACCCAAATCTGAGAGTGTGATGTAGCATTTTATCCACGTCTATTGGTATATTTACCATAATTATGTGTTTTCTATTAATTAAATACCTCATGTACCAGTGTTATAAACATCATTGCATATATTACATGATTATATCTCTTATTATATATGACATAATTGTATGTTAATACATTATAGTATTATAATAATAGAGTTTGCATTTAATGTATGTATGTATATATTTTATGGGACTTTTCCTTTAAAGCCCTACTTAATATTTACCTTTGTTTTTGGAAGGAGATAGGATTTGGGAATCAAAAATAGAAATAAATCAGGTTTTTCTTACCTCCTCAATTATGGGCCTTAAAAGTTTTTTTTTTTTACATGCCTGCCAATTAAAATATATATCCCTGCCTTAAAAAACAAAAATCATTCATTTCCTGCCTTAGTCATACACTCTTAGTCTACATCCTGATTTGTAAGTAAATTGTATAAACTACCCATTCTCCTGGAGTTACCTCATGGAGAATTCATTGATTTGGCACTTTGATTTGGGGTAAGCACCTCCTACACTGAGAGCTGTACAGATCAAATAAAGCAGAACAAATGAGAACATCTTGAGTCACTCTTGAGAGAATCATTTACCAGCTACTGTTAAGGGTTAGTCATATGGACATACGATAAATTATAGTGAGTTTTGAAAAAGAGCATAGTGGATATAAGAACAATAAATGGGACTTAAGAAGACTGACATGCGCCAATGAAACTTACACATTAACAAATATTTTTTCAAGTGAAACAAATTTGTTTGTCAACTGGATACAAAGCCTGTACCATACTGACATTGTTTCTGTTAGGTGATGATAGGAGGATGCTCCTTAGGGAATAGTATCAAAAGGAAAGGAAGAAATAATATATATTTGAGACTAATTATGTAGGAAAGAGTGAGGATAAGGTCTGTAGATGCAATGGCAGTCAGATTGTATAGGTCATCAAATGCCACATCATATATAATAAAGACCGACTAGAGAATTTTTAATTAAGGGAACAGATAATATGATCAAAGAAGTATTCACTTTCCTTAATAGAGTATGCTAAACTACAGTATATAGTAGACTCTAGATTTCTACACCTCTCCAGATCCACTCTATAGTTTCTTCTCCAGTCCTTCAAAATTGACCTGTGTAAATTACATTATGGGCTCTGTAGCGAGTTGCATTATGTTCCTGCAGAATTTGGGTGTCCTAACCTCCAGTGTCTCAGAATGTGGACCTATTTGGAGATAGGAGTCTTTAAAGAGGTAATGAAGTTGAACTAAGGTCGTTAAATTGAGCTCTAATCCGAAATGACCAGTATCCTTTGTAAAAAGGAAATTAGGACATAGACACATACAGAGGGAAGACAATGTAAAACTATAAGGAGAAGGCTGCTATCTACAAGTGAGGGAGAGAGACCTGGAACAAAGCCTTCTCTCACAGCCCTCAGAAGGAACCAGCCCTGCTGGCACCTTGATCTTGGGCTTCAAGACCACAAAATTATGAAACAATACATTCCGTTTATTTAAGCCACCTGGTTTGTGCGTCTGTGTTGAGGCAGGTCTAGCAAACTAATACAAGCTCCCTAGTCCTCTGGCTTCCTATTGGGTATTCAATGGGCAACACTGACAGGAAATTCAAAAAGCAGGCAATTAAAGTCAGGTTATATGTTCTCTTGGTCTTGTGTGGTATCCTAGGGACTGGCTCATTCTCTCCAGTGAAGGTCTCAGCTCCTGGCAGGTGACCTACTCCTCCAGTTTCTGCTAACTCTTTTCTTCCTGGTACCCTTTAGATAAGAAGTGGTATCAGACTATGTTGTGCTCCTGGAAAACAGAACTATCTCATGTAGCTTTCCTACATCTGCACCACATCTTTGTAGAGTGTGTTTATCCATTCTTATTCAAGTTTTTAGTTTCAATGTGGCATATGTTTTGGGCCAAAAACATGACTCCCCTCCAGTTAACATGGCAGAAAATGGTTGGATGGTTTAATGGAGACAGGCCTACAAGTAGGGTGTCTCACTTCTGTTGGCCTTCTGTTAGCTAGAATTTAGCCATGTGAACACACATAATGGGAAAGGGAATTGCAGAAGATTTTCTAGCTTTGCATCTAGGAAGAAACTAATTGAAACAATGTGTAGTACACAAGATGAGAACTATTTCTATAAGGGAAAGTAAGATAACTTTTTACCTTTAGAGATAAAGACAAAAGTAGTCAGTAAACAAAGTCTGTAATTTGAATCACAGTATTCATATTTCTTTTATCTTAGATCTGAGGGAGTTACTGGACTGCTTATAAGAAGAAAATAGAAATTAATATATTTATACCATTTATTTATTCAGTAACTATAACTTGTTTGAAAATACATAACTATCAAATTACAGATTATAATTAATTGTTTCATCCCACTATGTTTTTATAACTGAACATATCTCAACAAATAATGTCTTACCCAAACTGTGGGTGCACGTTACCCATGAATGATAAATTACTTCATCTTCACACTGTAAACCTTGAACTTTTTGTCTAAGTGATAGAAAACATAAAAATGCAGCAGACTGTGCATTCAGATCATAATGAAATAACGTACGTGTGTGTGTGTGTGTGTGTGTGTGTGTAAACCAACACATCATTCATATATACATATGAACCCGGGGCAATTGGCACATTGTTAACACAGTAAGCATCAAAATCTTGCACTTCTTTTGAAGATATTAATAATAACACCAAGAACTTGAGATGTGTCAACCAAAGCAGGATTGCTTTGGCACAGAATGCTGGAAAATCAGTGAGGTGGAAAAGAAAAGAAAGAAACCATTTAACCACTTTCCAACAAGTAAACATTTTTTTCTCTAACTAAATGTGTATGTTATTTCATTAATCTTTTCATTAACTACTGTCAGTAGTGTTAAGAAAAACATGGCAATGGAATAATGATTTTACTTCAACTTGAACAAAATAAAGAATGAACAATTGATTTTGATTCTAAAACTATATTTATAAAGAATCAGCAAAATGTTCCTCTAACATAAACTTACTTTTCTTTTTCCCCCGATGGGATATATTCATTCAAAGCAAAATATAGTGAATAGGAGTGAAATTTGATCACTTTGGAAAAGAGAATTTTTTTATAGTTTATTGTCAAGTTGGTTTCCATATAACACCCAGGGCTACAAGTGCCCGTCTCCATGCCCATCACCCATTTTCCCCTCTCCCCCACCCTCCTTAACCCTCAGTTTGTTCTCAGTATTTAAGAGTCTCTTATGATTTGCCTCCCTCCTTCTCCTTAACTATATTTCCCCTTCCCCTCCCCCATGGTCCTCTGTTAAGTTTTTCCTGTTGCACATATGAGTGAAAACGTATGGTATCTGTCCTTCTCTGCCTGACCTATTTAGCATAATACCCTCAAGTTCAATCCACGTTGCTGCAAATGGCCAGATTTTATTCTTTCTCATTGCCATGTAGTATTCCATTGTATAGATAAACCACATCTTGATCCATTCATCAGTTGATGGACACTTAGGCTGTTTCTATGATTCGGCTATTGTTGAGAGTGCTGCTATGAACATTGAGGTACATGTGCTCCGATGCATCAGCACTCCTACATCCCTTGGGTAAATTCCTAGCAGTGCTATTGCTTGTTCATAGGGGAGTTCTATTGTTAATTTTTTGAGGAACCTCCACACTGTTTTCCAGAGAGGCTGCGCCAGTTTACATTCCCACTGACAGTGTAGGAAGGTGCCCGTTTCTTCACATCCTTGCCAGCATCTATAGTCTCCTGATTTGTTCATTTTAGCCACTCTGATTGGCATGAGGTGGTATCTCAAGTGTGGTTTTGATTTGTATTTCCCTGATGATGAGTGATGTTGAGCATCATTTCGTGTGTCTGTTGTCCATCTGGATGTCCTCTTTGGAGAAGTGTCTGTTCATGTCTTCTGCCCATTTCTTCACTGAATTATTTGTTTTTCGGGTGTGGAGTTTGGTGACTTCCTTATGGATTTTGGAGACTATGCCTTTATCCAATATGTCATTTGCAACTATCTTTGGAAAAGATAATTTTAAATTGTAATCTACAAAGCCCAGTTAATCCAGTTTGGAATTAAGCATTTTTAAAGTTACAGGTTTTTAACTCCATTTATACAAATACTCCAATAAGTTTGGTACTGAGTATCTTTTAGAAATTATTTTAAAACATAAGTTAAAATAATAATACTCTTAAAAGTAGGACATTCCCCATTTTATTGGAACATCTAAAAATGCATTACCTATTACAGAATTACTGAAATTAATCTCAGAAAATGTTACTGCTATTATTCATTTGAAGGAACATACAGCTAGCTAGTTTCAGTTGTACTTAATGTATGTATTAAACATCAGAATTTTTGTTTTTCCCTTAAATAAGGTATTAGTCATTACAGAAATCAAAGCTGAAATTATGCAGCTGATGTTCAGCCTGGGGTCACCTGAACCTTCAGAGTTTATGGGATATTTTAGGTAGGACGTCAGCAGAAGGTACAGAAATTACCGCAAACAGCATTTAGCAGCTATGCGCATGTGTATTTATGGGAAAGTACTACATCTAGGTATTTTACACACATTCAGGATATAAAGATTCTAAGTACACAAAAACAGAAGACTGAGCTATTCTCTTAGATAGAAACATATATACTTTTTTAACCAAGATAATATTATAGACCAGAAATAAACAAGATCATAAAGTAGAGTTGGCTTCATTCTTCCAAACACATGCTCTTAGAAAGTAAGTAATGGCTAGAATCGTCACCATTCAGTGGCAGTTTCTTAGCCATCCAAATGCATGTCCTGCAGAGACCCAACTACTTATGAAAATAAAAGCCAGCACAGCATAAATGAAGACTTTAACAGGTAGCTGTTGATTACCCATGTTCTTTAATTTGATCTGAAATCTGCCTTCTTTTAGATACTGATTTGTTCTCTCCCCTAATAAGCAAGAGACTGATATAAATGCCTTTATGTTAAAAATTCCTCCTATCTGAATCTTTCTGCTGCTTAATGTATAGTTTGACTCATGTTCTGTTTGGCTTCTTCATTTTTCTCTTTGCCAAAAGGTGAACTCTGTCTCCTATGCTAATATAAACTTCCTGAAAACAAGCTGATAGTGGATAATTCTTTTTTTTCACATTTTCTTTCTTTTTTTCTATTTAAATCCAAGTTAGTTAACATATAGTGTAAAAATGATAGCAGGAGTAGAATTTAGTGATTCATCATTTACATATAACATGCAGTGCTCATCCTGACAAGTGTCCTCCTTAATGCCCATTCCCCATTTAGCCCATCCCTCTCACCCTACACATCCCAATTAACCCTCAGTTTGTCCTCTGTATTTAAGAGTCTCATGTTTTGTCTCCTTCTTTGTTTTTATCTCATTTTTGATTTCCTTCCTCTATGTTCATGTTTTGTTTCTTAAGTTTAAAATTTGAGTGAAATTATATGGTATTTGCCTTTCTCTGACAGACTTATTTTGTTTAGCATAATGCACTCTAGTTCTAGCCACGTTGTTGCAAATGGCAAGATTTCATTCTTTTTTATCTCTGAGTAATATTACAGTGTGTGTGTGTGTGTGTGTGTGTGTATACATACACATACATATAAAGCCCATACACCTATGTACACACACACACACACACACAAACACACACACACCATATATACACCACATCTTCTTTATCCCTCGTGAGTAGGTGGACATTTGTACTCTTTCCATAATTTGGGTATTGTTGATAGTGCTGCTATAAACATTGGGGTGCATATTCCTCTTCAAATCAGCATTTTGGTATCCTTTGGATAAATACCTAGTAGTACAATTGCTGGGTCATAGGGTAATTCTATTTTTAATTTTTTGAGGAAGCTCCATACAGTTTTCCAGAGTGGCTACCCCAGTTTGCATTCCTACTAGCAGTGCCAAAAGAGTCCTCTGAAAGTGGATAATTCTTAATTTTAGGATTACATATGAGAAGCAGAGACTAAAGAAAAGTCTTGGCAAAATAGATAAAACAAGATTATAAAAGCCATTGCAAGAGAAATTTGTGATATTGAAAACAATGTTTTATAAATTCTAATTCTCATGAACTTGTAGTATGATTCATTTTGGTGTATTTTGGAATGCTAAATATACTCTAAATTTAAATCTTTACAACATTTCTTCTTTCTCCCTTCTTTTCCTTTTCTTTCTCTTCTTTCCCTTTCCTTTCCTTTCTTTTCTTTTTCTTTTGAAGTAGACCACTACAACAGTGTAATTAACTTATCAGATAAAAATGTCAAGAAAGTCACATGTTAGGAATCAATTGTATGGTGGGTAGTGAACTCACTTGAGAGAAATATTTAAAATATCATTAGTTTCTTTCTGAAAATTACACTAAATTCTACTCTCACAAATGTTTTTTGGATTCCTTTCATAAGTTGAAAATGATTTTTTAAGAATTATTTCTAAAGTTCCTTCTATTAATGGAAAGTGATTTTGTATAAAAGAATTCCAAAGCATAACTAATGCATTGCTTTAATGTTGATTTTCACTGTATGTTCATTGGAATGAATTCAAAATCAAAATCCAAGTTTGTATTTGCTTTTTTAAGTTGTATATTACTAGTTTTAAAATATATAACATCATTATGCTGACGTCAAACTTTCTCCCAAAAGACAGCTGGGTATCTTTTCTAGTATGGTCTTTTTTATAACCAGAAGATATTAAAAGATAGCAAGCTTCAAGTTAAATTGATAGAGCAATAGCAAAGGTAAGTTTTAAAGCATTCTAACTGGGAGATGTGGCATGCTTCCAAAAGGTCTTTACAGTTCATTTACTAGAATTCACATATCATGATGTGGTATGTACAATCATTTAGATTATACACATGAAATTCCCTAAAGTTGTCAGTTTCTGCAGCTTTGGCTTTCTTTCGGTATGACCTTGAAGGTTGCTTTAATTGTTAAAGCCTCATTGATCACCGCATGCCATTAGAAATGAACACATTATAGATGCATCCATAGATTCAATAGTAGAAAAGCTCTAGAAACCATTTAAATGTTAATTCCTTGATAATCCTGTTCCACATGTTTATTTCTATGGGAGCAAATCATTTAAGATTAATTATCATGCTTCTGTGAAGAAATACTATGCTAATTCATTTGCCCAAATGTAAGCTAAGAAGTTTTAGTTTTTTTAGAAAAAGGTTAAATTTTTGCAAGTTTTTAATATCATAATTGAAAGAGTGCAAATGTAGTATGAAATGATGTCTTATATAATTTATAAAATTAGAAAAGATTAGTGATAGTAGCTCTCTAATTGTGAAAAACAAAACAACTAGGTCCTAGAAAGGTGAGAGATAAGCATAGCTGGAGACTTCCATTTGTTAACTATAGATAGCCATGGCATGATAATGATACATTGTAGAGAAAGTTTATGAGAGAATGCCCCAAGGCAGAAGGGAGGAGTTCAAGAGGAATAGTATATCCCTTTTGCTACTCAGAGGACTTGACCCACTTCCGTCCAGAGGCAGATAACTCTATTGGTACTTTTCTCTCCTGCCTTTCTTTCTTAGATTATTCATCTTTCTCTCTCTGCTGAACCCTCTCTCCCAAGCTTTAGGTCTTGTATTAGTTTCATTCAGCTCCTCTTCAGAGCCAAACATCTACAAATTTTGCTCTACAGGGATTTCAGTTTTGTTACCTGACAGTTACTCTTCAATCCAGTCCAATCTGGTTTCCATGGTCCACAACCAACAAAGCTTTTTCTAGTATCACGTGGAATTAGGGAGTTTTATCTTCTCTTGTAAGCCTCACCCATATGTTAAACTTAATACGTCTAAAATAAAATTTCTGGTCTCCTACTACTTTCAACCCACCTCATTTATCTATGTCCCTCTCCTATACACCCGTTTCCATGGTCTCTCCTAACTCAGGTATTAACTGTTATCTACCTGTGTACTGAGAGACATTATTGACCCCTCCAATTTCTTTATCTTTTATCGTCAAGTTCTATCAGAAAGTCCTTTATAAAATTTAACCTTCCGTCTGTTGTTTCTGTCTGTGTCCTCTGAAACTATCCTGATCCAAGTCTTCATCATTTTTTAAAATATTTGTTTATTTTTGAGAAAGAGAGCATGAGCAGGGGAGGGGCAGAGAGGGAAGGGGACACAGAATCTGCAGCAGGCTCCAGGCCCTGAGATGTCAGCACAGAGTCCAATGTGGGGCTCAAACTCACACACTGCAAGATCATGACCTGATCCAAAGTTCGATGCTTAACCAAGTGAACCACCCAGGCACCCCAAGTCTTCATTTCTATCTGGACTGTTGCAATTATCCATTGCCTACTTCCATATATCCTTCATACTTTGGTCAGGGTGATTGAGAGTGTACTACATGTAATCACTTCTCTGTGGAAGGGTTTTTCAGTGGCTTACCTTTACTGAGAATAAATTACAGATGCCTTGCCACTGCCAGCCAGCAATGGGCCTGCACATTTGAGCTCTTGCCTATCTTCCTCTACCTTACCTAATACCCGCCTTTCTTTCTTCCCAGGGTTACTTTCTCTTTGATGCACTATCACTCCTAGAACTCTCTAAAAAGTTTTACTACTCTATGGCCTTTAATCTTACTGTTCCTTCTAACTGGAATAGTGTCTCCTCCTATTTAGTGCGTCCCTTCTCCCCTCTCCTCATGTCACTCTCTCATGCATCCTTCTCATTACTCAGGTTACAGATTAACAGTCACCTCTTTAAGTCAACACTGCTGAAATGTCTAAAGCTCTTCCACCCAAGTATTATCTGCCATAGCACCCATTTTTATTGTATAGTTGTTTTTCACATTGATTTTCTGTATCCCTAACTAGATTATAACCTTCATGGGTTCAGGGACTTGTCTGTCTTATTCCCTGTTGAATATCTCCCTGGAACTCAGCATAGTAACTGTACCTTAAATAGCTGGCTAATAAATAACTATTAAATAAGGAATAAAAGGCAGGAGTGAAATTTGATTTCAGATCTCAAAGGTTGTCAGGCATTGGCAACCTACCCTAGTTGGGTAGGGTTTCTGGGCTTTCCAGTCACCCAGATCCACCCCTCAGTTTTTTCTCTCTAGAATTATATGACTTTGTTTGCATCTCTTCACTAATCTGGATAACTATTCTGATACATTATAGGCATATATGGCATATAAATAATATTCACATTATTTAGTAAAATGTCAATAATTTTTAATATTTTAATTAAGTTCTATTTTTCTCCAAATATCCTAAAATATTTCCTGTTTTTAAGCTTTGTACCAAATGCCTTTGAGGTTTATTGGATGTGTTTGTATCTGTGTCCATATGTGATTTAGGTTGTAAACTGCAATATATGGAGACTTACTTGATTTAGCTGAATTATCATTACTGTGCTTATTTTAAATAGATGATATGATTAACTTGTCTTAACTTTGACTTAAACTTTATTGTAATATTTTATAGTTGGAGTGTGCATTAATTACTGAATTAAGATAGAAACTTAATTTTATTGAAATGTTTGAAAATTTTAGGATAGCATTTTACAAGAATATAGAATGGAAAGCCATGTACTAAAATAAACATTTTGTTCCATAAAATCATAATACTTAAAATAATCAAAAGTGATTATGTTCATGTTAAATACATTCAAAAATAACTTAAGTAACACAACCCATTCAAAACTATGTAAATCTTGTCATTAGTGATTTCACTGGTGGCTTTAAAAAACTTGATTTCTTAGCATACCTAATATTAAAGCCAGTCTGTTGGGGTTATTACATCACTACAAAAGGCATGACAGTTCTTTTATGTTAGGAAATATTCCTTCCTGCATTTATTTCAGTATTTATGATTAATTAGAAATATTGTTTTATACACACACAAACCGTAAACCGTAAACTTACAGTTAAATTGTTTTTAGCTGTCTAAATTTGGAATGGACATTGATTTTACAACTAGGGAATGAAATCATTTAATGTTCTGGTTTTGATGGCTTCCAATTGATATGTATAGCATGTGACAGCCTACTTGAATTGAAAGTAGTTATACAGTCAGATCAGCTTCCTTTCTAGTCAGGCTTCATATCAATAATGATTAATTCATGCAGAGAAAATATTCTAAAATTAAAAGCTAAGCACTTGAGAGTGGGAACTTCACTAATTATTTTTTATATTCTTGGGACCTACCACATTGCTTTACAAAACAATCAATAGATGTTTATTGAATGATTGATTGATCAATGAATAAAATATTTTCAAAATAGGCCCATTGTAAGAACCAAGTTATCAAAAATAAAAACCCAAATAATGAAAGAAAAGAAAGCACATTATATACCTATAGTTTTAGTTGCAAAGTATTACATTTTAGAAGGTAATTATAAAATGTTACCTGTTATACCCAAATATAAAATGAAGTATTTATTATGCACATCACTATTCTGGAGGAAAATCTACTTTACAAATGAAAGTAATGGGTATTCTCAGATCTACTTGTGAGGTGACAGGAATATTAAACTAAATAGTAATACAGGGTGAAGGTAGATATTATGTTCATAATAATTAACCTCTTGCTCCTTTGTTGTAAGAACAATTAAGAAAAAATTAATAAGCTTCCATTACACTAATGTGATGATGATAATCATGTGAGGAGTAGTTCCTGAGACAAACATGTTTTTAGATAAAATGCAAAATGGAAATCAAAAACAACAAACAAACAGAAAATATTTTGCCCTCAATCAGATGAACCTTCACAATAGAAAGTACAGTAATTCCTCCTTAAAGCTTCCTAACCCTTCCACTTGATCAGATACCCTGAGGCCCTAAGAGACAAGGAATCAGTAGCATTGCTTCCTCAGTAGGTGGAAAACAGCAGTATGATCCGTCCACTACCACCCCTATTTCTTGCTACCAAACAAATAATAGATCTTTATCTATGCCCTGAGAGGTATAGGCCCTTTCCTTGTCCAAACCACTGTTAGCACTACACATATGTCCCATGCTATATTTATCTAACTAAATGAAGCTATTTGAGTGACTGTTCCAAAAACAAAGAAAATTTTCGGTAATATGAAGTCTTCCTTTCAAGGCTCACTCCATTTATTCTCTTGATTGAAAAAATATGTATGCCTGCATTTCCAAATCTCAGCAATATTAATATTTTGGGCTAGATAATTCATTGTTGTGAGATGCTGTCCTGTGCATGATAGGATGTTTGATAGCTTTTCTGGCTTCTATCTGTCCCCTCAGTTGTCAGGACCAAAATGTCTCAGGAAATTGTTAAATGGTTCCAGGGGTCAGGAGGAACAAAATCATAGACCCCCACTGAGAACTACATACTCATACACTCACTACACTCTAATCACTTTCCAAATTATCATCATAAACCATAAGTATTATTTTTCTTTTTTTATATTAGCTTTAGAGAAGAGGAAGAGAGAAAACTGATAGTTGCATATATTGAAAAGTTTTGGAGAGTAAATAGCACGTTGATTGTGTTTAGGATTTAGAAAATAGGGGTGCCTGGGTGGCTCAGTCAGTTATGTGTCCAACTTTGGCTCAGGTCATCATCTCACGATTCACAAGTTCCTGCCCCACATCGGGCTCTGTGCTGATAGCTCAGATCCTGGAGCCTGCTTTGGATTCTGTGTCTTTTTCTCTCTCTGCCCCTACTCCACTCATGTGTTTTCTCTCTCTCTCAAAAATAAATAAAAACATTAAAAATAATGATAAATAAAGAAAATAGATTATCATTAAATGCTTCATGGATCAAAGATAAACTTTTACTTGTCAGCATGACCTGACTAGAAGAAAGATCTTAGCTAAAAAAAAAATAAAAATAAAAAAATAAGTCAAAACGATCACCTACGTAATTCTGTCTGAGTCTTTAAAATAATTAAACTGATGAGAAATAACAACCTCCCCACTTTCATCTTCCCCTCAATCATAGCCACTTATGATATAATAGCCTAGAAAGAAGGACTTGAAGGGAACTAGACAGGATGTAATTTTTAAGAACTGGGATGGGAGCAGTAATAAAGGTTCAAACTGTAGTCACAGACAGGGCTGCTCTGGTTAATCTTGCATTTTTCCTGTTCAAGTAACACCCGGGGATCCCCACATTACTTCTCCAATTATTTGGGGAACAAAGGACCTGACAGCCATGGGTCTGAACCATGAATGGTCCATGGATCATTCTATTTTTTGTTTGTTTTTAATTTTTTAATGTCTTTATTTTATTTTGAGAGACAGAGAGCAAGTGAGGGAGGGGCAGAGAGAGAGGGAGACACAGAATCTGAAGCAGGCTCTTAGCTGTCAGCACAGAGTCCGATGTGGGGCTCAGACCCATGGACTGTGAGATCATGACCTGAGCCCAAGTTGGGCGCGTAACCCACTAAGCCACCAAGGCGCCCCCCATGGATCATTCACTGCATGCTTCACCTTTCCTCAGGGCTGCATAATCAAGTCACAAAATAAATCTAACTTGGGACCAGAAGTAGGAGAATATGGTAGTGGAATGGAAATTTGGTGACGCTTTCTTCTTTTTCCATAATAACACTACCACCACCACCAGGCATCTTTTCCAAATGTGGGATATACAACAGTATATGTATGCAAGACCTATAATTTTATTTTCTACAACTTCATTTCCATTTCCTTTCTCTGTTCTGATGATAACAGAAAAACAGTTCCAGTCAATGAGGGTTACTCCCTCCATCCCTGTGACTTTTTCACAGTTACAGGGCACACATGTTGCAGGTGATCAGATACACTGATATTGTCAGATAACACAGCTTCATGTGAAATAACCCTGTTTTGCCTGGTCTTGCTAATTAGATCACACAGCAGAATCCAGAACTTTTTTAGACTCAGAGGCATGAAAAAGCTAAGTGCTTTCTGTCCTATAAGACAGAAATAGCATGGGGAGGTTGTTAGAAAGTAAGAGTTTATCATCTTCAAAAAATCACCCTCAGGCTTCTTAAAGCACACATCTTAATATGTATTCATTGTGTACTCAGTTATGAAGAACTAGAATAGCTGCTATAAACCAATAGTGATCGCTTTATAAACAGAATTTTCTATGGGGTACCTGGGTAGCTCAGTCAAGCAACCAAATTTTGGTTTTGGCTCAGGTCATGATCTCACAGCTTTGTGGGTTTGAGTCCCGCATTGGGCTCTGTGCTAGTAGCATGGAGTCTGCATGGGATTCTCTCTCTCTCTCTCTCTCTCTCTCTCTCTCTTTCTCTCTGTCTCTCTCTCTCTGTCTCTCTCTGTCTCTGTCTCTGTCTCTCTCTCTCTCCACCCATCCCTTCCCCTCCCTTACTCATGCTCTCTCTGTCCCTCAAAATAAATAAATAAAGTTAAAAAATAGTAAAAAAAAAAAAAAGAGTCTTCAGTTAATAGCTAAGGTATGAAATAATTTAAGGTAGATATTCTTTGTTTGAGACTTGGATTCGGAGCAATGGGAAGAGATATCTGGGGGCTACTATGCCTACACTGAGCTACCCTGTGTCCCTGGAACTGCTCCTAAGTCACTATTCCAGAAAAAATAATCATAGGAAAACATTTTGAAAAACACTGCTCTATAATAACAAATACTTACATTGGAATACTATTATTACCAAAATAATTACAAAAAATTTATTTTTATAGTGCTGAAACGAATTATTTTTCATCTTCCTCAAAGAATAGTTAAGATACAACTAAATCCTTAAAAAACAATCTTTAATGAACTCCACTGTATTTTAATTGAGTGAAAATTGTCATTAGTTCAATTTAATTCAATGACAATAAAAATTATCTTAGCCTATTTTAATGAGACATGGATATTTTCACTTTTCTTGATATCAGAGAAGAAGTACAGCAGGCCAATTAGAGCGTGTTTATGGAAACAAGCAAATCCTAATGCTACTATTGTGAGATTCTGTGTTTGTTTCTGAGCAGCTCAGAACCTTGCCTCCCTGTCAAATTTAAGAATAGTAGTACTCAATGCAGAGTATTGTTGTGTGTGTCATAAAATATATTGCATCTGCCCTGCATGTAGTAGGTGCTAAGCTAATGTTTGCAGTTATGTTTACTATTCACCATTTAAATTTAAAAAAATTTAATGTTTATTTTTATTTTTTAGAGAGAGCGAGAGAGACAGAGACAGAGAGAAAGAGAGTGCACAAGCAGGGAGGGCAGAGAGTAAGGGAGACAGAAAAAGGCCCCAGGCTCTGAGCTGTCCACACAGAGCCCAATGAGGGAATTGTATCCACAAACTGTGAGATCATGACCTGAGCCACCCAGGCACCCCTGACAATTAAAAATTTTTAAGTACATGCATACAAATGTTCACAGTAATGGGTTACATTCTAATTGTGATGCCTCAATGTCCAACAACATGAAGTAGCAAGTCTATCTAGTCAGCACTGTGTTATTGTTATTGTGGTCACCTTTAACTGATCTTGAAAAGCATGAGTTCTTGAGTTGGACAGCCAGAGTTGTTCTACTGTCATCACAATTTAGGGCAAGTTTATGCAATTTGGGGCAAGTCCTAGAATTCCTAAGCTTTTATTTGGTGTATTGGGTATTAAAAAAGCTAAAACAGGTAAAGCAATTTAGCAATCACTAAATGTTAGTTATAATAAATAAACAAATAAGTAAATAAATAAATAAAATATATTGCTGTTATGATAAACATTAATAATTTTTTATGCACCATCATCTTTTATTTAGTATCATCTATTTGGGACTGGGAAAATTTGAAAAATATACCTATGTATCTGGATAGGATTTAGATGATATTACTAAAATATATCATTAATGTCTCAAAAAAGATCAACGTAAAGTCAGAAAAAAAGTAGATCTCAAATTCCTTAGCACTTAGCTATAGTAATTGATGAATGTCAAGTGCTATATAAAGCTTTGCTAAATGAATGAATGAATGAATGAATGAATGAATGAAGTGATGAGTATGTGAATAAATTAATATAAGGAGAAACAGGAATAATAGCTTCTAGAGAACCTACACTGAAATGCTTCCACATGCACCAGAATATTAAATAATTTGAATACATCTAGAAGTTGAATGGTTTACTGCTATTCTTGTTAATTTGGCACAGTTTGGTTGTCATAAATCAGAGTCAAAGAATGAAGGTTTGATAGCAACAGGATGAGAATACTTTAAGAATCAGAATTTTTTATCAGAGTTTAGGTTCTTATTCCTTTTGATTATAAATGTAGAAAAAAGAATTTGACTTTGAAAGTACTTGCTAAGGAATGATCATACAGGCAAAAACACAAATTCTAGGATCTGAGCCAAGTTCTGATTTTTTCTGTCCCTGGAGTGTTTTATTTAAAGAAACCATTGATTTCTGCCACTGTGCTGAAGAAACTCATTGCGAAGGTGGCCAAAAAATCTTCCTCTAATTCAGTTTTCTAGGATCCTTTCCAAGGGGAGATCAACTTCTTTTGGATTAGCACATGAGCAGCTTTGCTGAAAGTAGCCTTTTATGCTTTAAGCTCAATTTTTTACTAACATGAAAAGGAAAGGAAAACTCTCTGTGATAGTTTCTTTGAATCCTAGAAACTTTAGCTTGCTTTATTTTAGTCTGTAGGAAAAGGAAAATACTACTATAATCAAGTGAAGATTTTCCAGAGGAACTGTCAACAGCTCATTATTTGCCTGAGGCTTACTTGAGGGTATTTCCTTATGAGATACTAAAGTACAATTAAAAATATCTAGTTTTCTGCCTTGTGATTTGAAGAAAACTGCAGTATCACTAGCAGTTTTTATTAGTTGTTAAACATGCTTTTGAGATGGGCCAATAAAAAAAATCCTACACTTACAATTTAGAATAATGGAACATATGAACTCCTCCCAGTAAACTGGAGCATTTTCCTTTAATGAATGTGGACAGACATTGTATTCTCAGAATTAGCCTCAGACTCCTACATAAAACAATGTGACACATGCAGAGCATGCCTTATGTTCTTGCCAAGAATAATCCCATATTAGGCAAGAGAGAAAGTAAACTGTGATGATATTTAGTCTCAAACATGGCCAGTGATGCCCTAACTTTGAAAAGTTACACAGATGCATTTTGAATACTAAGTTTATTATTTTTAGGAGCATCATGAAAAGCAAAATTGGAAATACAGGGAAGCAGTGTAACCTCATAGAAATTGTGCTTTCTATATTAGGAGATCTATGGTCTGTGTTCTTGTTTGAAATAAATTTACATATAATTTCATTGGCAAACGCAATATGGGTCCTCAGTGACTCCAAACACCATAAAGGATATCAGATAGCATAGATATCTTATGTAGAATAGTTATTAGCCATCAACAAATGCCTGGTATCTTTTCCTCACCAGTGTGGTTCCTCTTGTCATGTGTCTATAGAGTATTCTTATTTTTGTGCCTGTCTACTATTCCATATATTACAGTTTAGCATTTGATTCTCTCATGACAAAGAAATCAGAAATTTAATTAGGAAATTAAATAGGAACAACAAGATATCCCTCCTCTTTTCAAGTCCAACTGTATTTCAGAGGAAATTACTTTAAAATCTTTAGAAGTTTCTTCTGTATTTCTGCCTTCATACGTCTAAAGAATAAATGCATTTAAATATTTTTATGTATTCATTTCTGAAATTATAATTGGCAACCAGTTATTTATGACGATGTACCTGTCCTGCATCAGCCTGCTTGTCCAGCCTGCTCATCCTGAAGTATGTTTTTTTTTTTGCAAAGCAACAAGCAAATAATAAAAACTATTATGAATGACACATGCTGATTTTTCATATATATTACACTTTAGTTATCTTTCCTCTTTTTTACACCCTCACCGTCTTCCCCCCAGTAAATAATTTCCCTGTTTTTAATTTGCATAGTTTTCAATACATCTTTCCTTTTTTTTTTTTTTTTTTTTACCTTTTTAAATGATTCATCAGATCAACCATATAACTTAGTGATGAGATTTCACTTTGCCATTCTCCTTTGTTTGGTCAAATGATTTTTGGATCTCTCTCATTTCCTCTTTCTTGTTTTATTCCATTTTGCTGAAGCATCTTATATGTTAGCTTTTTTAAATCAAAGGATGCAGGAAAAGTGACAGTCTTTCCACATCTGTATATATCTTTATTCCACCCTCAGACTGACTTTTATGCTTAGAATTTTATACAAAAATAGAAATGGTTTTCATTCAGGATTTTGAAGGCCTTACTCTAGTCATTTCTAGCATCCTGTGTTGCTATTGAAAATCTAATACCCTTCAAATATTTATTTCCTTATATGTGATACTTTTTAATTTCTCTCTTGTAGGGTCTTGTATTTTTAGTCTTCTGAAATTTCACAAAGTTGTACTTAATGTTTTAATTTTGTCCTTCACTATGTTGGACACTGTGTGGACCCTTCACACTGTGGCAGGGTACTTAAATACTGGCTACCTTAATGTCATATTTCCCTTCTTATATCCACTTATATCTTTTATCATAATTTCTGAGGTAATTTTTATGCTTTGTACTTCTGCAGTTATTTGATTTTTTTAAATCTTAGATATGTTTTCTTTTCATTTTCAGTACTTCTTATTTTTCATTTCAGAGCTCTGATTATTTTTCCTTTTTCATAACATACCTTCATTTTGGGGAAGCTTTAGGATCTTTTCTTTGCCACTAGTCTTCTGAAACTTCACAAAGGTATTTTTCTTTTATCATTTGCTCTGCTGGGTGCTCCATGGGCCCTTTGTGGCATGACACTTCTGTACTCCTCTTAGTCTCTTATATTCTTTCACCGATTTCCATCTCTTTATCTTTTGTCCTACCATTTGGGGTATTTTCTTTACTTTGTATTTTAACACTTCAAGATCTCTTTCTTATTTTTCATCTAAGTGCTCTCCTTTTTTCCCTCATACTGTTGTTGTTTTAGGAAGAGAACAAGCTTCTGTTTTCTCCCTGAGGATATTACTTAATTACAGGTTTTTGAAAGTTTCTCCTGTTCTCTGATGTATCAGTCAGGGTCCCAGCAGGAGACAGATGTGTTTAAACTCAAAGAGTTTAACTGAAGAGAGTTTAATGGAAAGACTATTTATAGGTGTTTGGGCAGGGAAAAGGGAGCCAAAAAGATTCTGATGTTGGCTGAGAAGCTATCATGTGCCTAAGAAGGAGGGAGAGTACTACCAGAACTTGGGAGAGCTTGGAGCAGTGAGGCTGAGAATCAAAGCCACTGCCAAGGCTATGGTGAGGTATAAAGAATGAAGTATCTCCTCTTTCTGATGAGGGAGAGTGGCAAAGCTTGGCCGCACAGGGTGGAGAATGGGAACTGAGTGTTCTTTTGCCTTCAACTAAACTTCAACCAGTACCCATGGTTTTAGTCCTTTCCTTCCTTACAGCCTGTATCCTTTCCCTTTAGCAGTTCTGTGGAATAAACTGGCCCACTTATACTAGTATCCTTCTCCACAGGAACTTAAGGTTGAGTAGTGTGCACTCTGCTTAGTTAGCCAGCAATCCTCCATCTGCTTTTTGTCTCCAAAAAGTTTATGAACTTTGCTACCACTGATATATCCTCTCCGTTTTCTGTATCTTTGTATATTTGTACTTTGTTTTATTCATGGTAAAGAAAAGTCTTGCTGAGGAGAGGCAATAGTAGGAATTGCATAAGGCTCGTCTTTCATTTTTAACCAGAACTAGTAATAAAATTTACTTTTGTAAGATTATCCAGTTGTGATGTAGGGACTATGCTCATCTCTACCTGGAGAATACAGCACATGCTTAACAGCTGAAATGTTTGAGATTCTTCAAGCAAGCAAGTAAAAATAAATAGGTTCTTACTAGCATCAGCTTCCACCATCTTTGAACATTAGTCTCCCCATCCTCAACCCCGTCAGCTTTTCTGATGTTTTCTCTTCTATTTTTCCATTTATTCACCCTACCACACACACATCTCCGACAATCTTCAGTATTCATCCAACAACATTAGGTAGGCACAGCATTGGATGACTAAATGTTGACAAATACCTTTCAGTGTTCCCCAGGCCTAAATCTGACCCCTAATTCTTTATAAATACTTTGAGTATATTTTTTTAATTTAAAAAAACCTAATTTTTTATTTTTATTTTTTTAGTTTCAGTTATAAAAGTTAGTGATTCATCCCTTACATCCAACACCCAGTGTTCATCACAACTATAGTCACCCCTTTAACACATATCAACTATTAACTTTAATATGCTACTTCAACATTTTCTTTAAAAATTCCTTCTTATTCTAGGCCTATTTTATTATCAAATAATGGTATGTTTTGTGTACTCTTAGGAGAATTTACTGAAATGATCTTGCTTGCAAAATATAAAGATAAATATAAAATATTCTGTGGATATTAGAAAATCAGATATTCTCCTTATATAGGGAAAATTCTGACATATATCTTTTCATTGCATTTTAGTAACCATATTTTCAAATCTATTTTTTTCAACTGGTTATTTTATAATTTAGTAATGATGTGCCAAATTCCCTACTTTGATTCCTAACAGATTGTATTTTACATGTTCATTATTTTATGTAAATGTATTGCTTTGTGACTTTTATAAGTCATTGTATCTTGAGTTTTGAATTTTTATTGCTATTGAAGGCTAGCTAGTCCCTGATTTGATTTTTTTTTATTTACATTTGTCTGATCTGACTTTGTCTGCTCACTTCTGAGTCATTGGGTCTCACATATGTTAAATTTAAACTATTAGAAAAACTAACCTTATTCAATAATCTCAATGTTCTTATTGCTGCAATTTTATGCTTTATGGAGTTATAACATTTTCCTTCTGTACTCTGCTATGTAACAATCATTTTCTCCCTAACTTTGAAGATAGTCCACCTCTTTTAATTTTGTGTGAAAAGTTATATTAATGTTTTTATAAAACTTTAAGTCTGTCATTATGGCTGTAATAAGAACAGAAATATGATTTTCAACTTCTCTTTCGACAAGTGTTTAGCATTATATGCCCTCAACTAATTTTTCTGTTATTTTCTAAATATTAGATTGAAAACCACTTATTGGTTTTATAGAAAATATAGATTTTCATCTTAAAACAAAACAATATTTATTCAGTATTTAGCTACATGTAATACAATTACTTAGACTTTTTTAATATTTTTCTAAATTGAAATTTCATTAGAAATAATTTTCTTACTTTGAATTTCTGTCCGCTAAATCAGATTTCACCCTTTGTGAACAGATTCTCAAAGGTTAGCTTTGTAGATATACTTCTTCTGTAAACACTTTCATCACAGTTTTATTTTACTCACCATGTTAAGGCATTTTCCTTCAGCTTACTTTATATGAAACCATTTCCTTTGATTGACTACTTGGTCAAGTTTATGAATGTGGTTATAAATTCTGTTAAGACCATTTTTACAGTTATTTTCTTCTATTAAAAAACTTTACTTTTGTATCGTCAAACATTAAATGTACCTAATTTATGTCCTCAATTTAAATTAGGAACTGTAACCTTTCTTTATAGGGACCATAAACATTTTTGGTTTTGTTGTCATCTCCTTGGTAGGTGGAGGTTTATGTTTGACCAGTTTTGGTTTGTAATCAAAGAGAAGCTGCACTCTGTTTTGGCAGAGGAGAGACAGTAGATGTGGAAGGAGCCGAGGACTTGTTCTTGCTTTAACTTACAGTTTTCTTTCATGGAGGTGATTGAGTAGAGAAGATTCCAAACCCAGACTAAGGGAGAAAACAAGAAGCACTCACAACAGAAATAGCAGCCTCACACAACATGGTGAGAGCTGCTGTCATGGGTACTCACTGCTGATTTTTTTTTTTTCTATGTTAGAAGTCTGAAATAACAAGGGTAGGGTTTCACTGGGACACAGTATATGGTTGATATGCCTGCTAGCACCAAGAACATCCCTCACCATCCTGGACAGCCAGGTTCTTAGTTTGACTGTCATGTGTTTCAAGAGACAAAGCTAATGTGAGCTCCTATATGACTAATGCTGAATGTTCACAGGTTGAAATGTTGATCCTCACAGGTGGAAGAGAATTTCAGTTGGACAGCTTTGTTTTAGAAGCTCTCTAACATTTCAAACTTAGAAAAATGAGGAAGACCCAGAAAAGGGGAGAAATAATGAGCTTCTAGGGAAGTAGAATCCAAAACAAGAGAAAATTGGTTCCAGAGAGTGAAGAAAGTGTTTCAAGGAGTAAGGAGGTCATCTAAGATATATGCTGCAGCTATTGAGGAAGATGGGGAATCAGAAATGGCCACTTGATTGTCAGTGTGGAAAGAAAAAAAATGGGCTTGACAAAGGTAATTTCATAAAATCCTGATGAAGTTAGTGAAACAGAATGGGCAGGAAACAATTAGAAACTGCTAATATAAACAGTTCTTAAAAGATATTGCTATAGAGGGAAATCTCAAACTAAAGAACCATGTGGAGGAAAAGAGTGGTCGAGGAAGATTTTTTCCCCCTTTTTTAAGATCAGAGATACTAAAGCATGCCTGTATGTAGCTGAGAATAATATACTACAGAGAAAAAATTTGATGACATGAAACAAAGAGGAAACAATAGCAAGTATAATACTGTTGAGAAAGCAAAATGCAGCTCTGCAGTTAGCGGTGCTATAGGGAATCCACTGGCTCTCACTCTACTGCTGATAATATTCCCATATATTTGGGAGGAGGATTGTGTGCTTTGATCCTTGATGTTTAAATTTATATTTTTCAACTTTATTAACATTTCTACCCATTTAATTCTGGTTGGGTGGACACTGACCACCAATTCTATCAACAAGCTACTTTTTTTTTCTTATTTGTACATTCAGTGGTCTTTTATTTTTTTATTATATATATAGATATTTTTAANGGGGGGGGAGGGAGGGAGAGATAGACAGACAGTATTTGAAGCAGGCTCCAGACAGCTCAGAGCCTAACCCAGGGCTCAAATTCATGAACTGTGAGATCATGACTGAGCTGAAGTCAGACTGTTAACTGACTGAGCCACCCAGGTGCCCCCATCCAGTGGTCTTTTAAAGAAACTTGAAGGGAAAGGAGGTGTGAGATTGTCGCTCTCACAGTTATTTCCTGTATTCTCCCAAAGTTAAACTTTCTCATATGTCTTATTTGATATACTTTTATTGTGCTATTATTTTTTTCTTTGAGATGCTCTTTTAGAAATAACTTAAAAATAAGTTTCAGTTACTCCCTTACTTATCTCCATTCAGTGCACTAATATGTAAACTCATTATTCTTTAGCTTTTAAAGACTTAAGATAGTGAATATTTTTCTTAAAGCACATCAGTCTCTATGCTGGCATATAATCAAGATTTTAAAAAGATTACTGCCCACTTGAAAATTTTGAGTTTCTAAAAATCTAATGTATTTTCACTTAACATAAAAGTTATAGATTTTGTCTGAGGAAATAAAATGTCTCTGAACAGTACTAGGAAGCTTATTCCCATAGTAGCTGGGAGTACACAGACAAGGAAGAAGAGCCAATATACCTATATCAGACTGAGTGTGTGATATTTCAGTCTATCCCATGTACTGGTGAATTCAGTATATTATATTTGTCACATCATTCTACAAGACAAAGAATTTTTCATGTTTTGTAAAAATAATATGAACACCCCCACAAACACACACAAAAGACTTTGGCTTTCTAAGTTTAAATATTATACTATATGACTATAAAAGACAGGCCATGGCTTAAAGCCACATAACATAAAGTTTTGTTTTCATTTAACTCCAGCTAAAATTTGTCCTAGAATGGCAGTGATTATTAGTGTACTCTTCCCCTCAGAGACCACTGCAGTTCTTGCTTGAGTTAAAGTAAAAGGCTTATTGGACACAGAAACTCCAATAGTGACAGGTAGGCAATGAGACTCTTATTTCCAATTAATAAAGCTTTAAAACTAGATATGGTACAAATTACATTGAATCTTTGATACATTTTTGAGAGTTCACTTTTATTTCATGGTAAGAAAACACAGTGAATAAGATTTCTTTTTTATACTTGAGTTTCTATCAGCCATCAGAGAATGCTCCCAAACTAGAATATAACTTTTGGAGTCAAAGAGAAAATGTTAGCCAAGACCCCAGAGTGTTTTGTCAGTTCACAGACTCTTGGGTCTTGACATGGTAAGTTATACAATGAATCTTCATTTGTTGTGGTTAACAGACTCCTAAGAGTTTATGAGTGCCCTAGTTTGGGAATTTGTGATTGTTCCAATAGTGATATATCTGTGGCTCCCTCCCTAATGAGTAATCACTCATTACTCTAAAAGGACATTACTGAATTTTCTAAATACCAGGTTATCAATAATGAAATCTTAGTCCCAAACAAATCAACTTGCATTTCCCCCTGCTGTCTCCAAAATAAACGCTCACCAAGAGCAGTTGCATAGTCATTCTTAAAAATCCAGGCTCATCAAAATGTACATAAATGCACTTACGACCCTACAGACCCAGCAACACATAACTGTGATTGTGGACAGTATCTTATCAGCTATGCTCAGTAAGTACCATTCATCTCAGACCTTTATTAAGACCTTGTTTTGTTTTCTTTTTCCTATAATAGACCAACACAGTTACAAATAACAATGGGACTATTTTTTCAGATCTCAGTTTTCAAAATATAGTATTAGTGAAATTTGTTCAACCAAAGCCCAGTAACTAATGGTGCAGTCTGTAACTACCTCCTTCCAAGATCCTACTGTTTGCCCAAACTCTCTCCATCTCCCTCCTGGAAGAATTCATTCTGTGTTTTGTGAGATTAAACTTCCAATTTTTTTTCTGAAAGGAGAAAGGAAAAGGGAAACACTCTGTGTTGTGCTACTAAGGATGACATCAACTAAAGTTTTAGAATTTCACAATTCTCTGTACTTCAAAGCACAAATTTTTGTGTTATGAATTCTATTAACTGTCACAGACTAATGAATATATGCTGCATGGGGATAGCAAGAGACTAACTCAGCATTAAAAGAACACTCTCTGTTGGAATTTACATTATCCCTGCACCCGTGCTTGGGCTCAAGTCTTGGAATCATTACACCCTCAGACATACTAAAGACCACCCCATTTTTAAGCATTCCACTTACAAAAGTTACGGAAATATATTTACTTCTATAACCAGGTTATAATACCCAGATTACTTAGTTTATAGAAAAGGTAGACTAATCCACATAGTTGTGAGTTTCTCCATTTCTTTTCTCTTACAAAGCAGTTACAATCAATGTTTTATATCTTTAGATCCTACAATTCTTGAACTGTAAAGCATTATTTTTCAAACACAGTAATGAGAAGGTATTTTTATTCTCTATTCTTTCTTCCATAAAACTTTTCTTAAATCAAATGATTAGAACAGAAATCATATTTCAAAGATAATTTATGTTAAAGCTGTTATATATTACTTTTTAAAAAATTATGTGATGAGTGTATAAAAATGTATTTATATTCTTATACCATATAGTGATATTTAAAGTTGTTTGTATCTAATTTTTAAAAACAGCATATAAAAAGCAATTTGAAAACAATTCACATTTCTGGTAACACTGAATCTGGCTTAACATCTCAAGTGAGGAATTAGAACCTATACTTCTCTTTTGGCACCAAGAATGTCAGAGTGTTTTACCATCTCCAGTTTGCTATTTTAAATGTTATCTTCTATGATAACTGTTGAAACCTTTCTGTAAGAGTCAATTCCAATTTAAGAACACTTTAAGAAGGAACCACAGTTTGTGAGTTTGGCTATATGCAGCCGATATAACTGAAAGCTAAAATTTTATGGTTCAGATCATCAATTTCCATTTCAATTTTATTGTCCATCTTCAAGCTATCTGAAAGAATGGTCATAAGTGTGATTTCTGAGTCTAAAGTTGCTGCAATTTGAGACCCTATAAATATAGATGTCACAGTGATGATGGATTTAATGCTGTACTGGGTTTGCCTAAACAAGTCTTCCCAGAGCAGATTTTGTCTGACTCCAAGTGATGGATGATGGAATCCAATTGCTCATGAAACTTTATTGTTGTGTGTATGTGTGTGTGTGTGTGTGTGTTGGTGTGCACACGCCCATGAATGTATGTGTGCTTTTGATAGAAGTGAACATTCATCAGCAATTCTCAAATATATTATCCTTTGGTGCTCGCTTTGGCAGCACATATACTGTATTATCCTTTGATTTCCATGAATTTCCTATAATTCTTTTTAACTAGTCCCTTGGGCACATGTACACATTGCAGAGGTTGACCATTAGAACTTAACATCTATATGATGGCTTGCCTGTCTATTTCTCCCATGGTATATCAGAGGAAGTCAGAAAGCAGCAGGCTTTTGAAATCAGAGATTAAGAAATCCCAGCTCTGAAGCCATTAGCAGGTGATTTGGACAAATTGTTTGGTCTGGTCAAGCCTCTGAATTTTGACTATTTCAGATGTAAAATGGGAATAATAATAATGTTTAGAGTAAACAAGATAATGCAATACAGAACACTTAGTATATCTAATATGGGTAAATAAAGAAAGGATGAATACTTTTCACCTAAAATATATGGCCATAATAAATGTCTAAATGAGCTAGATCTCTGCATTTCAACAGACTTCCATTGAATACTATATTTTCTGTAGTTCATTTGACATCGTTTTTCTCAGTTTTGTGTCCTTTAAGTAGTTTTTTGCTTTGCCTCAGTAGTTTTCTAACTATTGATAATAATGCTACTTCTATTATATAGCCCAGTCCATTGTTTTATCATTTTCTTATTTTATCAGTATTATCCTTAGTTCATGCAATCTGTTGTTATATGGTAAGTATACTTCTTATTTTCACAACTTTGTATAGTTTAACTTTAGAAAAACAAAAATTCTTTTTCATATATGACATACAGATATGATTATGGGCTTATCCATTTTATGACCTAGAGTTAAACAATAAATTCAAAGCAACTAGAATACTGATAGTTTGAAGACAGAAGTACACAACTGCATATGGAGCATAAAATGGGAGGCGAGTGGTAAAGCAAGAGAGTTACAGTTTAAACACTTCCAGGGAAAGAGAGAATTTAAGATTGTCTAACCTGGAGTGAAAGAGAGAAGCAGACATCCAGTTTAACAACAGTCGGAATAAACATAGCTATGGACTATGTCCCCACAAAATCCCTATGTTGAAGTCCTAAGCCCAAGTACCTTAGAAATGCGATTAAAGCCTTTATGGAAGTAATTATGGTTAAATATGGTTATGTGGATGGGCCCTAATCAAGTATAACTGATGCCCTTACTAGAAGAGGAAGAGACAAACAGAAGTGTGTGCACATAGAGGAAAGGCTATGTGAGGATACAGGGAAAAGCAGAAGATTGGGCTCTCAGAGTAAACAAAATAGGCTAACACCCTGCTCCTGGATTCCCAACCGCAGACTTGCATGAAAATAAACTTTGGTTGTGTGAGCCCCCCAGTCAGTGATATTTTGTTATGTTAGACCTAGGAGATTAAGACACCAAACAAAATCAATCAACAAACAAAAAGCCTAACATTTATAGAGTGTCTGACTTTNTTAGCCACTCTGACTGGTGTGAGGTGGTATCTCAGTGTGGTTTTGATTTGTATTTCCCTGATGAGGAGGGATGCTGTTTTGCTCAAATTTTCTATTCAACAACCAAGAGAGGAGTGGATTTCTACACATTCTTACCATTAACTAACTTACACATTGCATTAGGGTAAGTAAATTGATTATCAAAAAAGTTAAATAGTCTTGCCTGTTTCTCTAATCCCATTTTCCTTTAAACATACCAACACACAGAACATGATTGTGCTCCAGCAACTCCCAGGTTTTCTTTCAATTTTCCCCAATTCCTCCTGCCCCCGGGGCTTTTGCTTATGATGTTGCCTCTGCCCAGTACATTCTTACCTAATTCTGCTAGTTTACTGATTCCTACTTGTTTTTCAAATTTCATCTCAATTCTTACCTTCTTGAAAATGCGTTCCCTGACATCTCAGTTTAAATCAGCCCACAACTCTTTTAAGCATTTTGATGCTTGCTATATGTCATCCTCTCTTGAGATTCGAATTACAAAAGATGGCACTAATGCTGTTCTCTCAATTTTGTATCCTACCGTAGACTGTCTTGCATGACACATAATAATATTGAAAAATTCCTGCATGATAAATTAAGAGGAAATATCTCCTAGATAATAAATGACAAAGTTGACAGTCAAAAGGAATTCTTCTGTCTCCAAAGTCCATGCTTTCCCTCTTTTTTTAAATTAAAAGTGTGTGTATACATATTTTGTATGCATATATATTACATTTATATATTTATATATTAAATAATTTAGAAGATGATTANCAGAAGCGGTGTAGGTATTTCTAAAATGAAATTCGAGTAAGCAAACAGCATATATGGTATGAAGTAGCTACAGTGTCTCATTGATTCTCCCCCTTCCCAAATAAAAGAAGTGTCATACAGCAGAATAATCTGGAATCCCTAGTAATATTTCCTAAGGCAAATAGGCTTTATTAGTAATTGTGGAACTGCAACTAGATTAAACTGAAAATGTTCACCATGATGTTGAGTTTTGTGGAACTTAATTCTGTAAATAATCTGACGAGGGACATACTCTCTAAATCTATTATGAAATTGTTAGCACTCTTTGAAATTGGGATATGCTGACCAACCCCAACAGAGAATGTTAGGTATATACTTGCAGTGTAAGCTGTCTACTAGTTCCTAATGTCTTTGGAACTCTAAGAGCAGATTTTTAAATTCAGGAATGAAAGGAAGTTCTCTGAGGATGATTTCATCACCAAATCATTTTATATGTTTCCATGTGCTTTTTGATCCTCCCTTTATCCTTTTAATGTTTTAGAAAAATAAAATTTTGAAGATATATTGTGAATTTTCAAAAATTATGAATATCATGTTTAAATATTTTATTTATATAATTTTGTCAAATATAAGGTCTAAATATGTGCTAAATTAATCCAGTTTATGAGGTTTATTAGTGTTCTTTTCTAAAGTAGATATTTCATCTAAAGGAATTATAACTAGAAGTGGCTTATTGCTCATAAAGATAAAGATAATAATTGGATATATTGTTCCCAATTAAATGTAATCAGTAATCTTAGTATCTAACAATCTAATATCAATTAGATTAGTATAGAGTATTGTTTTACAGATCCCAAAATATAATTTAGTTGCAACCAGTATAATTAATATAGGATATTAACCATATCACTGATATTTAATCTCGATTTCAAATACAAAAATATATTTTAAAAATCCATGTATCCAGTGGGAAAATCTGAAATTTCATCAGGGAACAGTCTTTCAGAGGAATCATGACATGAAACCTTTTGTTCCATGTAGGAACACAAAGGAAAAAAAAATTCTCAAGGTTCCCAAAGAATGAACTCCGAGAGAAAAATTAACTAGCATAATACTTAGTTTAGAACTCACCAGAAAACAACTCAATTGCATGATATTTTCAATACTAAATTCAGAGCTTTTAGCTACTCTTTGCTCAGCTGCCCATAATTGTTAGAAAATCCAACTATGGCTCAATGAATGCCAACAGTTACTTTGCCAGGAGAGAGCCCCATGGTCACAGGAATAATCGTATCCTAACATGGAGACCAGGGCCAGACTGTGGTCACAGTGGAGGTGGTGTCTAAGCACCTGGAAGTCTGTGGGCTTGTTAGGGGAATAGTTGGTGTATTTCTAGGAACACAGTTGATACTGTAAAATAAAATGCAAAATTGATTTTTCAAAGGTCAGTAGGCCAATGCCTGAGTTTTATTAAAAAATCAAGGATGGCAAATCATAGCTCTGCCAATTGAATGGTTATTTTTTCACTGGAGAGACAAAGCCATCACATAACATGAGAAAACACTACATAATTGAATGCAAAAATGAATGGGACACTGTTGGTGGTATTAGATGGTTAAGAGATCATTAATACTGAAAATATTGGTAACATTTTAGGTAATAAGTGAAACTTAAGTATGTTCTTCAGTATTAGCAGCATTTAAATGGATAGAAGAGAAATCTAGGCAGGTTTCTCTTGGCTTAAATCCCAAATGAAGGTTTTTAGACTTAATTTTTTGGCAGTAATCTACCATCCAAAGTTTTGTCTCTTTAATGCTTATTTATTTATTTTGAGAGAAAGAGAGCACATATGAGAGCAAGCAAGCAGAGGAAGGGGCAGGGAGAATCACAAGCAGGCTTCACGCTGGCAGTGCATATCGAGATCTGAGCCAAAATCAAAAGTCAGACGCTTAACTGACTGAGCCGACTAGGTGCCCTACCATCTAAAGTTTTAAATTAGGAAGTTTAACATTTTTTTCAAAGATGTGATGAGACATGGAAGCTGGGAGTGATTCCATGTCACCTGTGGAAACTACCTGAATAAGTAAGTAGGAATTGAATCAGTCTTCTTAACAGAAATATCCTCTATTTCCGTTCAATTCCCTTTTAAATTATCAATTTTTAGAGTGAACTTATTAAATTTCTTCTAAGTTAAATGCTTTTAAAATATCCCTAGAGGGGCACCTGTGTGGCTCAGTCAGTTAACCCTGCATTGGGCTCTGCACTGACAGAGTGGAGCTTGCTTGGGATTCTGTCTCCCTCTCTTTCAGCCTCTCTTTCTCTCTCTCTCTTTCCCTCAAAATAAGTAAACCAATAAAACCAATAAAATAGTTTATTGGCATCAAATATGTAAATTGAGTTCTATCTTTTATTTCTTTCTGTGAATAGACAGCTTAGGGGTCTAAATCCTCCCTGAAAATATAGGTATTTTGACTTTATAGTAATTTCTTTTATGTTTATGGCTAATTAAATAAATTAATAGTGGGGGTTTTTTTTAGATTTTTTTTTCAAGAGAGAGACAGGGAGGGTGGGAGGGAGAAAGGGGAGAGGAAGAGAGAGAGAGAATCTCAAGCAGACTCCATGCTCAGCATGGGTCCTATGTGAGGCTCGATCTCACGACCCTGGGATCATGACTCAAGCCAAAATCATGAAAAGTCAGACTCAACAGACTGAGCCACCTAGGCATCCCAATGTTTTCAATATAAATATGACAGCCAGTTAATAAGGAGAATACACACATGTTCAGGTTCTATAGTGAGGTTTATCACTGCCAATTAAAAACTGCTTTCTTAAATATAAGATGGAATTCAGTAGTTTTTAAACAATGACTTTTAAAATACTGAAGAATAATCAGATGAGAGTTAATAGGCAACATAATGGAATTTTACGATTTGCTGTCTTTTTGATAATTTATTTATGAGATCGGCCTATTCCATGTATTCCTTCTAGGCCTTGCAATGATATGCAGATGCTTAGAAATTGTTGCTTTATAATGATAGGCATGCAAATAATAAAACAGTAGGTCACCCCATCTCTGTTGTGTTTAGCATAGTTATTTGACCTTTCTTGGCATCTACTCTGACTACTTAAACATAATGAATACAATTTGTGGCACACTCAACTTTTCTTTCAGGTTCTAATTGGTGGAGAGATGTTAATGATTACTATTATGTGAATACAAATGAGAAATACGAGCAATCACTGCAACTTTGGGAGAAAACAATTAAAGGTAGTTCAAACACCAGGATTCCTGAAAAGAGTTTAATATATATTTATAATTACACAAAAAAATATTTGTTCTACTCATTTGACCTTTAAAGCACCCTGTGTGCTGATTTTAGAGAAAACATTAAAAAGCCTTGATGGAAAAGTTTTACACTGCATGGTGTGCTAGACAAACTGTATCATCAGCAAATGCTAAACAATAATGTTGTAAGACTGTTTTCTTACGTTCAGTCAATTCCTGTTAGATTCAATCGGACACAATCAGAACAGCATTGCCTCCACTCTAATGAGCCTAAGGGGAAAGATATGACTGCTGTTAAAAAGTGTGTCTCTTGAATAAAATAACAATCCTGTGAGATGAAATATTAGAATTGCATTTCCGGCAAAGAAAACATGATGGTCTACATTGTTATAATCGACGTGTACTTACTTTCATCTTTCTTCAGCCTAGCTGCCAGCTCTCTGGAATAGGTGTATGAGAAAAGATAATATGCCATCCTTGTATTCATTTACAATAGGTGATTTATTTCAGGAATGATAATAGCTTTGAAAACAAGAATAACCAATGCAGAATTTTAAGTATGAAAGAAAAATTCCCATACTTATCCAAAGGTGAAAGCCTACAGAATTAGTATATAGGCAATAGTGTTCTTGATGGTGAAGTAGTTTACCCTCTGTGACAATGAATAGAAATTGTACTGCAATAATAAAACCATAATACATTTTAAAGAACAGCCTCCATTGTGGCTTTATTATACATTTATTTATATATTTATAATTAATCTCCTCCCATCATATATGAATCTTTCCCTACTACTCTGAGTTATTCTGTTTATTTATTCAGATCAGAGGTCATGGCAGGTCTATAGCTTAGAGTTGATAATCAAAAGCCAATCACCTGATATATTACTATTCATGCAGAAAACCTTTTTAGGAATTGAATTCCATGTGGCTACCACAAATTGAGAGACAGGTCTTGAGATTTTAACAAAAACTATTATCAGGTCCAGCTCCAAGTAAGGAATCAAATTCCATACTCTGTTAACATTAATACTGATGTGATTATAAGATAATATAAAAGAGCTTCCTATATGTTGGGTCAAATAGTATCTCTGTACTCTCAGTAGTGTAGGTACCAAAACCAGTATCAGTCAGAGCTTTACCAGATAAACAGATCCAGCAGAAGATATATATAAAGGGACTTAATTCAAGGAATTGGCTATTATGATTGTGGCATCTGACTGGATAAATACAAAGTCTGAGGGACAGGTGTGCAGACTGGAAACCTCTGGGTGGGAGCTACTCAACCCACAGGTAGAATTTCTTCAAGTGAACTTCTGTTTTGCTCAAAGCCTTTCAGTTGATAAATGAGGTCTACTCACATTATGAAAGGTAATCTCCTTTACTGAAAGTTAACTGCTTGTAGATGTTAACCACACCTACAAATGGCCCTGCAGCAACACCTAGATTAGTGTTTGAATAACAGGAGACTATAGCCTAGCTAGATTGCCACACAAAACTAACCATCATAGACAGTAAGCTGAGAAAAAAATTTGAAGAATTTTGGAGTATATAATGTAAGTTTTGAGAAGGCTTATATATTGCAAATTAACTTCTAGAAATTTTCGTAAGGAAATATTGATGTGTGTATCAAGATGCATGAAAGAGTCATATGTTGTAGGTTTATAGAAAAGAGTGAAAAAAATTAAAAATATTCTTAAATACCAATGATTGAACATTTTAGGAAAAATGTACACACACATGAACTATTGCTATATATTAAGAAAATTAATAGTTTGGTATAACATTAACATATATAATAAATGTCTTATTCAATTAACAAAGAAGGCAAACTCTGAAAGACCTTATATGTTACATTCCCAACTTTAGGGAACATTCTGTAATAAAAAGAAAGTTTTAAATTATAATACAATAATAATGGTTCCTTCTGATAAATCCAGGTTATTGTGCCTTTTTCCTTTTTATATTTTCAGCATTTTATGAAATATGTTCTAATAAATATAATTAAAATAAGGTACATGCTATCTTCAAAAGAAAAATGCTCTCATTCATTAAGCACCTATTTTATTTCAGACAGTGTCTTATAAAACTGCTCATTATTCAAAACATACTATAGTGTTTGCCACATACAAGGACCTGTTGTACGTTTGAGGATATAGGAGTAACATAACAAAGTCCTCTCTCTCCTCATGCTGTTGACATTGAAGTCAATTAACTATAATCTCCATATAAAATAACATGTTCCACATGCTGAACGTAAAGAAGCTTAAAGGTCTGGTATTGAACCTAGCTCTCATTCTCAACTCTAGACCGGCTTAGTCTTTAAAACTCCACCTTTTTGGGGCACCTGGGTGGCTTAGTCAGTTGGGCGTCCGACTTTCACTTACGTCATGATCTCGCAGGTTCGTGGGTTCAAGCCCCGCATCGGGCTCTGTGCTGACTGCCAGCTCAGAGCCTGGAGCCTATTTCAGAGTCTGTGTCTCCCTCTCTCTCTGACCCTCCCCTGCTCACGCTGTCTCTCTCTCTCTCTCTCTCCTAGAAATAAATAAAAAAATAATAATAAAAAAAAACTCCACCTTACTCATTTCTCTTCTACACTTCAGCATCTCTCAAATGTCACATCTGTAATGTCTCTTATTCTTCAATCTTCTCTTTTAATCATCATGATCACACAGAGGTCAGTTCTGGAGTATTTCTGTTCTGTATTTGTGTGTAGTCTGTACTGCACAACTTAGAACCATTGTGTATTAAATTAATATATACTTTATGTCACACTTTGTCATTATTCTCTAAGTATTCAGATCCATAAGAATAAACACCACTGTTGAATATGGACTAAGTAAAGATGTGAAGAAAGAAAAAATGTTCTTCTCATTAGGATAAAATACTCGAATTTTTAATATAAATATGTAAATACATATGTATATACATTTTAGATACATATATGCATGTGTGTATGTACACCTATATGTACATATGTATATGTATGCAGGTATGTGTATTCCTTTAAATTTTAGAATGCAGAATAACATTTATTCTTGATTTAAAATGCCACTTACAAGAGATGGCAGAGAAGTAGGGAGTTCCATGCATTTTGCTTGCATCCATCTCTCAAACAGAGAAGGCCTGAAGTCATAGGACACTGAGCCACAGGAGTTTGGGAAGAGACAGAATACACTGGGATGGAAACCTCATAAGTGTGGCTACCTCAAGAAACAAGCCAAACTGTACATGGTGGAGAGTCCCAACTACCACTACGAGTAGGGAAACAAAATAACCAAATGCTCAACAAGAGAAACCAAGAGACACCATTCAAAGAACACTTTCTGAAGAGACAGGCCCTTAACAGTCAAAGAACCCTTTCTAATACAGCAGAATTCACAGGGGCATAGTGTACAACAAGCTTTTAAAATTAACAAGAGATAGAAAGCTAACTAAAATGACGAATAGTAAGAGCTCTCCCCAAAGAAATTACAGGAAGAAATGACAGCTAAAGAACTGCTCAAAACAGATATAAGCAACAAAACTGAACAAGAATTTAGAAAAATAATCATAAAAATAATCACTGGGCTTGAAAACAGCATGGAGAACATCAGAGAAACTATGGCTACAAACACTATGGAGCTTAAAAAGAGTTATGATGAATTAAAAAATGCTAAAAATGAGATACACAATAAAATGGAGGTGTCCAATGCACGGACTGAAGAGGCAGAAAGGAGAATAAGTAATTTAGAAGACACAATTATAGAAAAATAAGAAACTGAGACAAAGAGATAAACTGATTCAGGAACATGAAAGGAGACTTTGAGAGCTCAGTGATACAATTAAATGGAACAATATCCGTATCATAGGAATCCCAGAAGAGGAAGAGAGAGGGAAAGGTGCTGAAGGAGTCCTGGAACAAATTATGGCAGAGAATTTCCCCAATCTGGGTAGGGAAGTAGATGTTGAAATTCAAGAGGCACAGAGAACTCTCCTCAGACATAATGTGAATCCATCTTCTTCACAACATATCATAGTGAAACTGGCAAATTTAAGGACAAAGAGAATTCTTAAAGCAGCTAGGGAAAAAAAGGGCCCTAACATACAAAGGGAAACCTATCAGGGTGGTGACAGACGTATCGACTGAAACTTGGCAGGCCAGGAAAGAATGGCAGGAGACTTCAATGTGATGAACAGAAAAAATATGCAGCCAAGAATCCTCTATCCAGCAAGCTTGTCATTCAGAATAGAAGGAGAGATAAAAGTCTTCCCAAATAAACAAAAATTGAAAGAATTTGTCACCACTGAACCAGCTCTACAAGAAAAACTGAGGGGGACTCTTGAGGGAAATGTTACAAGGAAGGCAAGATACTAGAGACACCACCACAAGCATGAATCCTACCAACAACACAATGACTCTAAACCCATAAATTTCAATGATAACACTGAATGTAAATGGGCTGAATGCTGCAATCAAAAGACATAGGGTAGCAGAATGGATAAAAAAAACAAGATCTATTTGCTGTGTACAATAAACACATTTTAGACTGGAGAACACCTTTTGATTAAAAGTAAGGGGCTAGAGAAATATATATCATGCTACTGGAAGTCAAAAGAAAGCTGGAGTAGCTATACTTATATCAGACAAACAGGACTTTAAAGACAGTAACAAGGGATGAAGAAGGACATTATATAATAATTACAGGGTCTATCCATCAGAAAGAACTAACGATTATAAATGTCTACACACAGAATATGGGAGCACCTAAATATATAAAACAATCACAAACAGAAACAATCTTATAGATAAGAATGTGCTAATAGCAGGGCACTTTAATACTCCACTTAAGCAATGGATAGATCTACCAGACAGAAAATCACTAAAGAAACAATGGACTTGAATGACACATTGTACCAGATGGATCTGACAGATATATTTAGAAGTCTACATCCTGAGGCCATGGAATTCACTTTCTTCTCAAGGACGCATGGCACATTCTCCAAGATAGATCACATACTGGAACATGAAGCAGCCCTCAATAAATGTAAAAGAGTTGAGATCATACTATGCACACTTTCAGATCACAATGCTATGAAACTTGAAATCAATCACAGAAAGAAGTCTGGAAAACCTCCAAAAACTTGGAGGTTAAAGAACACCCTTCTAAGGAATGAATGGGCCAATCAGACAATTAGAGAAGAAATTAAAAAATATATGGATACAAATGAAAATGAAAATACAACAATCCAAACTCTATGGGATGTGGCAAAGGCAGCCCTAAGAGGAAAATACATTGTACTCCAGTCCTATTTGAAGAAATTAGAAGAAGCGCAAGTGCAAAATCTAACAGCGCACTTAAAGGAACTAGAGGGAGACCAACAAGAGCACCCCAAACCCAGTAGGAGAAGAGAAATAGTAAAAATCAGAGCAGAAATAAACAATATAGAAACCAAAGAAACAGTTGACAGAACAATGAAACCAAGAGTTGTTATTTTGAAAAAAATAAACAAACGTGACAAACCTCTAGCCAGGCTTCTCAAAAAGAAAAGAGAGAGCACTCAAATAGACAAAATCATGACTGAAAATGGACTATTACAACCAATCCCTCAGAAATACAAGAAATTATCTGGGAATACTATGAAAAATTATATGCCAAAAAACTGGACAACTTAGAAGAAATGGACAAATTGAAATGGACAAATTCCTAAACACACACTCACTACCAAAATTCACACAGGAAGAGATAGAAAATCTGAACAGACCCATAACTAGTGAAGAAATCAAATCAGTTAGCAAAAATCTCCCAACAAATAAGAGCCCTGGACCAGATGGCTTCCCTGGGCAACTCTACCAGACATTTAAAACAGAATTAATACCCATTCTCCTCAAGCTATTCCAAAAAATAGAAATAGAAGGAAAACTTCCAGACTCATTTATGAAGCCAGTATCACTCGATTCCCAAACCAGACAGACNCTTGAGGGTGTTATGCTGAGCAAAATAAGTCAGGGAGAGAAGGACAGATACCGTATGTTTGCACATATAGGAGGATTAGGAGGAACTTAATGGAGGACCATGGGTGAGAAGAAGGGGAAAAATAGTTGGGGGTAGGGAGGCAAACCATGAGAGACTATTGAATAGAGAACAAACTGAGGGCAGATGTGGTGGGTGGGAGCAGAAGGGGCATTATGGGCATGGAGGAGGGCACCTGTGGGCATGAACACTGGGTGTTATATGGAAACCAGCTTGACAATAAACTATTAAAAAAATAAAAATAAAATGCCACTGACAATGTTTGGAATAAAATAGATTCTAAATGATAAACTTGCTGAAATATCAAAAATCTTTTAAGAAGAGTTTTAGTAGAGAATGATTGGTATACTAATTATTAAGATAAATTGTCCCACTAGAGTAATTAAAGAAATATAATTGGTTTTAAATACACTGAGGAGCTCTAAAATACAAAGTGAGGAAATATATACCAAATACATAAAATATTGTGAATATTAGTGACCTTCAAATCCATGTATAAATAAAATATAGGAAAATTTTTATTTCATTCTTGGGAAGGATTGTTTTGCAGAGAATATATTGAAAATACTAATAGATCTTATGTGAATAGAAATATAAAAGTAAACAAAATCTTTGCACTCTAACGATGCTAATTGGAATAGAATTTCTAGAGTGTAATTCGACAATTTGATGATAAATCCTATAATTTGATTCAACAATTTATTTCTGGGAACATTTCCCCTGATTAAATAAGAGTGATATGACTTCATACACTAGTATGAACATATATATTTATCACTTTAAAATCTTAGAAGCTAAATATCCAACAATACGTTATATATCGCATGAAGAGAAAATTATGCACATCAGAAAAATTTAATGTAGATATATAATTAATGACCTATATTTTATTGATATAATTGTAATAACTGATAAAAAGGATTACCCTGTTTTATGTTTAAAAACAAAATTTAATAGTAAATTTCAAAGATCTTAGTGGTTTTATTCAAGTGATTCATGAATACATATGTATTGTATACATATTAAGTTATCTTTTCAGTTATTATAGCTACAATCAATAGCCAAATAAATATGTTTGATGGCTTAATGGGTTTACTTTGCTTCATGAAATATGGGAAATTTTGTTCATTAACAAAATCTTAGTGAATAATTGCTAATACTATTTCAATATCACAAAACAGTATGAAATATTTTTCCAAACATAAAATTTTAAAGATTGACAGAGAAAAGTAGTTGTGCTTTTTATTTTTATCATTTAATGAATAACTTCCTAGAAGCTATATCCTCCCTAAGATATTTTTAACAGCTTAATTTTAAGAGGTAATTAACCCAGAAAGCTTCTAGTTTGCTTCTAAATACAGCATCCAAGAATATCAAATGGATTCTAAAAATGTTCAGCACACTTTTCTTCCATGTTCTTAATATACAGAACAGCATGATCTTTCAAAAACTCTTCAAAACTTTCTTTGTCATAGCATTAATAGTGGCCTCCATGGCTATACCTGGTCTTAGTTTTATTCACTTTGTATCATGAATTAGATATAAGGAGGATGCAAAAAAATCTCCAGATATTTTTTAAGAAAAAAGTGTACATACATCATATACATGTTTTATTCCATTGTTCTTATTCTTTACTTACTACAAAAGTGTGTAAACTCGTGTGTGTGTGTGTGTGTGTGTGTGTGTGTGTGTGTATTTGTATTCACATATACAGAACAGACTTTTTGGGGTCATGAGAACATTACTAAAATTGACCATATGCCAGGCTATGCAGCTTAAGTGAATAAATTTCAAGAATTAGAAGGAAACAGAATATTCTTTGATTAAGCTTAATTTGTGCTTTTATAATATTTTATAATATAAAAAATAACCAAGAAGTCTCTGTACAGTTCTGAGTAAAATTTGGGCCAAAACAACATCACAAACAACAAAACAACACAAAAAACAACAAATCACAAAGAAATTAGAAAATATTTTGAATAGATGATGAGGAAGAACTTTTTGTATATAGGTAAATTTATTCTTAGAAAATACAGTCTTGAGAGCTTATATTAAACAGCCTAGACGTAGGAGAGTAAATTAAGCCCAAAGAAAGTGAAAAGAAGAAAATAATAAAAATAAGAACAAAAGCTAATGGAGTAGTAAACAACATAGGATAGCAACTACCAACAATGCCAAAAGTGTGTTCTTAGAAATTTGCCACTCTCTACCAAGATTGAGCTACAAAACAAATAAAATGAGAAAAGGCACAAACAGCCAATATTACAAGAGAGACATTGTTAGATTCCCAACACCAATTATATTTTTATTGGTAATAATATTTGGCATAAATATATTTTGTGCCAATATTTTAGGTAAATAAAATATATTTATGCCAATAATTTTGAAAATTCAGGTTAAATGAAAATGTTTCTATAAAAATAGAATTTAATAAAATGGACATGATAATGCATAGATATCTGCATTGATTAAATACATTGAATCCTTACTTAGTAACTTCCTCAGTGAAAACCCCAAGCCCAGTGGGCTGTACTAGTGAATTCAACAAATAATGAAAACTAGAGATAACATCAGTATTACATAAACTTTCTGAAATAATATAAGGACAGCATAATTTTGACACAAAAATTTTGTAAGAGCAATACAAGAGAA